>NC_092015.1:20211367-20575742 GCF_042242105.1 Pempheris klunzingeri
TTTGTCACACTGTAACAGCATTCCTGTCACTCAAACTATAGTTGGAAATAAAGCCTAGACAGGGAATCGCCACATCTGCAGTAATGATGGGGCTTCACTGACATATTATCTAAGCTGATTTTATTTCCCCCAAAAAGCCTGTCTCACACAGAGATCTTCTTTGACTTCCCTAATGAACTAACTCCCTATTCAGGTTGAGTCTGCTCCAAATGCCACCTTTTCTGCCATCTAATGTCACATTTCCATGATTAAACGTCAATGTTTATAATTCAGTTTTTACATGGTAATATTCTGTGAGGACTAATTAAAAGAGGCCAGATGTCAAAATGTATTGTTATGCATCAACTGCTCTAACCCTTGATATTAGAATTAGTGAGGATGTGATGAGAATTGAAATAATAGATTTGACATTAGCTTCCCAGTGATGTTATTATTGAACAAAACGTATAATTTGGTCATACAGGACTAATATATTTTACACTGTGCACTGATTAATACCAAACTGCTCACCGCTCATAATATAATGCCAGCCAGCGGTATAGTTTCTGTTTTAAGGAAAACCACCACATGCAAACTTCAATGTGTTCAGTATATAAACTGATAAACAGTGGCAAGACTAAAGGTGATGCACTGTGCAAAGTGGTAATTTATATACAGCGGTACAATATTCCTCATGTCCAAATATCCATGTTTATGGCTCACAAACAACCTTGACAAGCAAGTTATTAACAGTCTCTCAGTAAAAAAAAAAAAAAAAACAGGTTTAGCAGTAACTTGTTCAATGTAGATTTAATCACAGTTCACTCTGCCAGCAAAGAATTTCAATAAACACCTTTGGGTCAAGACTGGCCATGGTCAATTGGACCAGAAGCTATAAAAATGATGAGAAAAATGAGAAAATGAAACAGTTTCTATGTTTTCTTTTATCATCATTTCATGTATGTCCCATTTTAAAAACTATAAATCAGGCCACTTAGTTTTGACCAGAAACGTAGAGCTTGGAAATTCAAGGAGGCTGTCTCAGTCTCTCAACATACCAGTCTATATTCATTCTAATCCACAGTGCAACGCATATATCATGTACATTTCATAGTTGCAATAATCAAGTTAATAATAAGAATCATATATTATATATATTGATATTTTTGTGATTGAATACATTCAGGCCTTCACGTATTTACATTTGGAAAAACATATGCAATAAAATGCTGATTGTTTGTATTCCGTCTTTGTCACAATGTTCACTCTGTTTGTGAAAGATCCACAGTAAAGATCCACAGTAAACAGCAAGCAAAGCTCACTATGACTCATTTTCCAAGCTAGAGTTTAGCTAGTAGGATAGGTGCAGCTATACGTTGTTAGGGTGGAAGCAAAAACAAAGATTTCATCTGCGAGGGTAACAAGTTTGTAGTAATCTGCATCATCAACTAGCTCGTTGACACGCAGTCACCCTAAAGCAGAGGCAGCTAAAGCACATGTTGCATTTGCAGACCAAGAAGCTAAGGCTAAAATAGAGACAGCTGCAAAGAGCCGAAGCTACAGGAGGAAAAAGCCTACAGAGACGCCAAAAGAGAAAACAGCTAAAAACTTAGAATCACAGCTGGAAAGAGAAAAGAATGATGTCGAGCTGGAAGCGCTTGCTACCTGCAGTGAAGTGGAGGAAGCCGAACTGACTGTGTGAGAAGCAGCAGATTCAGTGGAAAATTGTCCTCTTTTTGTCCAAAATGGAGTGGACAAGTGGACGCATTCAATCTTATTTTGACCCACATTCATGTAAAAGTCATCCACCTACTGCGACCAGTAATGCTAAACAACACCTTTCAAGTAAGACCTAACAATCCTTTTATTTTATACATCACCTCCCAGCCATGTCCTACCTGGATACTACACGTGTCATTAAACCCATGGTTGCGAAACTGCCCTAAGGGCTTCAAAAAAAAAAACTGGATCTCTGCACAAGCCACAAAAAAGAAAACCGATTTCTCTCATTTGAATTCTTTGGCAGGTTTGTGTTCTACGATTCATGGAAGAGGAATTACCTCAGCTTCGTTCTTTCAAGCACTTTTGGCTTACCTTAAAAGCCTGAAAAAATCCCTCTTAAAAATCAGAAGGGAGCACATTTCAGTTCACAAGACAAATGCCTTCTAAACGGGCTCAAACTCAAACAATCCTCTGAAAAGTGTCAGCGACCCAAACAGAATCTGTCCAATGCATGGCACACATCCACACAACGCATCTGAGCCCAGTATCTCAAGCCATGGGTGCTTCAACTTCAGCTGTGGAGATGGAGAAGAGACAACAACCTCAAAGCCATAGTAAACTCAAGCTGTACCATGTGGCACAGGACAAGTCAGCTGGTCATGTTCAAAGATTTGCTTTGTTGAGATATCCCAAAGGTCAACAGTTCTAAGCTACCAAGGCCTATGACATCCTGGATGACCAAAGCAACCACTTGCTGACAAGGTCAGATTTTTTCAAGCTGTTCCATGTCGAGTGTGAATGATCTTCTTACTTTCTGAGGACGTGTCCCGGCACAATGGAAACAGCAAATAATAATAGGTCCAAAATCTCAATGCCAAATGCAGCTCTACATCACCCGCATCTTGTCATGGTAGCAGTGGACATCCCAGAGGTTGGTCCTCCTGCTGCTCGGCAGAAACATAGTTAGAGTGCACAAAGTACAGAAACAAGTCAATGGACACTTTCAAAGCAACTGTGCTCAACAAAGTCAGGCTCTCATTCAGCCAACGCCGTACAAACTTCTTACACACCAACTGCATTCTAGACCCACTGCAATCTGGCTTTCGGCATCTGCATAGTACTGAAACTATTCTGCTGAAAGTTGCCAATGATCGTCTTGTGAATACAGATTCAGGTCATTACTCCATTTTAGTCTGCTGCCTTTGACACTGTTGATCAGACCATCTTGTTGGACAGACTACAGGAGTGGACTGGCATAAATGGAACTGCTCGTTTATGTATCATATGTAATTCATTACTATCTGTGAAGCACATTGTAACTGTTGTTTTGAAAAGTGCTATATAACTTCTTCCTCTTCTCCTCCTTCTTCTTAAAATTATTATCAAATGAAAGACTCATAATAGTCCAGGACGGCTGAAGAAGAGATGCTGAGACAAACCATATTCAATTACATCATACACAATAAGAATTTTGCATCTACAATTGAAGAACAGATTGTCTTGAAACTGACAAAGAAGTCTACAGAAAAGAGTCACATTGTTGGATAGCTCCACTCGCCTTCAAGTGACACAACAGACAACACTTACCTAACAGCAAGGTCAAACAGTCAATTGCTTTGTATCATTCCGATGAAGCCTGAATAGAAATCAAGAGATGTAGCAGCAATATGTTGCATTCATGAGAAAAATATCTGAGAATGACCATGCTATGGTAGCACCATCACAGGGAGAAGATAGAGGCTGTTAGTGATTGCCAATCTTTGGGGCGTTCCATCCACAGAAACCTGGTCAAATCAGGGTGAAACTCAATACATCAAGTTCATGCAGTTTTGGAGGGAAATGGTTGCTGTCCTGGCAAATACACAGCAGATGTTAGATTGCTTCTTGGTGTGAGAAGCCAAGGACAATGATGTAACAAAAGAAATGATAGACTGCAGGATGAAAGTGCATATTTTTGGCAACAGCCCTTTTCCTGCAGTAGCTCTCTACGGAGATGGGTCCACAAGACCATGGAGCCTAAAAACTTTGTGCGTGACTTCTATGTTGATAACGGCCTTCACTGGGAGCCAGCTGACGCTGAGGCCATCCACCTGTTATGCAGAACGCAGACTTCATTTGCTGAGTTGAGCAGTCTTAGAAGCTCTCCCACCTGACGGCTATGCAGCAGACATAAAAATGCAGACCTTGGCGGAAAAGCTGTACCCACTCAATGCAGCCTGCGTCTCCTGTAGATAACAAGTGACACATTTGCCTACTTTCCCTCCAACATAGAATAAACAAGCCAGTCACTCTAAATAGCAGCCTTCATCACGAGTCCAATTTTGTGGAACTGTCTCATCTGCCTTGGAGGCCAAATGAAAAATATTATCCTCAATGCTGGAGAAGATGACTCACCAATTCTCACAAAAGATATCCACATTTCCTTGTTACTTGTCAGACAGCATCATGCCCAGGTTAAGCATCAATCAGAGCAGACTTTGGCTCTTGGGGGGTGAAAGGCTCACAAGTTCAAATGTAAACAAATGTGTCAGCGGTCACTGACTGAGAAGAAAAATGCAAGACCGACATATAGCAGACTCCAAAACACCTACATGAGATCATACTTCTTCAGGGCCTTACCCATCACCACTAGATGTACAAGAGGAGGACATGCTTAGAGCAAGTGGTGGGCCATAATCATCTGCTGTATGAGCTCAGGAGCTGTGCATATCAAAATGATCGATTCAGTGGACTCTTCAAACAGCATCAACACTGCAAGGAACTTGGAGTGAGCGAAGACCAACAAGGTACTACTGTGCAAAGGAACCTAAGCCAAGAAGGTTGCTCCTGGGAATGCATTCTTGGGAATGCACGAGTTGGGTGGCTGTAAGGATTATAGAAAAAACCCCAAGTCTTGTGAGCTCATAAATGTGAGCCCACTAATCCCAGTGTAAAACCTTCTCACCGAGCGGTGGACACAAGTACAAACTCATGCCAAGAAATTACTTGTCGACATTGCAGTTTCAGATAAAATGGACCAAGTCTTAAAAAAAAAAAACCTGGAGGAAGGAGACATTGTCCATCTTAAAAACAATCAAGCTGTCCAGAACAACTGAAAAGACCAAAGAGGCAATGTTGTAAGTGATGGTCATTTCATATGTGTGATTATAAGTTGATGTTAATGATGTTATTTCAATGAAAAAGCATTTGATTTGTTTGTAATTAATAATGTACTTGTACTTGTATCTACATTGGGGAAAAACACATTTTGCGAGCAAAGTGGTGATTGTTTGTATTCTGCCTTTTTACAGTTTTCTCTCAGCATAAGATGGTGTAACTAGTTAAACTAGTTGGATTAGTTTAACTAGTTGAATAGACCACATTGTCGTGAAAACAATTTACCACAATTGACCAAGTTGTTAACCTTGACAAATGTTTTTGACAGTCTTTGTAAAAACAAACAAAATATGAAATAGTTGCTGTTCAGCTTCAGCTCCAGGGATTTCTGTCCTAAAGATGTGCCACTAAAATGACCAAAAGTACAGAATAAAGTATCATCTCGGCCAAAAAAATGAAAGGGATTTACATTTTTTTGTATTTATTTACTTATTCATACTCATTCATTTTCATTTGTCTAGCCAGTTTTTAAATAGTCTCGTGGTTGCCTCTGATTGAGATCTCCACTAGGTCTCAAATCATAAATTTAGAGGCACACTGTGGGGTGATGCTGAACAATAAATATTCTAGAGGCTGTATAGATCAAATCTGGCAACCAGAAGCTCCTGTCATGACCAATTAGAATTGCTTTGTGACTCAAAAACTCGCTTACAGGCATGAGGCAGCTGTACCTGTGGCCATTGTCAGTCAACAGACAAAACTGCTCCGGTTAGCCCTGTGTGGAAAAAGGGGGGCAATGCAGCCTTGAGTACAACAGCAGTTCTAAAGATGAATTCAATGAATATTTTAGAATGCCTTCATTATGTGCGCAAGCAATTACTGCCTTTCCCATGATGCTTGAATAAGCCTCAATGAGTTGAAGTGAAGTAGGGAGCATGGAAGGTTTGAATTTGTTTTCTTCCCAACAAAAACAAATTACTGTAATGGTATAAAACTCATTTAAGTACTTTGATCACTAAGTGATGCATGTACTGATACTTTCTAATTCACTTCTGAGTGAACACTGCTGTTTTATTAAGCCTCTCAAAAGTTCGACCCACTGAAGTGGTACTGCTGCTCCTTCAAAGCTATGTGGAATTTGATTTTTCAGATTCTGTTTTTCCTCTCACTTCAATGAGCTCCTAGTTTGCCTGTGGTGATGTGACTACAAGGAAGACTTGGGGATTATTTTCTGTGCCTGGGTTGAACCCACAGAAAGTTTATGTACTTAAGAAGAGATAAACAACTCATCATAAGATGTCTGAGGTCTACTTTCCTGTCACTGTTTCTTTCAGTTATCTAACCTTCAGCGCTTACATTTTCTATGAATCTACATTTCTTGAGATTTAATTTCCGGGCACACATAGGGGAAGAATAAATTCGCCTCAACACCAGAACAGCGTGCGTGTCTCTTCTATTCTTTGCCACAGGTCAATGAATACGCCTTAGAGCAGTGGTTCTCAACTGGTCTGGCTTCGGGACCCGCCATCGCCCCTTAGTGACAAGCCGCAACCCAAATCGAGGAAAATTTTCAACGTCTCAAATTTATTTAATGAAAAGATGAGTCCAGAATATCACAGTATGCCAACACAAAAAACCCCAAACGACCAGCAGGTGGCGCTGCTAGAGAGACACTCAATTAGCTGCATTTGAATTAAAACCAACAAGTGCATCTTAGGGACAAGATTTCAAGAATATTAACGTAAGTGTAGCTGTGATAACCTGCATCAGTGGATCCACACTGAACAGCCCTGGATTAATAATATTCAATCAGTAGTAGAGATGTGACGTTGGCGAACGAGTCGAGTCTTTGAACGGCTCTTTTAAGTGAACGATGAGAACCGATTCCGTTCGTTTGCGAGCCGTTCTTATGTGCAAATTGCCTGCGCTGCCGTCATGTGTCACCTGTGTGCCCCACGAGTCTGAGCTGTCCACGCTGCCTTCACCTGAACGACTAATGACATCGAGTTTGAGTCGTCCACAGCACGCTCCATTCACGTGAACGCAGCTACAGATGCGCAGCATTAGGGGAGGAGATATTAGTGAGCGCCGCCCGACTGGCCTGAAGACATTTACATTCAGGGAGCAGGAGATATTAACGACTGAAGAAAAGTTATTTGTTATTGTTTCCATTGTTCTGATGTGGATTTGAGTCAAGGAGCTGAGTTCCTGTTTGTGAAGTAGTTCAGGTGTACACACACCAGGTAGTTTAGTACAAGTATGCATTAACATTTGTATCATGTCCTAATTTCTATTCTAGTTTTATTTATATTATATATATATATATATATATATATATATATATATATATACACATACATACACACACACACACACACACACACACACACACACACATATACTTATTTATTATTTTCATATTTTTTCTGTATTGTTAAAATGTTCATGTGTGGAAAATTTCACACTAAAGTTATTTTGCATGGAAGTTATCTGCAGCTTATGTAGCTTTATTGTGCCAATAAGTTTTTTAGTTGAGGGGAAAATTCAAAATAGTGATCTCACTGTCAAAGCATGTTGGTATGGCACCATCTTATGGAATGATTACACTGAAAACACAAGCCAAATGAAATTATAATCAATATTTCAGAATAGATATGTATAAGTTTGAATTATTCTGAACCAAATCTTATTTTACAACTGCTACCAGTGATTGTTTCCTTGATGAAAACAAATTACCCATGGTTGACTTCTAATAAATAAATAAGTAAATATAGCAAGTCAGTCGTTTGAACGGCTCTTTTGAACGGCTCTTTGAAAGGAACGGCTCCTCAAGATCCGGTTCCCTTCAAAGAGCCATAAATCCCATCTCTAATCAGTAGCCATTGATCCTGAGGCTGTTACTACATACAGAACACTTCAGCAACTTCAGCCTGTTTTAACACACTCAACATGAAATAAAAAAAAGTGCAACTGCTGAGAAGTATTTTGAAAAAGACTCAAATGATGTAGCTTTGGCTGAGAACGCTCACTCACTGAATCTGAATCTGTGACGACCATCACTGCACTATCGGATAAATTCAGTCTGTTCAGAAGCAGTTTATATCCACAAACTCAAAATAAATTAAACAAAAAGTGCAATTCAAAAAGATTCAAGTATACAAAACTAACTTTTCCTCTGATTACCTTCTCAGTAGATACTGAAAAACATTGGGCTTTGAAGAAAATGAAGCAGCACTCACTTCAACCTCAGGTGAAACACCTCGCTGCAATGACGTTTTTGTCCTCCTTTGTCCTCCATGGCAGAACATCCATCTCTAATGTGGTCGCTGTCGTACTTCCTCAATTAGCATGACAACAAACTTTGCGGGTCTTCTTCTGTACTGTGAAATGGCGGACGTCAATTAGCATCACATGGCTTTATCGCCACCTACTGTTCAGGAGTGTGAACAGACGGCACTGCGCTGCATTAAAAAATCCCCTTCAGAATAAAAGCACAGGATTTTTTTTTCTTAACCTTAGCCTTAGAGTGTCCATGCTAGGTTTTAGTAAGCATGCTAGGCTAACTTGCTAATGCTAGCAGACTGATGTAGCTTGGAATAGCAGGTGGCGAAGAGCCGACCGAAAACAGAAAATGTGTAAATTCAGTAAACACACTTAAGTTGTGAAGTTATTTCCTGGTTAATATCTGTAGCCTGACGTGCAGGTGCCTATGGCCTAAACCACACAAAGTGGTGAATGCACAACAGGTGTAAAGTACAACAAAGGAAAGCACCACTGAAAGTGCCAATGCAGCTTAAATGGAGTTGTTGAAGTTGAACTCAATGGGAACATTTAACCTAAGGGGTTATATTACCTATAAGAACCAAAATAATTGTATGTGTTTTGCTTAAGAATATCACTGTAAGTACATGGTGGGATAGTAATAACACGTGTTCATTATTTTTCATAGATGCAGTCAAGATAGATAAGAGAACACAGGAATATATCTTTGGTTATATGAATTTTTTTCAATATCAATAGATCAATAGGTCCAAGTAGCCTTAACCCTAGAACACTAACCTAACAGTCAGCAACACCATCACTAATGTCGGGTATATTTTACCCGATAGAATATACCCGATAAAAAGATACTTCTCATCAAAATATATTAAAGTAAACTGAAGTACCCTTCTTTTATTTTCCCCTATACAACATCTCATAAAACGAAAAAAAAGGTATCATGGGGGGACCTTATAAAAAGGCTCTAAAATTAGGGAGTCGTAATTCCCTAAAAAAAAAAAAAAGACAAGCAATGAAACACAATGAAAATAACGTGACCACAATCGCGTGGGTGAGAATCACCCGAGGTTAGTGTTCTAGGGTTAATGAGTTATCATTTTTTGAAGTAAATGAATAAATGAAGAAACTGTGACTGTTCTAGCTCAGTGCTCTTAAATGACCATGTTATTAATAACAGGGACTGAAGCTAAGGCCATTAGTTTACAGCAGATATGTTTGAAACCTGAAGTGTGATTTGTGATGGGGGGAGAATAAATCTGCCTGAAGTACAGCACAATGTGTGTGTCTCTCTTATTCTTTACAACAGCTATTCTTGGCTGTGCAGCAGGTTTGCCACTGGCCCAGGTATGGATACAATCTCTTTTTCGAAATCCCTTTAGTTAGTTGGGTTTCCCTCCATTCATTTATCAATAAGTTAAGCTGACTTTTTTTCTTTAGTTTTATTCTATTTATTTATTTATTTTTAAGTGGAACTTTTTTCCAATAAAAACAAAATGAAAAGGGGGATGGGAAAGCATTTGATTTAATACAGTTCAGTTCACTTTACTGACCTCACAGGCCTGCTTTGCCACAGTGAGAAGTATATTACATATAATACACACAACAGCACATTACCGCCCAGCAAATCCAATAACAACAGGCATACATAACCGCAGTTTATATGATGTATAATATTACATATCATGCAACAGAGCATGGATACAGAACAACACTACAGCATCAGCATCGTAGTGAAAAGGAAGTGTGAGACTTTTATGAGGGAACAGCAGGTGCTGTGTGAGCTGTGTGAGGATTAACATGTTCACTGTTCACTGTCTTTATTGCCGGTGGGGAAAAATTATTTTTTAAAATGCTTTGTCTCATGTCGTGTTTCCACATTTCCACTGCTGTTATATGACCAACAGTTTTAGAAAAGACGTGTGTCTTGTGCTTCTTCAGATGAAAGCATAAAGCAATGAATGCTAGCTGACACTGCATTATCATCATGAACTTTCCATTTCCAGGACTTTTTCTACCTTGTTGATGTTTGTTTTTCATTGATTTGCTTAAGCACGCATGATTGGCGTGTTTTATTATCTTTATTTTCCAGTGACATTGTGTGTCTAATTCCTTAGACATTTAGGTGAACACTCCTATTGTGATCTCACAGCCAAACTAATCTGGGGCCACATTTCTGTGTATGGCATTTCTATTGGGAGTTTGCAATCAAGTAAATGGTCCACTGAAGATCAAAGAAGAAGAATGATCAAACCTGCCAGAAGTCTCTCATCAAATCATTTCTGAAAGGAGGCCTGCAATGTGCTTCCAGTATAAACATTTGGCGAGATTCATTTTTGAATGGCCAATAATCGTTCCTCTGACCTTCTCTAACGGTTTAGCAAGTTTTAAAAATGTAAACAACCATAACTGCACAGCATTTTGAAGATTTCTGGTCTGGTGAAAGTTTTAGGGTTGCCTATAAGGTTTCACCATTTGTCCAGTGGTGCATATGCCATTCCTGGACCAAATGGACCAAATGGACCAAATGGACCAAATGGACCAAACGACATACAGTATTTGCACTTTTGAATTCAATGAATGCTGGTTTTTCTGTGTCAATTCTGTTTTCTTGATCTTAACACTCATCTCTGACCTGTGTGTGTCTAAAGAGCTCTATAAAGTAGATCATTAGCAGAATCTTGACATGAGGCAGCCACGTGTTTTGCTGAAGCGCTGCATAATCGCTTCATGCACCGGATCAATAGATCAATCAGGCTTTCATTACTAATTTGCAGGCTTCTTTCCTGCAGCACAGCATATGAAAAAGAGAAGGCACTACACTACACGCGCTTTACAGTACAGCACGCTGGCTGCAGACACACAGTCACCTCGACGAATTCCGTCAGTCTACATGTTGGGCTTCTTTCTATTGCTATACAGTCTAATAAAGCCTTGCACCTTGAGCAAAAATCAAGAGTTGCTCTCAGTCTCACAAGGTTGATCGAATAATTTATGCCAAGGCTGTTGCGTAGCTACCTCGGCTACATGGCAGTTCAGCTGAGGTAGCAGTAGATGTGCAGGTATCCAGGCACCCGCATGCATATCCATTTGCTGAGTAAACACAACACAGGTTTGGCGTGACCCTTATCAGAGTCTGACAGTCTAATTACAGCTCAGGCAGTGGGAATCAATTGATTTGAAGATAAATGTTAGTACACCTGTGTGCTGAATCCATTACAATCTTTATCTTAATGGCTCTGGGAAAATGCTTCATTAAGGCTCATTACAATAATGTGAGGCATTAAGCATTTATTAGTTTACTATTGCGGATTGTCAGATTTACTTTCAGACAAAAGCAAAGTGCTCTGCGTGTCAGTAGGCACGAATAGCTTACAGCTACTTTCTATATCAAACACTCTGTTTTATACAATATTTCTTAATATATTTCTTATTAATATTCTTATTTTCCTCATCATTTCTCACATGGAGCACCATATACGTAGCAGCAATTCAAACCACAAACAAAATGCAATTAATTAACTTTTAACAAGGGAAGTTTAAAATATATATATATATTTTCTTTTTTATGATTGTCTTAACATTTGGACAGACGACAGAGAAGAGCTAAGAATGATTTCCAAATACTGTATGACCCAGATCTGTCAGGTAATGCATATCTAGTACCACCACTGACACCATCTGAAGGGAATGGTCCTTGGACTATAATGAGCTGTGAAATTACATTATGAATAGAGAAGCCAGGGCTCCAGTCTGCCCAGTTGCTCCTGTTAACTTGGGGAAACTGAGCAGAGGACACCGAGGATGAGGAAAACTTACCTAACTTAAATTCTGATGACTGAGTAGAGGGATATGGTGCAGGAGGCTCTCCGAGATTTGAACGCTGAGAGCGACATAATCATGACGGCCAGAATGGTGAATATTATGGGGCACAGTTATTTCAGGAGTGGGAGCACGGGGAGAGAGGTAATGGCAGGGAATGATTGACATCTTGCGGGGCACACTCAGCCTCCTTTGGAAAGAATGATTTTTGGTTGATGAAAAATTGGCTTGGATTTACATCACCTTCATTATTTTACCAAGTAAGGAGAGGTTACAAGCGATACAACGAGTTTGTAACAGTTGCAGCACGATTTCTGTCAGGGGATGGCATGTGTCGAACTAGAAGATGCAGCGAAATCTTCTCTGAAATGACAATTTGTCTGCAGTTTTACTGGAAAAACTGTCTTTGACCTCAATTGATGGGGTGCAGAGTATTTCTGTCAAATTCAGTTCAAGTATTCTTTAATTTATTTGAATTTTTTTTCCAAAGCCAGCATCTACATCAGCAACATGCTCACAACTGAGGAACTGGAAACAACAAACGTTGGTCATTTCTGGTGAGGTTACTAGCATCAACAAACGTCAAAGTCAATCGATGATCTGACTTCACATCGCAGTCCAGAGTTGCTCATTTACGGTGATACAGTTTTGGCTGAGAGATGACTGATGACTATGAAAATCTCTTGCCTCGTCCGACCATACAGAACTATTCAAACTGCTGAGTGCACATGGTAACGGGAGCTAGAGAAAAATGACGTCTTTACCGGTGCATCCTTGTGCCTTACAGCTCAATGCCAGCAGTGCAGTTTAAATAGCAGTTTAGTTACATGAGCTCAATTCTGCAACTTTATAACCCTGAACCATCATGGAATTATTTTTTAAAAACAAGGAAACTCTCTCGTATTGACTGTCAAATTGCAGCTATTTGGTAGTTTCAAAATAAATAAACAACATCCAGGTTTCAGTTCTTAGCATGTAGCTTCCTGCCAGCGGTTTGGATAAAAGTGCTTCATATGCATGCTGCCATTTGCCATATACAAAATAAGATCCTTTTGGTGAATGCCAAGAATGCAGGGATGGTTGACAACTACACTGGCAAGCATATGCTTTTGTTGTGTGAGGCTCCTTGTCCTTCATCCAACACAAAGCATTGCGATTGACTTTACCTCTGCTTTCTTCTTCCCGCTTTTTTTTTTTTATTTATTTGTTAATTTTTGTCTTCTGCAAAGCACTGTCAACATCCCGGTCGGACCATAATAACAATACATCAAAAACCACAGAGAGATGTCGGGGAGTAAATACTAAACATTGCTTTGTTCAGGAAAAGGAAAAGAGTAAGGAATTCCTTTCACACCCAATTGATTTCCACCTAAAGATAAGATAAGGCAGTGATGCTGTTTTTTGATACTGTTCACAAAAAAAATCCTACATTCATTTGGCAACCAAAGCCAAAGTAAATAGCTCAGCCAGCTCTCCACCAACTACTGAATCAGGCTCTCAGTGAGAACAGGTGGAGAGCACTGAGGCAGAACACATCTCCCCTGATTCAGGTTATTCCTCGGTTATCCCATACATTCATATACAGTACATATTTATTTATTTCTCATTCCTTCCCCCAGGGCTCTGGCAGTCACACTCGACCCTCCTTTTAACAACTGTAGCATCCCCCCCTGTCCCTCCTCCCTCCACCTCTCTCTTTGCCTTAGGCCCGTGGGTGGTTCAAATAATTTGCTTAATTTGTTGCCATTCACTCTCAGGACATGGATCAAAGAACTGTTAAATTGCACTGACGTGGCAGCATCTTGGAGTGACTGAGAGTGGAACGGGCGAGAGAGAGGCAGAGAGCGAGGGAGAGAGAGAGAGAGAGAGAGAGAGAGAGAGAGGTAAGCCCTTTAGCTAAAGGAGGAGGCTTCCAACATCCTCGCTGCCACCACTGTGTATGTGTGTGCGGGGGCGTGAGTGTGTGTATATATGTGTGTGCCAGGAGAAGATGAGGGTGGAGACACCTACTCTCTCCACTGGCAGGCCAAGTCCCATTGCTGTGTGGATGCTGCTGATAATGGCTGCAGCCAAGATAATATGTCAATAGACATCGGAGCACTACTACACTTGGCTGTTTACTGGTATCATCGCAGAATGAGTAGTTATTTATACTGTGAATGTTATGGAATTAGAATAAAGGGGTCAGCCAGGAATGATGTAAACATTTTGGATCCGAGCCTCATTTCCTGATCCCCCAGCAGTCCCAATATCCCAAACCAAGACAATTGCCATTTCTACACTCAAACTACTGATCAGCACTTTTCTCTTCACTTTTCCCGTCCTATTCTCACTAATTCTAATTAATAAGCCGCATGAAACGTCAACTTAGCACCGAGTATGATCATGAAAAAGACCATTAGTATGATGCAATTAGCCAGAGGACTCCGATGAGAGATACATGCAATCAAAGTGTGAAAAGAGGAAGGGAGGCAATGTAGCACTGGCTGGGGGAAGGAGAAAAAAGCAGATGCTGCAGAAAAAAAAAAAAAAGATCTTCAAAGGGAGGGATGGGGTTGAAAACCCAGGAGAGGCAGCTGCAGGAGCACTTGTCTTCTTAGGCATAAATGTGACAGAGCTCCGCCTGGACCAGGAAAGACATAGAGAACCAATGAGCAGCAGGGGATAGTCTCACTTTCTTCATTTATTTCTCCTTTTTTTTTTTTAATTTCCTCGTTGCTTTTTTGCCTTTAAACGTGCAAGTGGAGGCAACGCAGAGCATCTGTTGTAATTAAAAGTGACAGTGACCTACTATTTGGAGAGGACTGATGCTCCTACAACCTAACAAGTCATGTTCTGAAGAAAACAACTTCAGCTGACTAAACTTGGCCGACTAGTCTATACTGTTATATATTCTGAGAAGTACATGTACCATACCTCATGCCGTGTCGGGCATTAGTTTTCCCGGTGAGACAGAAGCTTGTCAATCCAAAGCTGTTAAATCTGATGAGTTATGTGCCCTGCAGTAACCATAATCTCAGACACAGTATGTGCGCATTATGTAATGCGACCGTATGCACTGTGCATACAGTGTTAAATCCTGTCTACAAAAGCTTTCTCCATGTGGACTTCAGCACCACGGACAGAGACATTTTCTTTAAACTGTAAAAAAAACCCCAGCTCTGTGTTCCCCTGAATGTGCTACTGTGCTACTAGTATTATTAAAAGCACACTTTTCAGATTGAAGTTAACTGACAGCATTGCACCTTTAATTATTATTTATATATGAACATGTTTTTGTCAACTGCGCTTATTACTGTCCACATTATTGTTCCATTAAAATAATCATCTCCTGATCATCTTGCTTGACTTCTGATCAAAGTGCACAACCACAAAAATCGGTAACAGCTTTATGTTGATCGACTTGACGTGGATACCGCGTTTGCGCTCTTCCTTCCTGCTGTGAGATATGACCAGGGAGAGATGAGCAACTCTAAAGTAAGTTTTAATGGCAGAATCGCTTAATGGCATTCAGATTTATTCTGTTTGTAATATTGATATTAGAAAATGAAAGGTTGACGAAGGAAAATTAATTCCTAGTCTTCATGCTGACTCACACATGTCGGGCGAAGAAGTTCGAGAGTCTCTGGAGATACACATCAAGTACTGTGCAGTACACCGACCGCACCACGGAGCAACTTATATGTTGGGAAACAGGCCTCAAACACAGGAATACTCTTAAACATCCTCGTGTGTTTTATATACTAGGCAAACATAATTGCAAAACAAAAGCTTGCAGGGATAGTAAAACAGGAATACACGGTAAAGATGCAACTGCCTGATGTTTATAGATGATGAAACCAGCTCTCATTATTGATTAATTCTCTTGCCTACGTATGAACCTGCAGAGGCCATGTTGACTGTAGTGCTACTGTTCCCTTGATATTTCAGTCTCAGGTATAATATTTATGAGCTGTAGCATGTAAATGCCATATCCTATTTTGAATTGCAGGGATAAGCTATAAATATACTAACAATTGGCTTCTTAAAGGTTGTTTTTGAGTCAGTGTAGTTGTCACTGACTAATATGGCCGGATGCTAACTTTTGCATGTGTTTTCTTTCTAATTTGCGTCTTTTTGACTGTGGTGATGCTTTGGAGGAGGTGGACTTAAAACTTCTAAAGGCGGTGTTACTTCCTCCTTCATGCCTACAAGTGTAACGGTCGTCCTCTCCGGTTCCTATTCGCACACTGCAGCTGCGGTCTGGTGAGTCACCTTGGCCAGTTTCGTGTTTGTCACCTTTAATTGCCGTGCGGTGATTTTTAAGATGACTTTAAGGTGACTCATCTGTATCTGCACAGTGTGTCATCAAGTGTGACATGTTTTATAGATGCATGGCAGCCTGTTAGCCTGTTGCATTCACTGATGGTGATTTAAATTCAGTGTGCTCGTTCTTGAAGTGCCAACCACTACAGCTAAGCTTCAATAAAGTGAAACACATGAAAAAATATGATTATAACTGTTGTAGCACTGCTGTTAGCCATCACTTTCTTTTTGTTTTATTGTCCTTTCTCTGTTAATAGTTATTTTGCTGCGTTTTTATTTTATTTTCGCAGTACTTCATCCTGTTATTAGTTCCCGTCATTATTTCTTGGATTTTAAACAGCAGAGGATAGTAGCCAGAGCTTGCCCCCACTGAACTCCTTGTAAGACATGAATTTTATTTTCTTCATGGGCCGAGCTGCAGTCTGAGTAGATGTGTTTCCAGTGTGTGATAGAAGATGTGCAGAGTTTCTGCATTCCATCGTTGTGTCGCCAGGATAACCGTTTAGGAGAGCAGGAGAGCATAGTAGATGGGCTGGGGTGTCGGTTTGGCCATGTCTAGGATGTAGGATGGGCCTAAATCGCTTGCGGCATAGTAGGGAAAATACCAGTGACTTGAGTTGGATTGGAGCAGCCACCAGTAGCCGGTGCAGGGCGTGGAGGAGCAGTATAGTGTGGGAGAAGTTGGGCAGATTAACTGACCAGTATGCACTAAAAGTTTCAGAGTGTGAGCAAGTTACTCAAAACTTTTTCCTTGGGCACTGTTACATAGTTCAGGTACTTTGCTATCCCAAGCTGGCCAACATATAAACATTCTATTTGAAACAAAACCTTCACTGGATCAATATCCAGAATATTGTATACAAACTAAAAAAAAAGACCTATTTCCTCAAAGTCTATTGTGCAAACCGAAAAACAGTGCCATCAGTGGCTGAGTGGATGGCTGAAAGATGATCCTGGATGTGGAACTGTGGATAGATTGATCACTTGGAATGGCCAGGGGGAAAGTGGAGAAATTATAAACCATATTTTACTGTGCGGTTGAACGGGTGGATGATGGATGGATATTGGCCCACACTCCTTTGATGTCTTTTGTAGATTCCCAAAAAAACCTCACAGCTTCCCATGAAGATAAGCTTTTTAAGCTCCATTCCAATGTGTAGAACAAATAAGGGGAAAATTCTAACCCACAGCCACTCAATTGACTAAACTTTATTTATTTTATTGTATTGCATGAAGGATAGCTACCGTATATGCTATCTATCTATCTATCCATCTATCTATCTATCATCTGTCTGTCTGTCTAACAGACAAGATGAAACATTCAGCGCACCTAATGTAACACACAATGTTGACTACAAAGGAGCACAGACTGTTTCTGAGTGTGAAAATGTATCGCCTGTGTATTCCCTTGATATTTCCACATACAGTCGCTGGAACAGCAGAGTGAATATGAAATAGTGTTTACAGACATTTTTCCGAATACAGCTTCATCCCGGCTGTCTAGACAGGTTCCACTACTTTAAATACAAAATTCAGACATCATCACAGAAGGAAGGATGTATAGTCTGCTGGAAAAGAAGACAGGTGTAAAAAAAAAAGAAGAGAGAGAGAGAGAGAGAGAATAAAATGCGTGGGTAACACTGCACAATACAGCACACAAAACTGTAAGTGGTTACAGAGGAACGAGCAAGGAACGAATCAGGAATGGCCTGTCAATCAATGAGTCGTTTATAATTAGTTCCTGAATTACTTTGAATTTAGGGCTATATGGTAAAATCATGGCTTAAATTGAGACCACGGAGTTGTTACTACTGTTCGAAATCCCTCATTACTTCATGACACCCTGAGTATCACGTACCCCTTCTGTAACTCCCCATCAACTGCTGCATGGTCCTCAACTTGGAGTTACTCAAGAACCATATAGTAATGACTCATCAGTCATCAGGTGGTTCCTGATTCATCCCTCACTTGGTTTCTACTGTGAGTAAACATTTTTAATGCACTGTATCGTAAAGCTATCAGTGCGTTTTGTGAAGAGAATAAAAGCGAAGAGAATAATTGCGATCTATCTCAATTTTATTTTTTTTAAATGGAGTTTCATAAGCTATTAAGTACACCTGCCTGCGCATCAATCTTTGGTACTTACACCATTCATTTTTGCTGCCTTATTTATTCTGGTATCTCAGGTGAAAAAGCTTTATTTAGCAATTCCAGTATGTGCGTTGCATGCCCTTGGCATCTGCTTAAAGACTTCTTTTTTTTTTTCTATGGAACTAAAAGCACATGCTTTTGAATCAAACAAGCAAAGAAGTCTGCAGATCCCCTTAAATCCAACCTTGTACACCTCTGTGTGCTTAGATAGGGCATTTTTGTATCAGTCAAAGATCAGTCAAAGCTGTTTTGAAATATGCTGAGAAACTCATATGTGCATATTGATTTCATTTTTCCCCTTTCACTGCTGCCAATTACAGAGCGCCAGATAATTGCCTGCAAGTTGAAAGGCAGAGTGCATCTATTTTGGAGATACTTTAATATTGTTTGAAGAAAAAAAAAAAAAAAAGAGGGTCCTAGTTACCACTGAATGTACTCAGTACCATCCATTCTAGTGAGTGCTCCTTTAGAAGATACTGTAAAGACACAAAAGGGCTCGGTGCCATCACGAGGAGAGCAATAAACAAGCCGACTGACTCAGAGATGGAATGAATCATGATTGAGTTATGATTGCTGCTGGACACTTTTTCCTGCTCAACATTTTTTTTTGCCCTGTGAATGATGTGTTTAGTATGTAATAAACAGGAGAAAGAGAGACAGAGAAAGAGTGCAGGTGGTATATACCACATTTACACTGTGACTCTGCTTTGCTCTGTTGCTCTTCACTGCCAGGCAGAACACTCCATCTGTGGGTACCTCTCAATCCCAAACAGACCAGACACTCTCCCACTTCAATGACTGGCTGTTCAGGAGCTGAAACCCAGCATCTCCGCATTACATTCCAAATTCATTCTTCAAAAGATATACAGAATCAGAGGTAAATGTGTTGCACTAGATAAAAATAATTATGCAGTGCTGTCAGGCAGTATTAGGGCAGTGATATGTTTTCATTGCCGTGGCTCTGTACTTCAGTGCACAGGATTTGAAATGGAACAATGACTGTGAGGTCAAAGTGTGGCTCTCAGCTCCGAGAGTGTTCACACTGGGTAAACAGTGTAGGACTTAGTCCTTCTTATATAGCACACAGTCCCTTATTTGTAGCAGGGAAATAATCCCAAAACATGCACACGAGGAGGAAATGTTAACGGGTCAAATCAGTAACCTGAGAAACCAACTGAACGTGTACTTCATTTGCTGGAAACCAGAATGGTGACGAGAAGCTGCCAAAATAAGCAAGAAGTGAAAATGGCTGCAGAGCAGACCGGCAGAGTATTGCCAGGGAGGACAGAGAGTGCCTGCTGCTGTCTGTGAGTCATAACTCAACCATTTAGTGTCTGTCCCCTAACACACCCGCTGCCTAAAAATGATATCTGTATACTGCAAATTTGCAACAGCACACGTGTTCTGAGAGGAGTGTTATTCCACCTGGATTGTGTTTTTTTTATTAACACAATGTGGAAATGTTTTCAAATTAACATGTCTGCCAAGTCAGAATGCTTACACTGAATGCATCAATATTAATGGCACATTTCAGTTGTTTTTCAGACAATAACTGCTCCTGCAGTAAAAAAAATATGTTTGTAGCAACTAACTTTTTTTATTATTCTTAGGCACTCCGTCATCTGGTTAAGGTTAAGGCAGATTATGGCTGCGGTTAAATATTTAAAGAAAAAAAGTCAGCAGTGACTTGTAGCACTAGACAGTACATGTTTACTTTATTAACATTTAACCAAACCAAAGTGCTTTTGTTTCTTAGCCTAACTCCCCCCGCCCCCCCACTCTGCATATTAACCCAGACCACCTCCCTGCTATTTGCATGCAGCGCATAAAAGTTGCACTTCATTGGAACAAATGTTGACACTGCGCCTTGGAGACTCAAAGACCAAGCTGCCTCCCCTCCAGTCAGGTCTTCCTCACTGGGAGACTTATTTAATTATTGATTAGCTCAATGCCCTTTTGTCTGCGCTCAGTTCTGTTGGTCGTCCTGCCTGCCCATTCTAGCAGTGTTCTCAGTTTCGTTTTTTCATTGCAAATCATAGTTCTCTGCACTTGTGTTCTGTGACAGAAAAAAAGGTTGTAGGCATAACAATAAACAGCGCTATGATTCCTGTACTATTTATTTAATGTGAATGTCAACACCTTAAGAAAAAAGCCATGTCTGTGATAAAAAAAAGAAGAAATGTGTGTTCCTACAAATGTTTCACTTGTCTAACACAGAGGAAAACTTTTTTTTTAATGGAATTTAAAACTTCTGACACTTGCATTTTCTAAAGCCAAATAATCTGCTTCTGAAACACATCAGGAATTATTTGCAGATCCTATTTACTCCTTCTGTTTTATCCCTAATATGCATATTCCTATCTTCATTCAAACCCGTGTCTGTTCGGTTTTTGACGACTTTCATAAAAGCGCCATTCATCAAGCCTCAGTGGCGTCAGCACTAGCTGCAGATGACAACGGCTGTCAGGATCAGACACTGTCATCGCAGCAAGTGGGCCTAGTGGGAGCAGCCTTAGATAACATAAAGTAGGGTTGTTTGACGTGAGGAGAGCGACCGGTAGTTAGACACTCAATCAGGAGGGGACAGAAGGGCTTGCCAATCTCTAAGGGTCACAAAGCAGCCTCCATCTGTCACTCTGAAGCCCCCAGCTCTCCAATTCTCTTCCACATGCAGACAGAGAGACACTGGAAACCACTAAAGGGAGAGGTACCACACAGAGCCAGCATAGCAGGAGGACAGTGACTACTAATGAGGAGAGTTAAGCTCTTTACAGGCCGGTCACAGTCAATGATCGACCTTAAAAGACAGTCAAGGAGCCAAAAGGGGGACAAGAAAAGCCAACATTATCAGTTTGATATCAACTTAAATGAGAAAAAAAGGCTTCTTTAGCTACTCAGTATCATGCTGGCCACAACCAGAAACGGTTGAATCAACAACCTCAGAAATGCAGAGGGAGCTTCACAAGGATAACAGAACCTCACCCAGAGTACGTCCATACATTCACACAGCATCTATTATTTTTGTGAGCTCAGACAATTAAATTGAGCCCCCTTTCATGCTTAAGTCTCTGGGGTTTGGCACATTTCTTAGCATATGGTATATAGAAATTGCCCTCGTCTACACAGCGTATACGCTAACATGGAGGGAAAGGCCCGTCTTCCCCATGAAAGCAAAGTGTACATAATTTACTGCACTCAAGTCAGCAAACTTATGAAATAATGATGTGGCGTCTGTTTACGCGAAGGGTCCGTTTTATTATTCTGGCACAAAGAAGAGAGAAGAAAGCAATCAGCTCATGTAAGTGGTACATTTAAACAATTTTGTTTGCTTGTCTGCTGTCATTCAAATGGGGCTATTTAAGATAAAGGGGCTTTCAGAAAATTCCCTTGAGCCGAAGCCGCTAAACACGAGGACTCGGAGTAAGAGCGACACACTGCACTGTTTGCACGGAACACAAAATTAGAATGTGTTGAGAAGTCACTTGATGTGCATATTCGATATTTGTCGACAACAGTTTCTGTTTATTCAGACACATCTGCATTGTGTTTGTTTTGCTGAAGTTGCATTTGGTTTTCCATACACGCGCTGTTTTCCTCTCCCATATTTTTTTTCGCTTTTGGTTTCATTCATTATTGGATCAGTTAAATCTGCCTTTAAATCCAAATAAATGGAGTGCCACTTTCATGGCTGTATCTGTTGCCACACTTTAATTATGAATATCTCAATGTAGCACGTCCCAGACGTGCTCATGACAGAACGCAACAGACAGCACAAAGGGCCAAAGAATGACAGGCGGTGCGGCTGGCAGCGCTGCCACAATGGCACGTGGGGCGCAATCTTGTTGTGAAAACGCTGATATGCCTTGAGACACCACATTAGGAGGCCATCCTCGCTTGTCATCAGAGCTTTAATTGCCACGACCAGGTGCAAACAGCATGTAATCTTGTTTGTCAGCCGCACAGTTTTATTTTCTAATTTTGTCCTTTTGACAAGCAATTTGGGAATAGAGAGGGATTTGGGAAAGCAGGCGGCCGTGAGCTAGTGGGGTGGAGTCGGATTTGGAGAAGCTGCGAGAGGAGAAAATAGGGGTGTCCAATGTGTACATTTGTGTGTGTGTGTGTGTGTGTGGGTTGATGGTTGTGTAAGTGCGCGTGCACGGTCCCCTCATCACTCCTGTTCAACCTTGTAATCTATGTGTCTCCCCAGTCCCTTTGTCCTGAGGAATGCCTGGCTCAGTGAGAGCAGAAAATTACCCTCCTGCTCTGTTCCACAGTCTCATGAATATCACACACTCATACACGCACGTGCACACTCGCGCACGCACACACACACACACACACACACACACACACACACACACACACACAGTACCCTAAGCTCATCTACTTAAAATTCTAAGGGATGTGAAATGGGATCATCCGTTTCCAGTTTTTTCATGGCCACCCGCTCTATGCTTTGTACCTAAACCCAATGATAACAATACACAAGGAGTTAAGACAAAAAACTAACCAATTGCAACCAGGAGCATTGCTATAAAAGTACCTCTTCTTTTCATTCACAATTGGATCTATCGACTGCTTCATCCTGCTGCCTCAAGTATTGTGACAGCAAGTGCTGTGTAGTTTAACCATAGCTGCAAGCAAACATGGTGACAGTGAATGCTGTAGAGAACTCTCCTTTACACAAGTTTATCAACTTGACCTGTGCGTCTTTGAATGTGTGACTGTGCTCGTCTTCATGCCAAAAAAACGCTGTGACTAACAAGGCCGCACACAAGTGCGTGCGTGCATCATTATGTATGTATCTATGTTTGTTTGTGAGTGCAGGCTGCCCTTAATCCGACCTCCCTCTTACTATTTATTTTTTTATTTTTTCAAGGTGGAATGCTTGTTTTCTCATCCTTTCAGGTACATAGTGCTGCTTCATGCCGTGCTCTATGGGAGCTCTCTGACCCATCAGCAATCTCTATTCATGTCTTTGTCAAATTGCTTAGCATTGGCAAGAGCCCTTTGTGTGGCTGAGGACCCTGCGATGAGTTCCGTTATGAGAGTATACTGTGTGAGGAGGGAGGGCTCAGTGTCTTGATATTTAAATGCAGGGCACAGCTTTGAACGGTGCATGTCAGGTAGGAAGAGGTCAGGTGAAATAAAAAGCTTCTTTTTTTTTTTTTTGGGACTATGCAGATGCAGTTTTACACCATAAAAGATGAGGACTGGGTCTCCGCCAGTATGAGCGAGGGCACGCGAAGGGGGAGGGAGGTAAAGGAAAGGGCAGCATGACACCTGCCACAGAGGTGTTCATCTCCCGCATGTCCTCGCTGACAAGACTGAGTGGCTTTCTCCTGTGGACCCCCGTCTGCACCAGAGGAGAACAGAAATTAATTTCTCTGTGTAAAAAAAAAAAAAAAAAAGAAAAAACGACTGAAAAAAAAAATGAGCTGGAATTTAAATATATAATTGTGACAATATATGCAAAAGTTCACACACACGCCCACTCACTCACACATGAATACCCTCTGAACGAAAGTCTGTGTGTCAGTTTGTATATAAGAATGAGAGGGAGAAAGAAAGGAGAGCGAGCGAGAGAGAGAGAGAGAGGAGAGAAAGCGAAGGAAAAATGTGCCATATTAATTTGAAAACTCTGAAATTCTGAAAACGGAAATATAATGAGTTTTTTAATTAAGTCCCCCACTTTATCGTGTTTTACATAGGACAAGCCACCATTAATACCCTGATAATTAATTGTTTTGGAAACTTTTCACACTGTCTGGTGATAAAGTTTTAATCAAGTAGTGTGGTGTTCTTGCCAAGCCATGTCACCAAGATATTTAATTATTTAGAGTTTGGAACTGGTTAATGCATTTTGACAGTCAAGTAGCTGTGAGAGTACAGTTAACTCTTGTAGTACTTGTAGCAACCTTGACTGACATCGTGCCGGATTCCTGCTGCATGGGAGGTGGGAGAATGCCGGGGTGTCTCACCTAAGGGTAACATGCTACTTTCGCCTGACTGGATACTTGCTGACACCCGCGATGAAGAGAGAGAGAGAGAGAGAGAGAGAGAGAGAGAGAGAGCGGGAGAGTGATCAGGCAACAGCAGACGAGCAGAAGAGCAATGAGGTTGTGCTGTTGAGGATAAAACATTTTTTACACGTCAGAACAAGAAAATGCATTTCTCATTCTTGACATGCTTCAAGTGCGTTTCACAGTGAAGCGCTAAATTCGAAGTCAGTACATATTAAAGGTGCTGTGCAACATTCAGACCTTTCAGTCTGTCTTTGCCAGGTTTGGGTTGCTTCACTTTTGTATTGTGAATGACAAAAGGTCTGAATTTTTTTTTTTTCTCCAGCTAGATAAAGCAAATGATTGAAATTTAGGAAAATTGGTCTTTGGCAGGGAGGATTTTCTTTCCATAAACTTGTGCTCTTACAATTACACAGCTGGTACTTCACAAGTCCACCTACAGTACTTCTTTGTGCCTCCAACAAATTGCGATGATTATGCCTCTACCAATTTTACTGATCCTTCCCCGCTGATCCTTTGGCTTCCCTATAGATCTGAGGCTACACTTTTGTTTTCTCCGGCTTACTTAGAGTGGAAGGTCATGGATGCATTTTTCGTGTGTTTTTATGCAGTCTGGTATGTGAGCGGTGAGATTAGCTTTTACTCAGTTAATGGATGTCAAAAGGATCAAGTACCATCACCACCCATGCGATAGATAGGGAAAGACAAACATTCTGAGTGTTGGATAGCTGGTTGCCGACCCTAATATCACTCTACATCTAATAATACAGAAATGTGTAATCAGGTCTGCTAGAAGTCCATTCATACATGATATACAAGGATGGGGTTGAAAAGCATTCCGGTTCTGATTCTGCTTATCAAATCCACAAATATTACCTTAATGAACTGCAGGGTTTCATGCACTTAACATCGCATTAACATAATGCTAAATTGTTGTTGCACTTCAACAACTCACGGAATCAGATGCATTACAGAAAATGGTGCAACACAGGCAGCAGGCTTAGGCAGAGCACTCAAGATAAGTGTGAAGTATTATCTATCTACCTTTGTCAAACCCCCCCCGCAAACATTCCATTTTGCAATTGTTGTGTTACTAGTGTTGGCTTTGGTGAAGTGCCGTAACATATATATCATTATGATCTTTTCCTAAGCAAATGTCCAATAACCACATATGTTTACATTCAAGTCACAAGGACAAGTTGCATGTCAATGTGATCCGTGACATGTCAGAAATGTGATTACATTAAATTCCTACTTTGTGTTTATTCCATCTACCTACAAATTACACTATCAAATTCCTCCCTTCAAAAAGTTTTGATATCCATTGTGTACCTGGTACCCCACCTGCTGCCCCCGGACTCCAACCTTTTTAGCCGATGTCCCCCTTCAGGGACTAGCTGTAACTGTACTGTATGTTTTTAAAAATTAATGTATTTCACTGAAGTTATTTTTGCTGGCTGAGGCCTTGGAGACAAAACATTGATCAGCTTCTTTTGATGTTTAGTACTAGTGGCAAGATTCATGCGTGTGTAAAATTCTGCTTTGATTATTGTATTACCCAAAGTTCGCCCCAATCTCATTCAAACTCGGGGGTTTGAGGCAGGTGATTTTGACTGCGCTCTCTTTTCCGCGCTTGAGATCCTGCAATGATACCAACACTGCAAAAAATTAAGTATGTTTCATTACAGGACGATTTATACGTCTAACACTGTGGTGTCCGACTTAAAATATCAATCACACACTGGACAACTTTCTCTTTAATCTCACAGGCGGCATAGTAATTACAGTATATTCACTTTGGTTAACAGAGAAAAACTTTTCCTGGACGCTGCAGATTTGACCTCAGGGAAGTGTGTATCCACTTGCAAAGCTCTTTTTTTTTTCTTTCCAGAAAACAGCAAAATCTTATGACTCCTATGCTCAGACATACACACATGGTAATACAGGCACGCACACACACACACACACACACACACATACACATATAAACAGAAGCAGAAATCCCTCTGGCCCCCCAGCCTGCCTCCTTCCCCCGCTGCGCTTGATCAGTCGTCCTTTCTTCATCTGCAGAACACAGAGAAATGGCTGTGGTCCCATGTAGCTTTGTTTTCATCCAGCCTTTTCCATTTTAAGCCCCAGAACACCACTGAAAAGGCAGCTTCATTCTGACAAACTCTTTTAGGTGTCCATCTACTTACTTGTTAGCCTGCCTGCCCAGCCGCCTGCGGGTCTAGAAGCAATCCCATCAGTGACTTCTGTCTCTTGTTGGATTCAAGGCTTCACCCTGGGATGTTGTATTGATGGGGAAACAACTGGCCCTTTGGTTTTGATGATAGAGTGAGAAACTGCTGGAAGATGTCTAATAAGAGGAGAAGGGACTGAAACTGGTGTTAAAATGTGAGAGAGTCAGCCAAAAAGGCGGAGATGGAAGGATTCATGGAGGAATGACTAGACTACATATGTGGATGCATAACCTGCTCAGCCTTTGTAGTGTGACATTTTTAAACTCCAGCTCAAGCTCCATGAATCGGGAGGGTGGGGCGGTTGTTTTCATCTGTGACTCCACGTAGCCGAAACCCCTATGAATTTAACAAATAATTGGACTTGCAGTTGTTTCCTATGAGGAGACAGTTTGAGTGCACGGTCTGTGAGCACTGATTGGACAAGATGGGAGCTGAAAACATTTGTGTGACCGCGTTTGCCGTTTGTAGACCTGATGACGCGAAATACAACAAAGGAATGATACGAACATTAGTTTCAAAGTTGCTTTCATGTCCTTTGCAACAAAACTCAGTGGCAGATGTCCTGGTACAGCTATGAACCTATGATGGAGACAAGTAGTCTTTTTGGGCCGGTGTATGGGACTGCAACATTATTAAGCAGAGAGGGTATCAGCCACACAACATCATTACGGTTTTTTCAATGTCATTAATAAATTATCAGTGACACTATTGCAGTCTTAAAGTAGTTGAGTTACTGCATCTTTTTCACAATGTATGAATTGAAAACGTGAAAGCAGTGGTTCAAAAATCTCTCATTCTAGTTCGGGTAATGTGAGGTTACAATGTCCCAGGTCAGAAATGGCACATGCCCAGAGTTAAGGTTTAACATTTGGGGACAAAAATACAGAATTCTTTGAGTTTGGCAAGTTGTGGATTCTTCTGTTCAGAAAAATAAAGCCCCTGTTCACTTTCCGTTCACTTTCAGTTACTCGAAGGACTCCATAATTATTGGGCCCTGAAGCAGCATTGATGGTTTTGATTTTTTGCGAGCACACCGACTGGAGGCAGACAACAAACTAAACTTTCCACTCATCTGATTCACACTTTTCATGCCCTTCCCAGCTGTCTGTTTCCTACTTGCACAGCCAACTGTAGTCCCAGGGCTAAGAGATTATCGTGTTGATCTCAAAGTGTGAATCAATTAAGCTCTCACCACATTTGCAATCAATAAACAGCAAAGCCACTGACAGGCTTTCGCCTCAATCCTTCTCCCATTGTCAAAATGTCCTCCAAAGTACCTAAGCCAAAACTCCTGTAGAGACAGCCAAACAAAATGACTATTCCAAGCATGTTTATATTGACAGATACT
Organism: Pempheris klunzingeri; assembly: GCF_042242105.1. Classification (NCBI taxonomy): domain Eukaryota; kingdom Metazoa; phylum Chordata; class Actinopteri; order Acropomatiformes; family Pempheridae; genus Pempheris; species Pempheris klunzingeri. Next base: position 20,239,333 of record NC_092015.1, read on the forward strand.
AAGCAAGGGGACTTGGGGGAACCAGGGGTAACAATAGAAAAGGGGTTTTCAAGAATCAGAGATGGATTTGTGTCATGATTGTCAATGATCTATTCTCTTGCCCTCTCAGTCAGACAGTGAAGCCCAATTTGTATTCCTGTTTCTTTTTTGTAACTGTCAGGGAGACAGACGTGTGTCCATGTCTGCTGCTGGGGCAGTCAATGAGCCATTGATTTGGAGGACCGTGCTGATGTCTGGGATGCTTACGTGATGGATGGGCCCCATCTTAAACAGGGGGTATAAAAAAAAAAAAACCCAAAATAACAAAACAAGTAAAAGTATTCGAAATAATAGTTTTGCAACTTTATAAATTGCCCACGCGGCCATTTCATGATAACTGCTTCCATGCCCATGTTTTCCTTTGATGGTCCTTTTTTTTTTTTTTTTTTATCTATCTTTATCTAATACATCATCATTGGTGAATCCTTTCCGTGAACCTTTTCAAAAATGAAAAGGTCTGCTACCATTTTTGCTGATTTCAAACATGTTTCACATCAAAGGTGTCCATCTGAGCAGACAACACGCAGAAAGTGACAGAATGTGTACGTGTTTGTCCCGCATGTCTGTGGATGCGTCGCACAAATACCACCTAATGATCCACTCTTATGTTGTTTCATTATTAGCTGGCATTGGAAAGCTGTCACTTGACAAGTCTTCAGTAATTAACGCCGTGACACTACCTTATATGATTTCCCTTCAACAATATGCGAAACAAAAGCAAAATCCATGTTATCATCACAGCGGCCCTGTCTCCTAGACATTACGCATATATACCATTGATTTGCAACAGCAAAACACAATACTGACCAGATTACATTTTCTATTTACATGATGATGTTTTTAATCAATGTACCTGGCAATTCGGAAATATGTTGATACACAATGTCAGTGTGTATGTATGTATTTTATTTGCTTTCCACTAAGATAACCACAATGACAAACTTTCCCTGATCTTAACCACAGTGCTGTCACTGTAGTGATGACTTTTGTTACTAAGAGGTAATTATGACAGCAGTTTGGTAATAATAGTAAGTACAAATAGTAAATGTAAGAGGACATACATGCATGTTTTTATATTATATGTATTGTTGCGTGCTCTTATCCCTGACAAATAGACACATATTCAGGCAGCTGTGTGTGCTGATAGCTATTTTTCTCTCCGTTTTTTGTTTGCTCAGGGGTGTAGTTTAGTCAGTATTTTAGCAAATGTGTACAGTATGACAAGAGTGGAATACAAGGCAAAATGATGCCAGTTTATGCGTACCTAGTACAAAAATATGACTCGTTAGTTCAATAGAGGGTGCGAGCGAACCCTCATTATTATGTTCTATCATCGTGTATTCTGCCTGAAAAAAAAAAAAAAAAGAGATACAACAATGGTAATGGAAAAATGAACAACTGATCTGCTTTTTCGAGGATTGGCTTTCTGTTTCAGCTGCGTGTCTGTGTGAGGGTCAGCCCGACTGCATAAGAGAAGCTGATGAAGCACTAATACAGGTGATACAGGCGTACGTAAATATACACATATAGCACACGCGGAAAATGAAATGACAGCACGGTTACACACACATACAGTACACGACACAAGTTAGTTAATGTTGCAAGAAAAGAGGTTTGGAGGGGTTGAAGGTGGGTGAAAAACATACTGCCTCAATGTCAACACCACATGCTGGCTTCATATAGATAGTAGTGATGTTTATTATCTGCTATTGTTTTCTCATAATCGTAACTCATTATTATTATCATTTGCTTCCATTTAAGAATAAGCGAGAGATATTTGTAGCCACCATATACATTGTGCGACAGAGTGACTCTTATCATTCAAATCATTTCCGAGCAACAAGGAGAAGCAATTACACATCCCCATTCTCATTTTTTCCTCAATGGGAAAAATCCAAACATGTCATTGGTCTGACTGTTGGCCCTTTTGCGTTAAGAGCATTGCAATCAAGACCAAACTCCATTTGAACTATTTGAACCCGAGCTTAATATTGGTTAAGTGGGTGAATACAGGCCGGAGCTGGTTGTGAAAGCTGTCATTTGATAGAATGATCACTAAATGTGCTGTAATGATGTAAAAGGATGGGTTAACGCTCCCAGTTCCCTCCTCATCACCCTCCACCATCCACATTAGTCTAAGTGCCTTGATCATCCATGTGCGAACCCTCTGGGAGAATAGAGTGGGAGGTGTTGGTGGTGAAGGTGTAGTGGCACATTCCTCCTTGCATCATATGAAGCCCCCATTTCATGGCTGACTAACCTGATGGAAAGTAATAGGGGGACCGGGGAAATGATGAAGTGACATGACCAATAACTTTCATTATGTGTCTGTAACCTTGTCCCATTCGCTAATTAATTTTCCACTGGCAGTCACATGCCTTATGTGTTGGGCTAAAGAGGAATATTCCAGGTAATCTCTCTTCATTGGCCTCGGCACGGCATGGGTCGTATTGCCGGGAAGGAGCGGACTAGCAAATATTGCAGATACCCCAGCCTTAGGTAAGGTTTGCAGAGTCAGATTTGTCTATCCCTTCCTCAGCTCCTTTTTATAGATCATAGCCTCTTGCCAGATGCAATCTGTCTTCCCTTCTCTCTCCCACATAGCTGTGAGCTGAGAGATGTTTTCTTTTTGAAGTTCTGCATTTCTTCCGTGTTGTGTAGGATCACTGTATAAAATAATGGGTGCACCGTCCAACTATTGATCCGAATCCATTTTTGCAAGGTCAATATCTCAATATTCTTGAGAGTTAAAATGCGCATTTAGCTTCTCTCCTGTTGTTCGTGACTCAAACTGTCTTAAAGGGAAATAAAGGAAAAAAAGTTATTCATATTTTGTACATACAGTGAACACTACAGTGTGCTACAGTAAAACTAATCAATTAGCTTCTTTTATTTAATGATGCTGTGGGTTTATGCAAACCAGTTGCAATGAGAAGAATCAGCAGAATGAATAATAGATCACAAGACTAATTCTGAAGATGGGCTAACAGAGCAGAAAAGCTCCCGATCAGTTCTTATCCTCATATTACTGCTGGTACCAAACAGTGGGCTGCTAAGTGCTCTGCTGTTCAGTGTTTAAACTGGAATACCTTGAGCCCATTATGACTTTATTGTATTTTCTATGTCATTATTGCTGTTTTTTTCTTTCTTTCTTTCTTCAAAGCACAATTAAACCTGCGACTGTAAATCTTGCCTTGCCTTCAACAGCAGCACAGTCAGCCCCATTTAAGGAAGCCCATGGGGGTCCACAGAAGAGGGAGGACGACAGGATTTCAGCACCACCTAGTGGCACCCTCTGACGAAGGGCATTGTGTATGAAACGGACTTCAACTGCATCTCATAAGGATTCCTTTATATGCATGCAAAACAAGGGGGGGGGGGGCTGGTCCAAGCGCCTTTTCCCTGCCGTCAGCTCACAATGTACACACAGAGGTAAGACAGCCCTTACTGTAAACATCACTATCAGAAACAGGAAGGGGGGGGGGTGACAGTGTTGAAGAGAGCTCTACTTTGCCCTTCCTGTTTGTTACTTTCAGAGGCATTAGGGAAACAGCACAATGGCTCATAAGCCAAATGGCGTGGCATGAAAGTGTCATTACAGAGACGATGGCAAGAAAAGCCAATGGGCAATAGAAATGATGACGGACGACGAAATCACATCATAGTGCTTGATGCGTATTGTATCTCTTCAGGGTATATCATCAAACCAGACATTTTGCATCACAATAATGTCTTATTTTTCTTCCAATTACGTTTTATACATACTTAATGATGATTTTCTCATTGGAAGCAAACAAATCTAATCCAGCGCCATTACTAATGGGGCAGACTTTCTACAGTTCAAGTCCATCCTAATCAGATCAGTTCTAATGAGGTGTAATTTCTCAGACACGATCACCCAACAGGCGCAGGCTTTCTTCTTGTTAATGTGTTTTCCCTTCCTTTAAAATAGAAAAACAATCGTGCAATGACGTTGCGGGCAACAGCTTCTCATCTTTACCACTTTAGTCCCATAACTTGTGTGTGTGTGTGTGTGTGTGTGTTTTTTCTGAATAGATGCAAAGGGAACAACATCCAAACACCACCTATCCCTGGCTGGTGCCTGTGACCAAAGACACTGGCAGACAGAAAGAGACTCCTTAACTATGGAGTTTCATTTTGGCGTTGGGGCTCAGCTCACCACAGAGACCAGGGAACACACTGATGATGAAAAAGAATGTCCTAGATTTTCAGAGAAAGAAGGGGGCTGGGCATGGGAAAAGAGATTAAAGGATATGTTTTGACAGTGGTAGCCTGTTCCAGACAAAGTCCTGCGCCGCATTCTTGGTCTATACTCTTTATTCCTTTTGCCAATTCAGATTCAGTCACGATACGGAGCAGGGTCAGGGTCATATTCTTTAAAATTTCAAAAGTGGTCAAGTTTTTGCCATCTCCTCATTTGCTAAACAAGCCTGATGTATTGAAACTTGGCCAGTGACCACAATACGAGGCACTGCTCTTTCTCATTCATCCCCTCTTTATGTCCACCTGACTTTATCCTTAACAACGCACACACACACATTCATATAGATCCTCTATATCAACCTCTCCTCTGCCCTCTCTCTCTCCGTATCCTCCCACGCCTGTCTCAAACTAACCGCCTCCCCTCCTTCCCTCACCTCATCCAAGGGTAGTCTCTCCCTCTCTCTTTTGTCTCTCTCGTTCCTCTGTCAGTGAGGTATGCCTCTCACTCTCTGTAATAATAAGGCTTTCAAAGGCTGATGGTACCACTCTGGCTATTCATTATGGCCAGCCCGTGGTTGAGGTGGGACAGAGAGGGAGGGAGGGAGAGAAGATGATGAGATAGGTAACGGTAGGTGGGTCTCTGCTAGGCAAACAAAGCCTTGGCTATTTCAAGGATGTCATGTGTCATGCTGCCCATGAGCCTGTCCGCACACGGCTGTCTTTGCACAAGCCTGTCCACATTATGAATGGCTATCATGAGCCCCAGCTGTCAATCAAAGCAGTATACAGATACAAGGCTAGGGGGAAGCACTGAGGGGGGAGGGCGTATTTCATTTCGTCTCATATCTCATAATTAGCAATTATTAATGATTGTTCCTTTGGCTTTGCATCTTTCTCTTCTTCCTTTCTCCTTTTATGTTTTTTAATTCCCCGTCCGCTCTCTGATTCTTTCTCATTCCTCTCTCCCTCCGTCCCTCGTGTGTTTATTTGTCCCTGAGAACGTGGCGGAAACGCGGCCGTGCCTCAGGCCGGAGGGAAGGTCAGCGACAACAGCATACTGATACATACCGACTGATGTGCTCACATTTCCCATTCAGGTGTTGAGAAACAGATCATATTCATCACCTCGTATGAAAGGCCAAGTTCTTTTAAGAGAGTGAGCTGCATTGTAATGCCTGCCTTTTTGTTGTATTGTTAATATTATCAGCGCTCAGCATAATTCCCCTAAATGTTGACTTGACATAGGTTAAATAACACAAATACACAAATTAAGGTTATTTTCAATCAAATATGAGCACTGTAACAAGATTACATGTCATTGTTATTACTACCACCTTAATGACCTCAAGTAGTTATTCTCTGGATATAATGTGAATAACATATACAGTATACATACAGTATATTCGGGGCATGCAGCAGTGAGGGAAATAGTGGAACCCAGTACAGGAGGAGGAGAACCTGCATTTAAAACTTTGTCTTTATTTCTAATTTTGAAACACTACCCCCAAAAAATGCCCATTTTTCATTTTTGATTCAGCTGAGGAAAGCACTCTTAGCAGTCAAACAGATGGAGGTAGATGATTAGTGTGTGTTTTTTTTTCTCTCCCCACAATGTTTAAATAGGTGGGGAGAGATAAGTGGCACGCAAGTAGCCAGTGTTCTGTGTTTGCGAGTGTCATCGTCTATGAATCCCATTTGTATTGGTTGTACTGAGATGTGCTAAAGTTTCTGGCATTACAAAACCCACAGAGAAAGATTTCTAGGTAGTGGTAACAGCGTGAGCTTCCTCTGTCATACAAGGTGAGACAAGTTGAGTTAGAAGTCTATAAAGAATCTGTAGATATTTTTACTCTTTGTCTCTAATTGACTTTGTATTTAAGGCTGTGTTCTACCCATTTACTCTGTTTTGCGATTCAAATATGATGCTTGTTTTTCACCCCGTGACAAACAAAAGGTAAGAAGTATTCCTGTGCTGAAATGCCCAGAAGTCATACTGAGAAGAGTCAATACCGTTGCCTTGTCCACATTTTCAGCGGTGGAGAAGGGCAAACCTCTGCAGGTAGGGTTTGGATCGATCGCCTTATAAATTTGGACTAAAGATGATTCCTTCCACTATCCAGTGTCTCCGCTGCTTCTGTCGTAGCCAAGGACACTGTATCTGCATCTTGTGTGCACAACTTTTTAAACAAATAAAAATGTCTGCCCAGAACCTGAATCGAGGACCCGTTTTTTAAAATGTTAAGGTTGTTGGTGTAGATGGTCCTGCACTTGGCTACGTCTGTCGCCACTACTGTGACTGTGTTGCTCAAATAAGGCCTTTTATCTATTCATTTATCTATTGATTTACTGAGTGGTTGATTGATTGATTGGTTTACATGGAATATCCCTGTTTTATTGTCTGTATTATTTCTCAGTTTTGAGAGAATTTCAATTTATTCTGTTGCTCATTTTCAGTTTGCTCTGTGGGGGAGTAGGATGCATTCTTGCTGTTCTTTTTTCAGCCGGTGGATTATGAAATAAGACATTCTCTGAGAACTAGCATCGCTCTTTCCAATAGCACAGATGGTGACATTTTCCGGGGAGTCATCTTATTCAATAAAGTATGTCCTCTCTCTGGAAAATGAATCGCCGGGACCATTTGTCTGTTATAAGTGACGAGGTGAGATTCTATCAGCTTCATGTCTGAAACTGAAGCTCTTTGACGTGTCGTGTGCAATAATGATATAATGGATATGGAGTTCAGGGTCATTCACTTTGGTTACAACAATTTCTGGTTAAGACACAATACATTTCAGCTTTTATGGAATTCTCTGTTTTGTAATTTCACCGTCACAGTCACTGTGAACTTCCATTTCCTGTTTCACCATGAATGTCACAATCTGTAATAGTTTCCACCATTAGAACTGGAGCCCAAACAATACTGAACTGTTAGAGCCGATGGTGATTCCAATATTAGGGAGTAAAAAAAATCATTTTGTTTCATTTAGATAGATACATATTTGCCGCGTTATTATTACTCACAGTACTTTGTACTGACAAATAATAAGCTTGCTACTGCCCGAAGGTTGCGAACAGACGTGCTAAGCATGAGTGACACGACGGTTGTCAGGGACAGGTTCATTATTAGAGTCGTATTAAAAAGATAAAATAGGGAGGGGGCATTGTTTATTAACTCTCCAGCAATATAGTTCACCAACTAGTTATGTTACCGTGAAGACAGCACTTGACTCCACGCCACCATTTGCTCAGCTGTGCGGCAGACGGTGCTGAAATTATTGTAAATGATAGATTCAGACCATGCTCTGCTGGACAGCCGGCGTTATTACACCACTGCTACATTTCCACGAGCATCTTTTTGCATTATTATCCATTAAAAAGGATTTGAAAAAATAAGAAATAAATGAATGAATAAATAAACAAAGACCTTTTATATCAGCGCGGGTCAGACAACATATATGCCGATTCGTGAATGTTGGCTGATTAAATCGGCTGAGCGCTAGATCGGTGAGGCTCCAATTGAATGTTGTATATGATTTTTATTTGAGCGGTGCATTAAAAACTATTTTGTCATGATATTTTTTTGCATGATATGAGAAAATGACGCTTAAAAGGAGGGTTGTGCTCATTCCGCAAACATATTGATTATTGGTATCTTAATCTTCCCAGTGTTTCAGTGGGAATAAGCTGTGAAGCTTTAAAGCTATTTAAGTGCTACTGAAAATCAACATTTTCCTCTGATTGGTTGTGAGCAAGTGTCAAAAGGTAATTTGGTTTGCATCAGTATGCCGGGTCAGGAGTCACGTCGGGAGCTCTGCGTGGTGCAGGCCAGCACTATCACTGCTACTGCGCTAATTGAATTCATTCAATGCAATGTTTGGGTGTTTGATGAGCAAGAACAGGCAGATGAAAGGTTTTTGTATTTAAAGGTAGCGAGGGGTTGGAAGGAAAGAGGGGCAGGAAGGTATCTGACAAACACCCCTAACAAACACAGATTAATACACATATGTTTGCCACAATCATCCTTTGATTCTGCTACCCTGTGTCTGCCCTCACCACTGCTCAGACCCTGAGGCAGTACCTGGGGCTAAAGACTTTACAGGGCTCTGACTCTGAAGCATCAACAGTGGGCGGGGGAGCGGAATTGAAGATTAGGAAGGCGCGCTGTGCGTGTGTGTGTATGTGTCTGTGTGTGTTTGTCTATTTGCATGTCAGCCTCTCTTGCTCTAGGGATATCACAGATGCCATTAGACTGGGCCATGTTCAGCAGAGCAGATAATATGTGGAGAGACTGCAAAGCATCAACAGACAATGGCACAGAGAGATTTGGTAGTTTTAGAATTTCAGTCATGTTCCTTGGTGGTCAATATATATGGGACTTCACTGTCTCACCTAAGCTTTTATGATTTCATATACGTCGCCTATCATTGAAACATACACATGCTGGCTTTTTACACGGGGAAGATAAAGTTACGTAAACATGTCACGGAAAAGAACTGATGATGCAGCCAAACTGCAATCACACATTCAGATAAAGGTCGGTCATTTGGTTAAAAGCCAAATAAAAGTCACACAATAAGTCTGACAAAACCCATTAATGTGACTTTTGAAGGAAACATCAGAAAGCTAATGGAAAGTCAAAGAGGACAAATTGTCTGTGGCGTAATAACAGGTGCCGTTTCTGCAATAGATTTTTTTTTTTTTTGAAATAAAAAAAGAACATGATTATTATTAAAAGCTGAATTGTATGCAAAGAGCCTTTGTTATGGGCAGCAGTCTTCAGAAACAGACACACACAAAAAGTTCTCACACAGATAAGACTAATGATGAAAATATCTTAAAGTCCTTACTACTAATGTATATGACCTGTGCTTGGTGTTTTCAGTGATATAGCTAATTTTTCAAATTAATTATTCACGAATCCTGTTTGACCCAGGTCTGATACATAAGTGTCATCAATACAGAACATGCATTACACATTGTATGATTCTGCAAGGGCATATGTAAATAATGTAAATAATCCTCATTATTTCCCGTATTTGTTTGTTTTAACGAGTTAGCTATTTACCGTATACGTATAGAGGAGCTATATTACAATAGCAAACTGGGAAAGTGAGAGAGTGCAGAAATGTATGTCAGTATTTACATTTGCATAGCGCGCAAATATTATTCCACTTTCATTGGTGACTTACACGCAAGAGAGAGGAGGCCCACACAACATGTAAAGCAGGCAGGACGTGCGTGATGAAAGCAGCCACACAAAGGAAATGTCACATAAAGTGTTCCTAAAATAAAAAGAACTGAACTAATTATGCTCTGTTGTTGTTTATAAGACGCTAGTGCCTCCATCTTTTATTCATCAAGACGCTAGGCGGCTCGAGGTTCTCTGTCTTTCTCTCTCATGCTCACTCTCTCAAATCTCATTTCAAACAGAACCCATTGAGCCGTGGAACTGCATTCCGAATCACAATGAACTTGTTTCTCCGCAGTAAAGGAAAAGGACAGAGGGGGGGGAGAAAAAATGGCAAGAGTGAAGCTTTAGCATGGCAAAAAGAGAGAGAGGGGGCTTTTCTAAATGTTACCTGACAATCACCACTGCACAGCGGCCAAAGACGCGGATTCACAAAACAGGAAATAGATGACTTGTTTTTCGTATTGAGGGCAGGCCACCGGTTCAAAGTCAGTCAGGCTCAACCCTGAGTGCACCGCTGCACTCATTTCTGATGCCCACAGACGCAGACACACACAGTGACAACACAGACAGGACAAATGGTCATTCTGACACACACAACCTTACAACAAGTCCTTGGTTTGGAAAGAAACTTTCAGAGGGACTGTGAATTAATTTAGTTAGTCATCCCTACTACAGACACTTAGCCTCAGGAGGGGCTCTTAATGTGAGATTCACATTATTTAATGGGGAATTTCACGCTCATCTCCTGAACTGACCAAAGTGTATAGTCTGGCTATGCCTCATTAGACAAACTGCAGGATTTTCTCCCTGTGGATATATTGTACCTGCTCCTCTTCTTCTGGGATTCACAGACATTTTACATTTCTCATTCTGCAGCCACAAGTTCCCCTTGGGAATAAATACTGTCACCAGGGGATTTGAAGTCTTGGTGTTAACAAGACCCATCACAGTTTGACAGCCTTTAGTGAGGGTACCCAACAGACTTTATATTGTAACGAGTGTGTAATGCTAAGAGATGTCCAAAAACTACACCAAACACTCCCGTTCCATGCATTGTTTTTGGCTCAGGAAGTTAGATAACATGACAATCTGCCAAAAACAGAGTTTTCTCCATCAGTACTTTAATATTACTGATGAGTCACATTACAATCACATTAGATGCAAATATATTGCATTTCTCTGATATTTCCTGAGCCAGTACAAAATGGGAGTTGAAGTAACAAGTCGAACACTGGGTTTGTAGGTGAAATGGTAAAGTGCAAGTTATTTTTGAGATGCCCAGAAAAAAATAAATAAATAAATGTAAAAAAAAAAAACACTGTCTGGAACTTAGAGAGAACTTCAGAGTTGATATGATCCATCTCTGAGCCGCCATCTGGCCTTGGCTTCTGTTAATAGCGGGCTTTGCTCTGAGCTAGCCAACACGTGGCTAGAGACAGACAGAGGGAGAGAGAGGAAGCGGAGAGAGAGGAGAGCAGGAGGTAAGGGAGAGAAACTTGAAGGTGAGAGTGGGAACGAGAAGTGGTGGAGGAGAGCGATGCAGAGGCAGAGGCAAGAGAGACAGCGGGGAGTACAGGGCGAAAGACAAGTGAAAAAATTAAGTGAGAGGAATATGGCTGGGCACAGGGAGAATGAAGAAAGAAGGTAAACGATTGAGCGAGAGAGAGAGAGAGAGAGGAGCAGGAGAGGGTGCAGTGCACTCGGGGGGGGGGGGGGGGGGGGGGGGGGGGTACTTAGAATAAGGAGTAAAGCGGAGAAGTGGAGCTTTAGAGTACATGTGCCCCAGGGAGGATAGTGTGAAGTACCTTTTGTCTTCCCACCATCAGGAGCTTCTTTTGAATAAACCTAGCAAGGCATTTCCTTTTTGTAAATCTCACTTTGAAGAAGGGCAAAGCTAAAGCTTCTCCCACTGTGGCGATCGAGCATAGTTGTACCTCGGCCCACGTAAATCCCTTCCTCAATAGCGGTGGGAGTGTAACAGTTTCATTTCCATTTTAGAGCACAGGGAGATTGCTCACCACCTAGACACGAAACAGCAGCTTCACCTTGGTTGTGAGCCTGCATATGTTGTCCACAGTGATTGGCAAGGCTGTGTGACCAATTTGATTTAAAGCTTTATCCCTGCTTTCTTTATCCCCGAGACTTGTCAAAAATGACACATGGCATCACGGCGAGACAGGCATACTTCTGCTGCTGCTTCCGCGTCTGCGCCGCCACCAAATCCCACTGGAAAATAACAAGCTCCGAAGCTGAATTCATCACCGGTGTTCATCATGATCACTCTCTAATTGTTGTTTTTATGCATGCAGGTGTGCTCCATAAGAAGCCCCCGAGGAAGGGGATTGTAAATGCAGGAGGAACAGAGGTGCTGTTGCTGCTGCTGCTGCTGCTGCAACCAGATTGAGAAAGTTAGTGCAAGATTGCGTTGGAAGGAGAGAGTGTTGCATGTTACTGGAGGGAGATGATAATTAAGCCCGGGGCGAAGTGGTAATGGATCAGCCCAGAACTGTCATCTGCAACTCTCCAGTGCCCTGCCTCTGATGATCGAATGGTTTTCTGTCAACCCACTGAAATCAAAAAAGGAAAAAATTAATGTGAGCTTCTACTATTAGTTTGCCAGGGGTCACGGGGCATTTGGTGCAAGATCATAAGAAAAGGGGGAAAACATGCAAAGTACACCAAAAGCATCATCACAACGGTGGATGTTTTTTCTTGTTTGGTGTAGCCAACGGGTGTTTGGTGTCTGGTTATAGGTATGAAAACAGTCAGTATGCATAAAAGAAAATAACACACATGTGCTGTGTTGCTGTAATTAGCTTGTTGAATAAGGGGGGGGGGGGGGGGGGGGGGTTTCTAATGAAGCTCTGTACACCAACGCAGAAGTGTATTATAACAATGACGAGACAGTTTATTCTGTTAATTTAAGCAAGTCTAACATTTGTGTTCGAGCAGCGGTGGACTGGCCTTTGAGAATTTAGAATACAAGAGAAATGCAATCATTTGACTATTTCATCATGTTCTCTGACTGAGGTATGCCTGGAGCATCAGCAACACACACCTACACACATGCGTGCATACATTTTCACACTTTTTAAAAAACTAGATTGGTATAAATTTGAAAAAAATTTGCATTCTAAAGCATAATAAGATACTTCATTTGCCTTATCTGCTGTACTATTTCAAGGATGCCGGCTGTCCACTCTTTGAGCCTTCTTTTAGGATATAAAAGGAGTATATAAGGAATTTTCTATTTTTTGTTTATGTCCCGATATGTGATAAAACAAGGTTTTGCAATTGAAAATATGATAAATGCTTAACACACATTGACATAAAATGAGCAGGTCATTAAACAGGATCATTACGTTGTCTCCGCTCGCTAATGATTAATATTTATGAAACACAGCAAACAAAATAAGTGCTAGAATTAAAGTTCATTAGTTAATGACAGTTCATTTCTTCTGTGTAATTACTGATATTTAATTAAAAGTTAAAAGGAAATATTAATTATTCTTTTGCACATGTGTCTCTCACACTTTATTAGTCGTCTCCATGCAGAGAATACAAACAAATTATTGCACGCAAGCTTGTCAGCATGCGAATGCAAACCTACAAGCACGCATGTAGGCACGCACACACACACACACACACACACACGTGTACGTACTCAATGACCCGATTGCAGCAGTTATAAAGAGGCATAAAATCATACAAATGCGTAGTTTTCTCAGTTGCCCCAGGACTGTTGGTATTGCACTACAAAATTGAGTGTCTCTTTGTATCGCAAAGTTCTCATTAAAAAAGCTCACATAGCCTGTTTTCTCCATTTCTCTCGTCTCATGAAGGAATAAGATAGCCATGAAACAGACCTGAGGCTAATCATCCGACTGTTTTTTTTTTTTTTTTTTAATGATTTTGCTCATATAAAATGATATGATAATAATTTATCAACCCAGACAAATAAGGATGATCCAGCTGGTAGCTACAGCGTGGGTGAGAGCTGACTGAACAAGTAAGTTTGTTCTTTTGAAGCCTGCAAAGAAGTCAACAATAATGTGTGTTTAAACACCGCTAGTGGTTACAATGTTGCACATCAAAAAAAAAACGAGACAGCTGGTAAGAAAAGCAGGCATCAGCTGTACGCCATGCTGCTCAAATCTGCTGAGCTCCTGTCAATCTTGAACACTGGATCAGACATTCATTACTTATCATGCATACCCACTGTTAAACACTCTGCCTGACTGTTGCTCACGGTTTGTACAAAATACCAAAGACGCGAATGAAATACACTGATGAGGTGAATCCAGGTAAAAAGGTATTATCTTTTTTTTTTTATTATTATTTAAAGCAATTTTACATGTACATGGAATGCCATAGAGAATGTAGACAAACAGTGTTGAGAGTTTGGAGACATAAAAAGGTTTCTGCAAAAACAAGAATTCTTGCAATATACAACTTCTATCTGTAATAGGATGGATCTCATTTGCAAGGGAACCCTGATACAAGATAAAGAAGGGCAATAAATTATGAATGTATAAAACAAACAACTTCATGTATGACAGAACATGAAATAAATGTTGTACTTGGCAAATGCCCAGTGATGTTTTTTTTTCTCCCACTCGATCCTGCCCACAGATACGGTTATTTGTATTTACTTATGGAAATATACAGTATATGTATCCTTCATAACAATTACACCTCTGACATTACATGTGCCCTTTCTTCACTTCTTCTTCGTTCATCTACTGTCTCTCATCTCTCTCACACACACACACACACACACACACACACATCTTATATTCAAACTCCTTCCATCATCCAATAAGGGAGTAATATGTCCCAGTTCTGGAGCTGCCAATCAACCCTCAGCAAGTGTAACAAGTCTGTCAGAACCAGAGTGATTAATACTGTATGTGTGTGTGTGTGTGTGTGTGTGTGTGTGTGCGTACTCTTCCCATCACACTGCATGAGGAAAAAGAGCAGGCAAATGCTCTTGCAAGCATAGCATGACGGATGTGGAATATTCAGTCATGGTTTTAACCACATAAGCACACTAATATTTTACGTCAGGGTATTGTCCATAACAACATAACAAAAAAATAACATGTCAGTTTTTCATGGGGTTGCATTTATGAATGTGGGAAACTGCGGGCTGCTGCAGACAAAGAGAATGCACAGTGAGAGAAAGCACACAGTGCTCAGCAAAACCCATGCTTGGAGGAGGTTTGGACGAAAATCCGAATAGAAGTATGAAAAGGGACCAAAATATAATGTATGGTGAACCATTTTGAATTATACTGAGAGTAATTTAGATATTGCCGTACTGTGCTGTCTGTGGAATCTAGGCCACAGTTTAATGCAATGGCAATCACTTCTGTTGTGAAGAGGACAAAAACAAAAGAAAAAAAAAGAATACGGTATTATGGGGATTCGCTCTCTGTTGCTGTTTCAGATTTAAGACGTAAATAAACGTGTTTGCTATTTGAACATATTCTTCTCATTTCATGGACTTGTTTTTTTTTTTTTCCCCAGACGGACCGCTTTGAAATTAAGATAATAAACTACATACTGTAGGTGCCAGACATGGTATTACATAGGGACTTCTTTTTGCAAATAGAAACAAAGGTTTGGTGCCAATACACCATCAAACACAGACCCCCCCCCCCTCCTTAGTGTATTTTGATTAATGCATATCTTTGCAAGTCACTTCGGTGGAAACAATTCTCACCTTAGATTCCACACCACAAATTGCTATAGAAATCAAATGAAGTACCAAAAAATATCGGCTGTACCCCTGGGTGAATACACCTGGAGGTGCAAATGAAACAGTAAACAGGAAAAAAGGTAACAATGAAATGTAGGTGTCACTAATCAAATTTTCACCCCATGACATTAGTGTCATACGTTGGTGTAGATATAATAGCGGAATGTGAAAAACAGGTGAATGCATACTATAAGTTGCAACTGCTTTTTTCAGTTTGAAAAGCAGACGTATCTCATTCATGCGAGGTGACATTCTGTTCATATTGTGTCCAAAATAATGAAAAATGCCAGTATGTGGAGGCACACGCTGATTTTGGTACAAAACTAAAAGAAACATGGAGGAAAACTAGAATCGGAGTAAGCTTGTCAGTGCTGCACTGATGGGGAGTGGGCCTCGCTGGTAAAATAGATAAGCGTACAGAGGTAGAAGTAGTAGAAGCAGAAATAGTGCTTTTCCCCTTTGACTTTTTTGCAGGGAAAACATGTCCACGAGTTGTTCTTGGTAAACGAAATGACTGGCTGAAGTTTTACAGTACCTGCAATCTTGTGTGCAGTCCCCTTACTCTCAGTACAATCAAAGATTTTAAGGAGGCAACATTATACAGTTTTCAGAGTGAGACTCAATTTGTTGCAGAGAGGCGTGAAGCGAAAGGCGTGTCTAAGGTTTTGGATCGAAATGATAACTTGAACTTGACATCCTACATGATAAGAAATAGGTGCAGCTCATTTTCTCAGTCAGCTGCCGTTGACAAGGAGGAGGCTCAGTCGACACAACCCTCAGGGCGATTCGGAGACGCAGCTTCCGCCGTCGCCGGTGTACAGGAAATGCACATCAGAGACAGAGACTCCATTACCAACACCTACTGTGCATCTGTCAGTGATTTCTGAAAAGATTCCTGAATACATGTTGGTGAGACAAATTCAAAAGACACTTTGAGCACCAGGAGTCCAGGAACACCAGACTGAAAGACGTCTCAGGAAATTATGTCCCCTTAAAGGAAAATTGTGGAGGCAGTTACGAATACTTTGTGGACTGGATTGAACCTTGGGTTCTATTTTAAAAACAACTTTTCACAAGTCCCGATTAGTCATATACTAAGACAAGATGTCAGAGTATTATAACTGTAACTAACAAAAGCTGTGTAATGATCTGGTAAAACATCTGCCCGCACTAGAATATACCCATCTGGCATGAGCTATAACGAAGGGTTCGCTGTCAGTTTGTTCAATAAGAATGTACGAGAACGCTTGAGAATGTCCCTGTAAGACGAGGAGAGTAGTGGTGGTGGTGGTGGTGGTGGGCTCTTGCTGTGAAAATGCAAACTGCTCGTCACGATGAAAATGAAAGAGATCTAAAGATGAAAGCTCCAAACAAGGTGTCTCACAGAACCACAAAGTCTGACTTCAGTCTGCAATTAAAAAATGGAGGATGTACATGAGCTTTTAGCCAAGGCAAAAACTCATATGCAGCCAACACTGCCAAAGAAATTTAGGAAACACTGCTTTTATAAAAAAAAAATAAAAAAAGCCCAGTAATATGATATTCAGCTTTTTTTTTTTACTAGCTGAGCAAAATACATAAAGTCCACAGGTCAGACAAATGGTATGTGTGTCTCCCACGCGACCCCTGCACAGACACAGAGACGATGACCCCACAGAAGTCTAGTCCTCATTTGGCAACCATCAAAGTCTTGAAGGGGGTGGTGGATTGGACGGATTCACAAGTAACAGTAATAACCACAGGAGGGCAGCAGCTCAGCACACCACAACTTGGACTTTCAAAGTGATCTCCTGCGGCTCAGCTGTCCTTGTTGTCTGTCCTGCAACACTACTTTACAAAAATCCATAATCATGTTACCTCATTATTCTTCAGGGTTGCTTGGGTACACATTTTTTAGTTAAATTGAAAGTTTCGTTATTGTTTACGACTAAACAATGCCGCAAGCTGAAGCTGCATATAGGTTAAAATTCATATATTAATATCTCAACCGTTAGCTTTAAAAGTGATGTTTGATCTGTTTTTAATCCTTTGGACACTAGAAACTTAGATATATGTGCTGTAGCTCCTAAGTAATGAGATACACATTTAATTTTTAAAGTCCAAAGCTTGTGGCCTCTGACCTTCAGTGGGTAGACAGACCAAGTAAAAGTAAACTTTGGTCAGATGCTGCTTCTCTGAACTTTGCCTATGAAAGAATTGCCACTGGGACGCAACAGCAGTGGACCACTGGACTTTCGTAGCGATGGGAGATTTTTCTTTGTCCATACATTCTTCCTATTGCTAAATCAGTTTTGTCTGTCTAATACTCGAGTCCACACATCAGCACCTGCCAAGCCATCTTTTTCCGCTCCTAACATCACCCTGTGGATTCAGCAGTCACCATCCACAGATCCACCTCCTCTCTGCTAACCGGCCTGATGTAGAAATTTAATTAGTCTCCCTTTCCTAAACTGAATCTAAATTTAATCACTGCATTCATCAAGAGACCTACTACTGAGACTGCACACTAGTTGAAGCAGTTTCACATGATTAATGCTATACTTTCCCAAAACTTCGCTAATTTTCCCCACAGCCGTGTTGTCTTCTCAAGTTATTTGACGATTCTGCCCTCACAGGCCACTAAAGGTGAGATGAGGTTGACAGATTTTTCAGCTGGAGCTGTGATAATTACTTGCACCTTAATATTTCTTACAGAAAGAAGCTAGTTATGGATTTCTGGAAATATTTGGTCAGATAATGTTAATTCTGTGTTTAATAAGGCACAGTCTAGTTTTTTCTCTCTCAGGAAATTAAAGCCATTTGAGGTCAGTAAGAATGCTAAATAAGTATGCAGTTGTATGTTGGGGTAACAGCATTTCAGCGAGGAGAGACTTCATTAGAATGAACAAATATTCTATTGATGTGGTGCACAAATGAGATGGATTAGAAAGATTAGATTAGAAAACAGTATAGTTATGTTCTTATTTATTGAAAATACTGTCATGAATGAAGTCATGTTGACCAAGGTGCAATGATGAAGTTACGTTGATCGTGGGTGATGCATGAGGTCATGTTGATCATGATGAATGTGGCCAGCAATGACCAATAAAAATCATGGAACCTATATAATCTGAATGTCATTCATAAGTGTGGTGGTGTGAAGGTGCGAAGAACTTCTGAGGTCACCCATGACCATAAATAGTGGATAAACACTTAATAATACTAGCTTTGATGCCCATAAAATAAAAACCACCACCATGCATTACTTACTGGGGAATTTGGGCGTTGTGGGTCTTTGATTTGACCGGGAGCTGCTTGAAGGAATATGTAGCACATAACAGGACGCAATGAACATAACAGCACACACAAGGAAGAAATAAACATGAAGCAGTTGGCAGAATGCAATAAAACATAGCCAATAACTGCAAGATAAAATGCTAGCTGGTCAGCAGTGAGTGAAAAACTAGATTAGTAATATTGCTTCCTAAGATCTATATGAATCAATAAGACCAGGATGACAATAATGTAATGCAAAGGTGGGCCATCAAAAATAACAGATAAAATAGAAGCAAAGGGAGGCGCGAGCTCAAAAGAGCTGAGAAAGCCAAACACCGCCACCAGTTATATACATGATGTAGCACACTGATATTTAAATCTTTAAAACAATAACTTTAATTAAAATAAGATGCTACATCTGAAAACAGATATAATCTGATAAATGAACCTGAAGATATTGAATGGGTTTAATGGCAAACACAGCTAATGACGGCCAATCATGTGATGACCTTGTAACAGATGATATGCTGTTGGTTTTGTTGACCTGAGGTTGTAAGGTCATGTGCCACACACTGAACAACATTTTGGGCCCACCATAGGACGATAGAAATACAGGCTTGTCTCTAGCGTATGCCGTCAAATGAAGCCCCGGTAACTTTTGAGTTTCAGTAAATCAAGGGGAATTGTTCCCACTCCATTCTAGTTGGTAAATAAGGCACAGCCGCTTGTGCAAAACTTGCTAGGCTCAGTTACTATTAGATAATTACGGTAATTGTTTCCTACGTTTATAGATGAGATACAGACAGCTAATATAGAATTACAGCGTTTGTGTCCTCATCCCTTGTAGTTGAGGTAGATAAAGGCTTGGCCACCAATCTACAGTAAAGGTTTTCTCATTGGACAGGTAGAAGATTAAAACAATGTTTTAGTTTGGACAAAGACCCTTGGAACTGTTGACCTGAAATGTTTGAGAAAGGTGATCTACAAACACTGAATGAGCTGCGATGAACAGAGCTGAGGCCGATGTGGGAGGCTGAAATGGCTGTAGCGGTGAACCCTGTATTCCTGCGAGTAGCGCATGAATATAATCTTGGGAACCTCCGTGAATATGACCAATAGTTCAGCGTTCAACGAAAGTCACTTCAGTGTTCTTGAATGGGAACAGAAAAGTGGCTTGCTGGAGAGTGATTTGTGGTACTCTGGACAGAAGAAGCGCATCACGTCTACCAGAACTGAATGGCTGATGGAGATTGTGTCAAAATCTGTTTGGTTGAAAGCATAAATGCCCATACTCAGCAGATAAAGGAGAAGGCGGACAAAGAGCAAAAGAGAATGAATGCAGCTTAAAGACAGGCTTCCTGAATAAATTATTGCCAATGATAGGAACAAGATAACCATGTTTATTAAAAAGGCTGCATTTATAATTGGGTTGACTCATAACAGTAGTAGCAGAAGGAACCACAGGAGGAGGTCATTCCTTGTTTTGTGACATCAGTGGTCTAAAAAGTGCATTTGGTGACTGGTTTCGAATGTAGAGATGCTTGTAGAGTCTTGTTTTAGCTGTGCTCTATTTGCCTTTGTTAATTTCAAAGGCATTATTTCATATCTATTCCCCATGTTATTTTTCCTACTTTTATCTCCATCACTTATGGTTGGCTGAGTATTTACTTAATTTATAATTTGAATGATTATTTCAACATCCTTTTCTATTTTTTTTATTTCATTTAGTTGCCTCATGAGAGACTGAATGTATCACCGTAAGTCACTTACAGTTCTGTCACTACCTTTCATGTGGTCCTTTAATGGAACTGTCTTTTCAAGACATTCATTTACGCTAGAATATCAGAATACTGGTAATGGCAAACACTATCTAGGTATATTTCATGCACGCATACATTTTTCACATTTCCCTTCAATACCTTTTATATTTGATTTAACGGATGAAGAAGATATGTTCTGGAGAAAACTCAGCCTGTTGAGGAGGTGAATAAGGAAAAAGTGGAGGAGTAGAAGAAATCTGATAAGAACAGAGCATAGTTTCATATGAAACAGGATGACGTCTGTGAGAATTCAGCTGTCTTGAGGATGTGCAAGTACTGCGTGTCACCCATCTCTGTGACGTTGTGTTCGGTTACATGACACCCATCAGCTGCTACTTTCTGATCCCCAGTGTGTGTTTAGCTTATCCTTAAACATGATGCAGCGAAGAAATAAATATTCAAGCTCAGCCTCTTGAACGTTGCGCCTCTATTCATGGTTTAGACCATGTAAAAAAAAAAAAAATACTGATTTAAGAATACAGTCTTATTGTTTAATTGTGTGATTGTGCATTATACTGAACAATAAAAAAACTGTTTTGTTAAAGTGTCCGAGCCAAAAATGCATCTAAAATACACGGACCAATTTATTACCATAAACTACCGATTTGATAACAGAAGTGATTTAAAGAACATATCTGAGTCTGCTTCAAGCATGGATTACTAAATATGTGCTTCCTTAAAACAGTCATCAAAACTGGAAAACCATGGCTTCTGGTTAGAGCTACTCTCACACACCAATGTTTTGTTTTCTGAGCAAAATGGAATGTGAATGTCAAAATAAAAAAAAACAGAAGATTTGATAGCTTTTGTTAGATCCCAGTGATTTCTGACTCTCATTCATTCAGTGCCTTTTTGTTGTGTCTATTACAGTTCTACGCTGTCTTCTCTGCAGCCATCCCTTTCATTCCCGTTTAAATCTACATTATATACTTACCTCGGCTGAAAGGAGGGATTTTTTTCCTCCCATTCTTTTTTTTTTTGAGCTTTTGTTTGATAAATCTAATCAGTCTCAGTCTTCATTCTTGGATTATTTGCCAATGGCATCAGGATGCTGCATTTATTTGGATTTATTTCTAAATTGAGGTGGGTTGATACAGATTTCATATGGCCAGATATATTTAGAAAATATCCTAGTTGGTAACTTTAAATCATGGGGCAGATATTAAGGCCCAGCACACCTGATTATTCTGTAGTTACCGTGATGATGTTATGCATGAGAGAAGACATGGCGTGGCTTTGGGAGGACCAGTATCTTTTTGCAAGAACCTACGCAAGATCAATATGACCTTTTCCTTTATTTATGACCTGGTCAGGCTTTTATAAGAGAGTTTGGCTTCACAGAAAAGCTAGGAAGACTAGAAGACTGACAGAATGGACATAATGACAGGTGATGCATCACACTTTAACACAACAAGACCCTTCGCACAGATAGAAATTACACCATTTCATTTAGCTGAGCAGTGATTTTGATGTACGTAATTCTGAAACAGGTAAATCCAATAGGGCCTCAGCAAATAACAAATACATAGAATGATCAGGATTTTGTGTTGTGGGCATGTTAGCATGAGTATTTTCTTGTGAACATTTGGTTTTGGTTTTCTGCAGTCATGCAGAGGGGTGTATGGGCAGTTTTGCTCTGGCCCCATCTACTTACTGTAAGCATTCCACTTGACTGTAAAGAGGAACAGGGTAGCCTCTCCCGCTGCCCATCCATCTCCCAAGAGAAACTTCTAGATCGTGTCATCCAGCACGCTGAGCTCATCTACCGTGTCTCAGAAGAATCATGCTCTTTGTTTGTGAGTAACACTGACCATTACCCCAAAATGAATCTTTTCTCTTGTGCACTGCACTGTGTGGGAAATACGTTTTAACTGTTCAGCAGACGAGCGGCGTCCATAGGCTGGTGCAATGAGCCGTCAAGGCTTTGATTT
Source organism: Pempheris klunzingeri (assembly GCF_042242105.1). NCBI lineage: Eukaryota > Metazoa > Chordata > Actinopteri > Acropomatiformes > Pempheridae > Pempheris > Pempheris klunzingeri. The sequence continues at coordinate 20,261,554 of NC_092015.1, forward strand.
AGCATGTGTATAGCCTTAGGATATTAGAATCACTTTGCACTCTGAGTAGCACATGACACCAGAAATCATTTTCATTGTGCCGGACAAGAGAGGATTCCACTGCCAAGGTAGTCTGATTTCCTACAGGTCGAATGTTCTTATGCAATAGTGTTTGAGCATGAGGTAGTTTTTAAAAAAATATTTAAAAAGCATTTTCTAAAAAAAGAAACAGCTGTAGGCAAAGGCTACAGTTACGATGCAGAATTCTAAAAAGCTGTTACATATTACAGAATAAAAACAGAAAAAATAAAATTTGCAATCGAAGTTTGTTTTGTTTTTCTTATATGTCGATGCTAAAAAGTAATGAAAGAGACGTGTCATCAGTTACTGTCTCCTACATTTCTCCTACACGTCTCCTACACAAGCTATATTATTCTTTTATCATCGAATCCAGCAACACTTGGAATGAGTTCTACAATGAGAGCAAAAGGACTTTTTGTTGGCCTTTCTCACAATATGCTGGATCAAAAGCACTGACACTTTCTGTTAGATACTGTGTGTATTTGCTTTTGATTCTGACATGATCATCGCCTCACTGCCAGGCTTCAAAGTAATCTTCCATCTCTCTCCTCAGCCAAAGATGTTTTATTGAAGAAGCAGGCCTACAGTGGAGTAATACGAATGTGATAATGATATACTGCAGCCATGAGAGCACAGGTTTTGCAGCCTGTTGAATCCCCTTCACTCTGCAGCTCCAGATCCAAAATGGTCTTTGAAATGAAATGATCTGGGGCTTGTTACTGAGAAGACGCTGCATGGGGTCTACAGATGAGAAAATGCTGGAGAACAAAATGTGTCTGTGTGTGTCTCCAGTGGCCAAGATTGGTGGAGCTCTTGTCATTTTCCTGATGTGTCTTTTTGTGTGTTCTTGAAATTCTATACCTATGAGAACTGAGGAAAACATTTTGAAAAATCCACTGAATAGTTGCTCGCCTATTTTTTAAGAACAATTTTTTAGTGTAACCGTGAAGCCTAAAACCAACACAATTCCAAAAACAGACATGGTTCATAATACTGCTGCTTATGACCTTCATCTTATAAACATAAAATAAAATGAAAACTAATTCTGCATTCTAAACGTCACTGAAAAGGGTTAAAGGTTCTCTAAATGACATTTATTTGGTATGTAAAGATACAGTGGAGTAATGGCAACCTGAGCAGGGAATGAAGTCCCACTCACTTAATGTGTATTCTAATCAGAGCTTCTCTGTCCTTTGTTTTGGTCGTGTGCATGTTAGTGCATGAGGGTACCTGAATCAGTCTCAGTGACTCAGTGAGAGAACCCTCAGAGAGTAAAACCAAGCTGAAAAACAAGTCATAGCCACTGGCCAGCTCAGCTAATGAGCTCAGCTAATGAGCTAACACAGTAACACAAAGGCTACGAGTGGCTGTCAGTCAGCTGAGACCCGGCTGCAGAGCATGGAGTGCACACTGGTCTTATAGAGAACCTTTAAGGATAAATAGGTCAGTCAGTCATCACAGTATTGTAACACAATTGTATTGTTACAAAATGTATATGGACGTGTGTGTGTGTGTGTGTGTGTGTGTGTGTGTGTGCATGTACTCCGTGGGTAGTCTAAGTGTCTATTTTTTTGTTTTTTCTTCCCATGCATGTGTGGTTTTTAGGAGGAGATGTTTATACCGTTCCCATTGCAGCTCCAGAGGAACCAAGTTGGCTATGCATGTATCACCAAAGCCTTATCCATCCCCAGCTCCAAAAGTGAAATTCAGCAGATATCTGTAAGTACATTGGCACTGATCATCACAGATTCCTTCAGTTTGTTTACACAGCTTTGATCTTATGTACAGTATGAGCGTGCAGAGGCAGTTTCCTCGTGTGTATGTTTGCGCAGGCGAATGAAATACAAGAACAAGTTGTTTTGTCAGTTTATGCGGGTGCGCATATGTGTTTTTGCCTGTTTGTCTTATTGTCTTGTCTCATAATACTTGTCCCTGTTGGTTTGTTTGCACCGATTACAACGAAAGGTCCTCACATCTCTTACATAAAATAAATAAAAACTAATTTTTGTGCTCACTGAGGTTTTGACCACTGTCCAACAGGACACAGCTTTCTATGCCAAAGGTCAGCTTGACCACTATGGTGAAAACTAATTTGAACCACTTAGAGCAGTGAAGGGAAATTTGGTTAACAGAATGTGGTTAACAGGAATTTCTGCAATAATGCTCCTTCAGCTAACAAAGGCCAAGTATATATGGCAAAAGCAATTTCTTTAAGGGCTCATTTTCAGCAATATTGAAGCTGCTCATGAAAGCTAAGTCATTGCCGTAATATTAAATGTGATCTTTGAAACTGCGTACACTCCAAGGCTCCTCTTTATGTTAATATTATGTCCTCTGCCCTTTCTGTTGAAATGCTGCCTGCTCTGTAGTTTAATGGCCATTTGTATAGTGATCATTTGCACTTGCTTTAGTGTGCTCTGCCTTGGGAATATGCAGCGCAACTGCTTCACCCACGACATTTCAACCTAGTTTTACTGCTGAATGTTTTGTCGCTGATGAGCCATTGATCAAAAGCCACGCTGTTCTACAGTCTGTTTTGATTGCTTTTGTTCATTTCTATCTGACAGAAATTCTGAAGGGCAAATGACTGCTGAATAAACAAAGACACGATAGATAGAGCAAAGTCAGGGCTTCCAGAGCTGGGTCATGTTTTGTCGTGTTCTGTTGTGCTTTGTTTGACGACCTTGTGTCCAGTAATCTTTTTGTTGTTTTGATTCACTCATTCGCTCACATTCCCTCACCTGTGCGCCTTGCAGGACAAATGGTTGCTCCACTCTGTGCTGATGCTGGTCCAGTCGTGGATCGCTCCTCTGGTCCAGTTGCAGACCACACTGGATAGCTACGACGGCGCTCCCGACGTGCTGCTCAACAAGACCAAGTGGGTGTCTGAGAAACTGATCAGTCTGGAGCAGGGGGTGGTGGTCCTCATCAAGAAGGTGGGGAAAATCATATTTCTGGATTACTGTTGTTGAACTAAACCCAGATTAGCCATTGATTTCCACTGATATATAATTAGGAAAATTAATCAGTTTAATCAAGTTCCGGTATTATTACTTTGACAATAAAAATTATTATTGGATACTAGAACTTTATTCTGTCTATAATTTTGCAACCCTGGGTCATGTTTTTTGTTTTTTTTGTCATCATGTTTCCAAATGTTGCTGTGCAGATGTTGGATGAGGGAATTATCACCACAACCTACAGTGAACAAGGCTTTTTCCAGTATGATGTGCAGCCAGAGATGCTGGAGTCTATCATGAGAGACTACACTTTACTCAGCTGCTTCAAGAAAGACGCCCATAAGATGGAGATTTTACTCAAGCTCCTCAAGTGTCGACAGACCAACACATACAACTGCGCATAAAACACGAAACGCCGCTTTTAAATAATACCGTGCTGAGCTTTAAATTAATTCCTGAGGTTGGTTGCTGTCCGCTTATAGATATGACCAAGCCTTAGGCAATTCAGCCTTGCTTGCAATGCGATGCATTCTTTATTGATTGTTTTGAAACACCTTCACACAAAACTAAGTAGATGTAATGCTGTGCCCTTTATTTGGCATACTGCATTCCACATTTCCCTGCTCGGCTGTTATTTTAACCTGGCAGAGGCAACAGAGGGCAAACTCCCAAAAGATTATTTGCATGTTGAGCTGTCAAAAAAAAAATCTGCATATCCTGCCATTGATTTCCATTTCCTTTGTTCTTAACTGCAGTTTGTATTCCTTGCTGGCTCTTGCAGTGTTTTGATTATTCCCACGGCCCCCAGAGTATTCAGTGAAACCTCCTTTTTTAAATGAAGCTGGTTTTACTTCTGCATTAGTGAAATGAAACACTTTCACCGGAGACAGGAGTCAAACAGAGCGATCACAACTTAAAAAGAGACACATTTTGATTGGTGAGAGGAGAGAGAGAGAGAGAGAGAGAGAGAGAGAGAGAGAACAAATAACAGCTAAGATGTTGCTCAGACACAGGTTTAGATTGTGCTCATAAATATTTCAAAACCTAAAGATGCCCAATTTAAGCAGATGTAACCAATGCAATAAAAGATGTTTATTATTCACTTTATATGATCAGAGGGTATACAGTTTAAATTTTAATTGTTACATGTTATGAATATGTAATGCAGAATGCAAACTATATATTTTCTTGTGCGCTCATGTGTAAAACAAAGATGCCCAGTGTTCTGTGAAAACCTTTCTAGTCAACCGCTGTGAATTTTAGGCACTAATAAAGTAAGTTGCAGAGAGAAAATAGGAGTTTTTTTTATTTGATTTAATCGAGTGAGTGAGTGAGTGAGTGAGTGAAATGTGTATCCTTGCCCCACTGTCAGTACCTGTAAGTTTCTCCAAAGTCAAAATTAAATCAAGTGCAATGTTCTGCCCCTTCCACTCCAAAACACAAGAGGGCACTAGTGCTCTTTCCTGAAGGTTATCTTAAGCACTATATTATCTACTCAAACTGCCATGCAATTTGTGGCATGCATTGTATGCTTAGCTGAAATACACTGGATACGCCGGAGCAACTTTTTCTTATAATGTAAATTTCTCTTGTATTTTCTTAATTTCTAGATAAATATGAAACTACGTGGGGTAATAAAGGACATAAGCCACATATAAATCCTCATAGTAAATGTTACATATGAAAAAAAGAAAACAAAAACAACGTATTGACGTAGAATTTTTTTTGATCCGTTTGATCCCAGCAACCAGAATAAAGCACCTGCGGTAGTTATCCCACTTCCAGTTAATAGGCTTGAAATTGGCAGGCTGCACAGATTTTTCCTGTTTACATCTACATCCAACGGAAGACAGGGTAACAATAAAGGGAGAAGTCACGACAAGTTGGGGTTTTTTTTCACTGATCTCAGGTTTCGCTACTTTTTTCACTCTCTTGAGCATCCAGCTACATCCTCTACTCCTCCATCCTCTGTAACCATATCAGAATATGTAAATCAGCCCTCGCGGTTGCCACAGTGAGTCGGGTGTCAGCGTAGAGGGGTGGTGTCGTGTGGTGTGAGTGGATGTTGAGGCAGGATGTGGTGGGGGGGGCCTAGTGTCAGCAATGTCAGGTTCAGCTTCCTGTGGCCTAATCACTTCAGTATGGGGGCTCAGAAGAGATTGGGTAGCCTCTGTGCTGCTCTGCAGGGCTGCTGCTTCGCGGCCTCAACCTTCTAGTGTAACCCTCACCTTACCTCGTCGGTTCCCGACAACACACAAGTAATCATAGGCGAGGTAAAGCCCTGTGCCCCCACCCTCTTCTCAAGCTTTGAGGCCATAAATATTAAAGATTGGCTATAAGTAGTAAGAGGAGGGAGGGGATCAGAGGAGGGAGAGGAAGATGTTAGGGAGTGGAAGGGGAAAGAAGGACACAGGGATGAAGGGAGGGGTGTGGGGCCCGGGTGATTTCACAGTCTAACTATTATAACCTGAGGAAAGGAAATCTAGACTGCTGGGATGCATAAGTGGAGCAGAGGAGGCAGACAGAAAAAGAGAGGGAGGGGGAAAGATCATGAAACCTAAAGAAAACGGACCAAGAGAAGGAGGCAAAGAGAGGGCGGTTGTTCCTTTTTTTTTTTTTTTCTCTCAGCGGCAATGTGAAATGTGTCAATCAAATAGAGAAAAAATATATATAGCAGAAATGAAAGAGGGAAGGATACAACACAAAATGACTGGGAAGGAGTCTGAGCACTGCTCTGAGCAGTGTGACATGCAGGGAGGTAGGCTGGACCAAGAGAGAAAATGGATGGCTGGAAGGCAGGTACACAGCTAGAGGAGTTCGGCTGAGAAGTGGTGTTGGCTTGAAATGAAACCGAGACTCAAAGTAAGAAGTCCTTGAGCCTGTGCTGGCTCGGCTGGCTCCCACACTGTTGTTTTGCTTTCATTTATGGCTCAAAACGACAGCTTGGAAAGACCTAAAACAGTCTCACAGCCCCTGCATGATCTCCCACATTGGAAATCATGTAGCAACAGCTCACTGGCTTTCCTTCCCCTTCGTTTTCTCTGCTTTAATGACATATTTAGGCTGTAGCAAGAACTTGTCACTTAAAGAAAATTTTATTTTTTTGCTTATGCAAAGATAGAAAAGACGCGAGTGGGGGAGGATGGTTGTTCCTTTGCTGCTTCACTTTTGACAACCAGGGCTGGTGCTTTTGCGATACAGCCGTTTCTATCACACCACTGCAAACTAGGGGGAATTTGTTTGGGCCTTCAAAGAATGGCATAAGGTCTCAAATAGAGCCAACTGCCCGGGGCTCCATCATGCACAGCTGTCAGCGTGTGCATGCGCATGTGTGTGTATGTTAATCTTGAAGTCCTGAATGTCTGTAGGACCAGTGACAAGAGGTCATGGGGATCAAGGCCATCCTAACTGTTCCAATATGTTAAAAGCTGTCAGGTTGTAACAACAGCAAGCTCGGATTTCGAACGGACAGACAGTGTTATAGTGGGCAAGAAAAAAAACCATGACGATACCTGAATGCAGCTAAAAGCATCCCGTACATGAGGAAACAATCCCATATAAAGGGACATACATAGAGCTGAATGTAAGTGAATTCATAGTTTTTTTGTAGTTCATTAATATTTCCTTTGATGGATGATTTCATTAGATTTAGAATTATAACACGGCCTTAACAGGGAGCTAAGAAATAAGCAAACACTTTTTTTCCTCAAGTGAAACAACTCTTTGGCGTTGTTTCTTTTTGGTAATTTCTGGTAATTCAATGCACTTGTAATCCATTTTTAGGGACACACACCTCGCTGTAGGTTTGAAAGGAGCTGAGCTCCGAGTGCAATAACAATAAACACCACACAAGTGAAGTCGATTATTGTAACTGCAACTTCAATTTGCCAGTGATTAGAAAAACTGTACAACTTGCATTACATTTATATGAATATGAAAAATAAAAAAAAATGGAAATTGTTCAGAGTCTTATCAGTCCAATCAAGCATATATTACGCCAGTATGCATATTTCTCCCTACGTTCTTCACAGTTTCAAGTAACTTCCAAGAAAAATTGCCATAGTCAGCTTTGCTTGAGTTCAGATCAGATGGAGGTCTTTAAGTATAATGTGTGTCCAGGCTGGTACCAATCCAGATGACTGGCACGATCCACCCACAGAGCAGATCATTCAGCCAGCTGTTTCAGTGGCAATGCAGATCCTGGCTCCTGGAAATCAAGCTGGGACGCTCGCCATCTACTGGGATCATTCGATCTTCTTTACTGGATCTTGTCATTCAATAAAAGACCTGACCTGCATTAAGCTCATAATCTCTGCTCAGCCTCTTCATACTGCTTTTCATCTCACGCTCCTCTTGTGTTCAACAACATCATACCAGATTATAACAGCATCAAAGTGAGCCCTGACTGGATATGAATACTCGGCATTTTGAAAACTATTTCTAATTCGACTTCCAAATTCTCACCTGCAAACAAATGCAGGTATTATTTTAGTTGACAAATGTTCTTAGCAGTACAGTGAAACTTAATTTAATATTCCACTATATTGCATTAAAACTACTGCTTAACTTATCACTTTATCATCTCCTGCAACATGAGGAGGAAATGATTAAGAACTCCACATTGGAAGAAATTATGTTTTTTTTCCTCTTCTAGCAACATGGAGACTATTACTTTGAAACTAACAATTTAAGCATCAAATGCCTTTTCCTGCAGACACTTAATATTCACAAACTACAGTCATATTCTACAATACGATGTAGATGGAAATGACTTGGCAAAACTGGAGTTGAGAAGCTTACTGAGGCTTGTGAAGCTCAACTAATTAAAGTAAAACCACCATTTCTGACCTGAAAACTGTTTCATTATCATCTGTTCAGTAACCAGTTTTCACATCTGTGTTATAACTTGAAACTGAAGTTAATAGTTAAATCATCTACAACGTTATTCATTTCCATTTTAACCTGTTTTGCTCTGCTGGGTTCCTGTACAGTCGCGTTCACGGCTATGCCATCGCATAACCTGCATGCGGTGCAGGCACAAAAGGGATAATGCCTCAACGTGCAACTATGATTAATAGGAGAATATCCTGGTCGTGGGGAAACAAGCCCTATGGGGCGTCTCTAAGTTTGTGGCTATTGAACATCACCGGGGAATTAGACGATTACCTCAGAGACTGTGGGAAAACAGGCTGATGCCATGTGAACTCAGCGGGGAAGCGGCCATCAATCGTCCTAAACTGAAGCCCTTCGCTGTAGCAGAGAATCATGGATCTGTTGTCCTGCAGAGCATTCCAAAGCTGTGAAGACATGGAGAGAAACATGGGGGAAACATCAACGAGTGGTGAATAAAAGCTCCAGACTGGGAGCTAAAAATATGCACTTTTAAACCATGAGGCACAGACTGCGTCCCTGTACTCTGCACTCATGACAAACAGTGGAGGAAAAGTTACATTTCTAAATCATTTGAAATTTTAAATGTTTTTTTTTTTCTTTTAATTTACCTTACTGATAGTATTAGTGTGTTTCATTTTATGTATTTATTCATTGAATAACATCATTACTGTGCATTGCTTCCAGTGAGGTTCTTTGGTTCATTTACTATATAGGGAGAATGTTATGTCTGTGTTCTGTTGTGTGATTGTTGTATTTATGTTGGGCACTTGGTTTGGGGGTCAGAAAGGGGAGTGTGGAGATACTGTACATGAATTAAGTAGCGTTCACAAACATAGCGTTAACATATGGTTGATTAAATATACTCATCAACAACCTTTTTAAATCTAAATTCCTATGGAGCATCATTGTCAAAAAAAACAAAAAGACTAAAGTGCTATTTTTACAAAAAAAAATAGAAATTATACAGACTTGTTTTCCATCCCATGGCGATCACATAATTTAAATCCCCCTCTCGTGGTCAGGTGGCTGTACATTTCCCCCCCTGCGTGTCTGAATTACATTAAAACATCAAGTCAAAGTCAGATTGTATTCCAGTTAAATGTAAATATAAATCTGTAATATCTGTTGGTTTTTAGAATATACAGCATTTTACGTGGAAGACTGGCTTGGAGCTTTCATAAAGTCTACTGTGTGGTAGCTAGATGTCGAGTAGCTCACTGTAACAAGTGTCGCATGTTATATTTTCTCTACAAATCTTTGTTAATGACACTGTGCAAACGATTAGAAACACAGTCTAGTACAGCTCTACCACAAAGAGTCATTTTCTGGCTAATTTTCAGAGGCAGGACTTTTGCTCTGGGCAGCACAGCAGTGGCTTCCTCCCACAGTCCAAAGGCATGCAGGTTTGGTTAATTGGTGACTCTAAATTGCCCGTAGGTGTGGATGTGAGCGTGAATGCTTGTCTGCCCTGTGATTAACTGGCGACCAATCCAGGGTGTACCGTGCCTCTCACTCAAAGTCATCTGGGATTGGATGGACTTTAAATGCTAGGACTAAGGGCCTTTATACACCAGACATGTTTATTCATGCAGTTGTACATTGATAATATTTGCTAACCTGTCCCCCGTCTATGTTTTTCCCTTGATGTGTCCACATCTGACCAAACATAACGTGTGTTGTGGACAACATCACACACACACAACATGGCAGACCCCTGACTGTCTTACAGAACCCTGTGTTTTATGCTAAAAAGGGAAAAATAACTATGAAGATAATGATTTCAAAGACAACGTGTTGACGAGGAATAGCAAATGACGATGGTGTGTCAAGCTTCAACAGTCCACATAAGATGTCTTTTCCTCCTCCATTTAGTTGGTGGTAGCGTATTAAGTGGGTTTTAGCAGCAGAGTAAGACTGAATGAAAGCAACATACACTGCTTTGTTGTGTTATACTACAGTCCCATGTCCACCTGAGTTTCTGGCTGCAGCAGATTAAAATTTCTTTGTTGCTTTAGTGCTGTCTTGGGGACCGATATTCTGTCCGCTTATTCTTTCCCCCGTGTATTTAAAAATGTAATATGCTTCGCTGTTTTTAAGCACTGTGCACATTCAGGGCCATGGGCAGATGATGATGAATGATTTAAGGATGCACAAAGGTGAAATAGCCCAGTCTACATCTCTTGCCTCTCTTTTCCATGAGCAGATTTTTTTTTTAGAACCTTAATGATTTATCTGCGTCACGCTTGATGCGAATGGTCCAAACCATGAATTGCCAGCTGTGTCCAAATTCAGCCCCAAATTATTCACAATGTTTGTGCTGTTTAAGGCCTTAAGACTATTGGAAGAATTATTTGGATTATTGGACTGACAATAAATACATTTACTATAAAATGATTCAAATCTTTATTGAGGATACATTTGCAAAAGATCACAGATTTGATAGCCTGGTGAGGAGAAATATCTTCTGTGAAAATTGTGCAATAGTATTATACAGCACACTTACCAATGCACTAATCTCTACTAAGCATTTTGTTAATGTTCCACAGCCAGACATGACATGTAACTTTGCAAGCTTCACGCAGTTAAAGAAAGTGCCTCTTAATCTTACATACTCGTTTCTCTATGTGAATGGAAGCAGCAGAAGTCTGCTCTGGCTTCTCCGGAGAAAAAGCGGATTGAAGTTGAAGTTTATGTTTTATTTTATAAAGCGTTGAGATGCCGCCACTCACTTCCACTCATCAGCTTACTGTGGATATAAAGAGAGACAAAGAAAAACATCTTAAATGACTGTATCTAAACCAGCAGCTGTGGGACAAACGCCCTCACTTTAGGAAACGAAAACGAAAAAAGGTGAACGGGTGCCAAAAGAAGCTGAGCTTAAATCAATGCAATTTCCTCCCTTCATGTCTCTGGCCAGAAGGACCTTTTAGAGTTTTCCACCACTTTCACTATTTTGTGAAAAAAGTCTTTCTCCTTGAGATGCAGTGTAAATCACAATGCACACGGAGGAGCTGAGCTAGAAAGAAAAAGGGAGGGTTGTGGAAGGGCATATATTTGTCTTTCTGCCAGTGCACGTCTGCTTATGTTTTTCTTAGATCAAGACACAGGCCTAAAAATCAAGTGCAGTTCCTTCACTTCAGGAAGCACTTTCATAACTTCAAATATAATAATTTCCTTTTTGGAAAGACGCCGGGGATTATCCATGTGTATTTGGCTTTCATTTATCTGTTTTCTTACCCTGAAAGAAAAGGATTGAAGAAAAAAAGGGGGAGCTCACAGATAATAAATGGTTGGACCTCTGGCCTCTGATCCTAAATGGGTTTTGATAGGTGTGGTGAATTCAGTTTCGGCTCAGGGATTATGATTTGCCGCCTCTCTGGTTTGGCTCCAGGAAAGCAGCACTCATATCCTCCGTCTATTTCCCTGTTTGTTTTGCCTTCCATTGATGGCAGCAAAACAGAATGCATAAGGTATGCAGGAGGAATACTTCTCTCCTCCGACATATGGCACTATAAAGAGGGAACGCTGAGGTTGGATGAGTGTAAGGCATTTCAAATGAACCGAGGTATTGATGAGAATATGAGAGATCTGTTTAAGGAGACATGAACCACTAACTGAGAAACATTTGTGTGCCATGATCACTCAGAAAGGAAAAAGTTCGACTGTGAAATAAGAATCATTCATCAGTTATTCATTTGGAATGTGTTTTACCAGCATGTAGCGCTATTAAGTCTCTTAAAATTGTGAAAGTTAAAATATGGAAGGCATGTGGAGAAGATTAGCGGAGGCTTGACAGAATTCTGATGCAAAAAGATTGTTGAACGAAATGTTTATTTCATTCAACATAGCAAGCTTGACTGCAGTTGTGACTTCACCCTGTAGGTAGGTTCAAACATTTGGATCCAACTTTCAGACAAATCTGTAATTTTGTCAAATTTAGATTTTTTTTTTTTAAATGTTCTCTGCTCACATTACTCCCGACATCAGTCCTCTGCCAGAACAATGGGCCACCAGAGAAATGGGCCACCGGTGCATTATAATCATTAGGTACTTGCAAAGTGTGTGGTATTGTTGATGAAATTGCCAAAATTATGAAATTTAAGCACATATCTCAGTTCACAGTGTGATTTGCTCAGCTCTACTAAAGTGAAAAGTTTGAGCAAACAGGAAGAGACTATATTCATAATGGTGCATGATGGGAATTGCACGGATGTTAAAACCATTATAACCATAGCATTACCGGCATTACCTTGCCAATAATCTGTTGTCCCTTGTTTAATGGAGATGACTTTCAGTTTGGCAGTTACACAAATTTTAGTACATCCACATTTTTTTTTACTCTAAATACAATCTGCTACATGCATAACTTTCACACATCCACTCTTGTGGATAGCGCTTTAAACTGCAATGTTTACTTGCTGTGGTCCCCCATACTCTACCCCCAAATTTGTGGCTTCCTCCCATGCCCTCTACATCTGACCAACTGTTTATGTAGTACTGAACCGCTTAGAGCAGCCCATGAGAGTGGTTCCATTTTCATGTGGTATTTGGTTAAGACTAAAAGGAGATGCGATTTGACAATAATAGAGGGGTGATTTGTCGTAAGACGGCACATTTAGGGATAGGCACATTACGTAAGGTTATGTCATGGCGGCAGCTGGTAGAAATGAAGCAAGAGCCCCACTGGTGAAGGGGGGAGCTAGGACCCACACCTGTATCTGACAGCATTTGTATGTAGCTTAGTTTATCTGGTGTCGACCGAGGATGCAGCACATTCCCCAAAAAGGAGGCTGGGTGTGAAACAAGTCGTGTGTGGCCACTACAACAACTGTCCAATGACAGCTAGTGGAGGCTTATCCTGCAGCAGAAACACATTTATTTTATTCCTGGACTCAAAAATTGTTTTATTTGTTTAAAGACACATTATTTAGTTGTCATTTTTAGGCACCACTGTAACTGACAGGAGGATAAAGAGAGTTTGCAGGTGTACATGTGCTTAAGGTTTGTGCATGCAAAGTTTCAAGGTTTCATCAATAATTTATTGAGATTTTGAGATTTTTGTGATATTCTAAGGATACCTACAGCAACACCACCTGCAGTCGTACTGACTGAGCCTCATCTGACTTAACACGCATATATATATATATATATATATATATATATATATATATAAAGTATATAAGATATATAATAGATATGATTGTCTACTCGCAGTTTCCTACTGTATGTGGCAAACAAAAATCCATTTAGGATCTTTGAATACACTAAAAGTACCTTTAGATAGTATTCAAGCAAGGCCTGGAAACATTCTACACCTGATTGGATGGTAAACTTACTGGAAATAGCTGACTTCTGTCTGGAAAGAGAGTAGGGAGAAATGGGCCGAGGTTGCAGTGAGGGCTTACGCTTGTGAAAGTGTTTGTGTGCTCATGTGGGCAGGGTGTGAAAGAGCTACACCACAGTGTGTGTACGTACATGCGCCTGATTAACGGCAGACTGTAAATCAGACAAGGAGCGGAACTGGTGATGGCAGTTTGTGTAGCCACACTGCACATCTAAGCTCAGCAGCTGCTTTACACAGTAACGGACAGACAGCCTGGCAAACATCGGCATTAGGTTCCCTTTGAATCAGTTAGCAGGGAGTTCTATGGAAATCTGCCTTTATGTTTTCTTATTCTAATCCACAATGCCTTTCTTGCTGTTTTCTTCTCCCTGTTTTTGTTGGTGCACTGCAGCATGTCGTGTCACGTTGCTGCCACCTGCATATTAGTGGAATAGTGTGAAACCATTGGCAGAACTGGGCATCGCCTCCCTCACAGCGTGCCCACATGCACTGTATGTGTGCATGACACAGAGGGGGGTGGAATAAACAAAGGCAAGAAAGCAAGAAAAAAAACATTTGTGTCATTCTCTGTGTGTGTGTGTGTGTGTGTGTGTGTGTGTGTGTACAGGCTGAAGTCGATTCCTACTTTCTTACTTTAACTCCCTTCATCTCTGGAGTTGCCACAAAAATAACCCCAGGGAGCCTTATGTTGTTCCTAGAGAGCACAATCTCTCTCTCTCTCACTCCACACCGTGCACACCTTACACCATGTATCAGTAAAACTAGCGAGAAGTGTGCTTCCCAACGTAATGGATTGAAAGTTCATACAAATTGACATGAGTAAGAGATGAAAGGATTCTGCAAAACAACATATAATTTGTGTAAAGAATTATTCACGTCCATGCAACAGAGTAAATATAACGTGTTGCTACCCACCACTGGCTCAAGATAAAGAAAACAGCAACAAAACAACACAAATTATATTTAAAAAAAAGTTAATAGTGCTTGCAAAAGATAATAACTCTCTTGCAAATTTTTAGAAATAACCGTATTGACATTGTGTCAAAGATTTCTATCTGTTGTGTTGCAGTCCTGCAGCCAGCCAGTGTTGTACCCCCAGGAGCAATAGTGAGTCACTTGAGTGTCCAGACTACCATGAAAGAAATAAGAAGTAATGCTGCCCAAGGTATACATCCATACAGCCAACAGCTCAACATTGGCTATTTAGTGAGGCAGATATTTGTGCATCCACGGACAAAACAAACAGCACAGCCATCGCTCCGTCAAACTTTTGATCTGTTATTTTTTCAGCTTAGTTTAACGGATCGTGAGACGATCACTGCCCACTGCTTCCAGCAAGACCAAACGCCATGACGTGGTGGCGCAATGGCCTCAGAACAGACACCTGATGACGGAACTCAGACTGACAGAATAAGATACGATACAGACACAAATAACATTCCAATTAAAATACATTAGTTTGAAAAATGAAAAATATAAAAAGAATGGAAAGTTCGTGTCCATGTAAGCTAATCTATAGATTACATTTCAAGAATATTTCACAAACTACAGTGATAGTGGGTTGTGCGTCCATAGCAACCCCTATAGCAACAACAACAGAAAGACCTGGAAGACCTCTATAATAACTAACAAGGTAAACATTGAAAAGTCTGAAAATAACTGGTCAAAACACATTTTAATGTCGAAACTGGCATAAATTATTGAATTTTCCACAGAGAATGAAAGAAATGGCAGCAAATGTCTGATAACAGGCTCTTTCACAGGCCCCATCAACACTGGCTCACTGAAATAAATGGACGCACTAATAGGTTAGTAGGCTCCTACTAGCCTGTATAATTGGAACAGCCGTGTGATGATTACATATTTAGAATTTAACATCCATTCCAGTAGCACTTAGATTTTATAAAATGCCCAAAAAGAAAATCAAAAATGTATCTATTATATTGAAGAGCAGAAGATTTCCCTCTAAGACAGTAGAGCTTTAAGCAGGGCTTTAAGCACTGACAGCATCAACACAATGAAATCAGAGAAGAAGAACTGTTGCTCTGCGTTGTGTTTTAAACTACGCTAGCTCGGTATCTACTTCTGGCAGAACATGGCTTTGATTGACCCACACTCATTTTCTCTCCTACTTTTTTTTTTTTTTTTTCCATTTTCATCCCAATTTCTTTCCCTCCCTGTCCTATTGTTCCAGCATTGTGGCATGAACACAGTTTCCTGGATTCCCACTCAACGAGGCGAAGGACAGCACTACAACTCCTTGCCAAGACACCTTATCTGTGCCTGGCAGCCTGCAGACAGGATGGACGTGGGGGTGAGGTTGGGGTAGGGGTATAGAGAAGGCTGGAGAGAGTAAAGGCTACACAGGATGGGATGAGGAAAATACAAGAAAGAGCTTGGTGGATCTATAGTTGAAGAAATGTTGAAATACTGTACACAGGAGGTCTGAATGGAATTAATTGTTTGGTCGGCTTTATTCTCCCTGTAATGAAAATGCAACATGTCAGACTTTATCAGACAGCCAATTCCTGGACCTATTTTTATTGTTGTCCCCTGTGTTTACAAAGTCTTTTTCATGTAGCACACAATTTCTAAAAGTTTAAAAGAAAGGAGATTACAGGAAGAAATAGTTCATCAACTATTATCCTCGGGAAGATGATTAGACGCTTAATACTTCTGAACGACACGCACTGACAACAGGATTGGATGGGAATACGGACTGAGGGTCGGCGGGATGGCCTGGAGAGAACATTGCTCTTTGACCATTACAATATTGTAAGTAGCTGGCAGTCCAGATGTCCTCAGGGTTCTGCATTGTTTCCACTTTCTTTGACAAGATGAATGAGTAGAAATCTCACATATCCTCTGTCAGCAGTGCTGGATAGATCTAAGCGCATAATTCCTCTCTTTTATTTTTGTTTTGGCCGTCAAGGCCACATGGCTGCCAACTGGTGACTTTTAAAAGGCAAATGTCTAATTAAAGGTACAAAAACAAGGTCTTGTTTGGCAGAAGGATGATTCACTGGTTCCCTCTGTTTGAAACTGATAAGGGTGATTTATTTGACTTTCCAATTCTCTAATGATGTCTTTCTGTTGTTTGTTTTGGTTTGTTTTGGCACCGAAGCATAACTTGACATTAAATAGATTTTTAGGTGTGAACAAGATTGAAAGTTCACCGTTTTGCTTGAACTCAAACTTCACACTGATTAGTTGGTGTGTGTGTGTGTGTGTATATATGTATGTGTGTGTGTGTGTGTGTGTGTGTGTGTGTGTGTGTGTGTGTGTGTGTGCATGAGCTCTCTATAGGTGGGGACCTAAATGTGCCATGTGTTTATAAAGTTCTCAGTGTACTAAAACAGACAGCCAGCTCCCCTCTTTGAAATGAACTCATTCAGATTTTATTTCCATGTTGCAAAATGCTGATTTCATCATTTATCTTTGTTTGTATAGCCTAAACTATTTGAAATTACTTGATGTGCTTCACTAAATCACCAATTTCGGTTTAGTTATGTTCTTTTCCGCAGAATTATTCCTGGAATAGTTTCCATGTGACATCTGGACAAATTGTTTGCCGCAAAACGCTCCCTCAGTTATTGCTCTTCATTGAAAAATATGTACACACTCTATGTGATATACATACTATAATGAAACATTGCTGTTAAGGGACATAAGGTCCTCATTTGGCAGACTGCAGTAAAATAGAAAACTGCGCTCACTTTGTATTGGCGCAAATCATCTTTTCAAAATTGGAAGTTAATACTAAAAAATAGATGGAAATAAAAACCAATCCAAATGCCATGTTTCAAGCCAACCCATTATATTAACATACATGAAAACATGGTCACCTTCACTGAACTTGACTGCACCAGCTACCACATTATTATAACTGCAGTATCAGAACGTATGGTGGATGTTGGACTCTGGTTCTGATTGCTGCCATCGTGTGTGCTATCTCTTTTCTTTGTATGCTGTACAGCATAAGGCGCAGTATAAACTGTGATATCCTTTCGCTGGGTTTACTACTTTATGAACATCAAGGGCAGAGGGGCCATCAAAAAGCCCAACGTAACCCCCTGCATTTCCCCTGTCACATCGCATACTCAGTGTGACTCAAACCCCTTATGATCACCTGCCCAAACTGACATGGAGCACATCCTTGGGAAATGTTTTAATAATAATACTTATGAAAATGAAACAACATGGGTACCACATTTTTTTTTTGTTTTCTTTGGAAAGGGACAAAAGACACAGGCAAACAAAGGGAGCTTTTCTGTGAATCTGGGACACTTGGAACCAATTAAAGATGACTTCTTTATGTTTTTTTTTCTCAGGATCTGGAAAAAAAAAGAACAAACAATAAAAAAGATGTGTTCATTTCGTCATCGATACATTGGGATGGTGTGTCAATCTTTTTTTTTTGGCTTTTTTCTGTTTTTGCATCTGCGGTGAAAATCAGGGCTCAATGTGTTGAATCACAAAACATATTCCAACTCTTTTAGACACATTTCTTCTACTTTAAATGGTCAAAAATTACAATTACAATTACAATTACACGTGTGATTTTAGGAAACAGTTCGGTATAGAACAGAGCATCTCATGTGCGCATGTTAAACAGAGGCAGAGAATAAAGCAGAGTGCGAGAGGAGAGAAATAAAGCGGGTTTAAGAATCATTAAACAGCAGATTGCCATGGTGAGCTCTATGCCCTCAATTCCAGCAGGTTTCACGCCATCTGGTGAGCTAATGCACTGCAACATCTCTCAACATGCAGTGTGAATCCCCCCCTCCCTCCCCGAAATGGCAACTATCAACCACAACTATGCACCACATGTGCAGTGGCATGCAGCTACCGCATCCACCCACTAGATGTCAGCCAGGCTCCTTCAATGCTCTCAGTTTTACAGACAAACAGACTTGGAGGAGAAGTAGAAAAATGAAATGAATGCATATCATTGGGACAATTGGGGCTGTCTTTGATGTGATATGCAGATGGAACGACGCATGGAGAGGCATGTCGGCCGTTCAATCACTTCAACAGACGCTGCCTTCATTCCATCTCTCCCACTTTGTCTCTGCCATTCTTTCTCTCGGCCAGATTAGAAGAAGTATTCTTATTGTGTTTGACTAAACAATATCAACGTCAACTGTACCGTCCAAACGCAAAACTGACGCGTTGGGTATGAACCATTTTTGTGATTGGTGGGAAAGGAGAAAGAAGTGTAGTGGGAGAAAGACACGCTACAGTATAGTAACTCTTTGCAAACATGGTGTATTACCTATGATGTCCCCTCTCTGTGGGTTGGTATCTGTCGTGCAGGAGTGTGTGTGAGATGGTGTGTGGATGTGGAGGGGAGTAACGTGAGGTTGCTTGTTGAGGATTTCGCAGTCCTGAAGTATGTATGAATTAAAGCCCGCTGATGAAATCCAAGATAAAAAACAGAAGAAGAACGTAGTGCTGCAATTAGAATATATGGTTTGACGTATGTTTTAATGTTGGAGCTTATTCAAAACCCTTAAATGTTTATTTAGTCACATTACTTAAGGGAACATTATTTCCTTACTCATTTCCTTAACATTATTACTATAGGGAGATCTAAATGGCCTCGTGCAATCTGGGGGAAAGTTTACCTTAAAATGACTGAATGCATAATGCAGACGGATATGAACTGAGGAAGCTCTATCAGCCACTCGGGTTCATCGGTGTTTTCATGAATTTCGCTCTCAAAATTGTCAAATTATGACAAAAATAATGCTTCTTTATCGGACAGGATGCGTTTAAGATCAGATAGTTTAGTGTGATAGACAGGGGGCACTGCATGTTTGTCTCTCGTTGCTTTTTCCGTCCTTCCTTCCTTCCATCCTTCCTTCCTTCCTTCCTTCCGTCCTTCCTTCCTTCCTTTCACACTCTCTCTTACCCTCTCCCTCTCTCTCTCAGTGGGACCTCGTGCAGACTCTACCCAAACACTGCTCCCTTGTTTAGGGCTGGGCCAGCTCTCTGTCTGACCACTCCTTGGGCCTAATCGCCACAGAGTTCTTTCCAAATTGCAATTACTGATAAACAGAGTTGGCTGATGGGGACAAGTGATTGTGCAGGCCATGGCGGGTAGTATCTGGCATCAGCCTAATTGTCACAAACAATCTGCCTCATTTCGTTGCCCTCGCTACCAGAGAGTGATTGCACTGAGCACACTTCAGGGGCAAACCGTTTATGAGTCTGCTCATTTGGGACCACTTTGAAGTGTTTCACAAGAAAATGTTGCTCCCCTCAATAGTCTGCTTTTGGGATTGTCTCTAAACAGTTGTTTTAGCCTGGAGTGATAAACAGCCTCCGTTTACAGTTATTTTGATTTGTCATCACAGATAGAGGGACAAAATATTCCACGAGTATAACACAAAGAATTTTTTGTTTGATGTTCTTTTTCCAGGAGGCTGTGGAAAAAAAAAAAAAAGAGTTTTTTTTCACCAATTACTAAACATCGTGTGGTTTTCTTGTCACTTTTCTACACCCCTTTAGCAACGCATTGCCTCACATTCCTACAGTTAATGAATGATTGCACATGTGAGAGTCCAGTGTTACCGCAGCGTTCTAACCCTCCTGGATCAGGTACGTTCCTTGCTCAAGGGTTCATTGCCCATTAGTCAAGACTTTTTCCTACTCCCAGGCTAAACCAGCAACCTTTCTGTCACAAGCCTGTTTCAAGCCCTTTATACTGCCATAATCCCCTATTTAGAATTATATGAGTCCCACAGTTTCACAAGGCCTCATTCTGCCCAGATGTGAGTTTAAGCAAATGTGCAACATGGGACTGATAGTAACTAGTGGTGCACGGACTCTTCAACTGTGATGTACAACAACGGAACAAAAACCAGCTCTCTCCATGTCTTTCTACGTGTATTGTGTATGTCAGAGTGAGAGACAGGTTGGAAGTGATTAAAGGGAGGAAGCTATGACCTCGCGTTCTCCTCATCCCTCCTGAGCTTCAACCTCGGCGTAGCGGTGCACCCTCCCTCAGCAGAGAGAAAGAGGAAATGACCCAACTCAAACAGGAAGTGCTGCAAGGTGACCAGTAGCAGTCCACAGGGAGGTGGGGATGGTATGGTGTTGGTGTGTATGTGTGAGAGGTTTTGGTTTGTGTTGGCCTGCCTATGGTCCTGCTACACCACTGTTTTAGCAGTTTGGGGCAGGAAACAGCTGTGGAGAGTGCGGCAGAGGTAAAAGTCTGCACTAAGCCATTTGAGGGTTACAGCGCGCTGCTTGCCAATATCAATCAAATTGCATGAAGCTGGGCTTTTACTGAGCTAGAAAACCACATCATGTTAGCACGTTTGCACAGACAGAGGCTCCAGCACACTGTCAGTCAGATAATACGTGGCTACCCCGATGAAGGTGGCTCGCGCGATTATAGATTCTGTTATGGGTTCTCGAGGTATTTTCAGCTGAGTGAGTGAAAGTCTGGCAACTTTGCAAAGCTCGCAACGTTTTATGAGCTGATTTATGCACATTTTCAAGATGAAAGCGGCCTGATGGAGCAAACAAAACATCAAGCAGATGAGGAGTAAAAGTGTAATAAAGATGAATGAAGGCTTGAATGAAATGACGACAGAGTCATTGGAATATTTGGAGCTTCATGGCTTGCAGTGAGTACGTGTCACTTTCTGGGTGAATTAGTCACACCCCTCGCCCAACCGGCCACATCACCACAATCGGCTGGGTGGCTTCTTTGTGGCTTTTTGTTCTAGACAGTTAACATCTCTTCCACTAATGAAAACCATAATGGTGCAAACTGATGGATTGCAGTAAGTGCATGTGAGCCTTAAAACTGTACAGGATGTTGGCAGGACTGGTAAATGGACACAGACGCTCGCCATTCACTCCTGAAGCGGAGCCCCAAGCGGATTTCATTTGTATTCCCACGTTTTCCGAGCAATTTACCTGTGGCTAGTCCCTGCAGAGGCAGTGGCATTTTTGCTTTACAAGTCTCTAGAGTCTGTTGTCAGCTCTGTCAGGTAAAGGTGAAATGTAACTCTTGTATCAAGAGAGGCAACTCCACTCCACACACAGATGATGCACTGACAAAAATATTGAAACGGGCTCAGCTGGCTTGATCCAATATGAATTTGATTTTGAATGATTTGATGATATGTGAGGGATATTAAAGCTCAAGGGATTAGATTTGCACGGCTATGCAATGTGTCTCTTTTGCATCAGTGTGCAATATGTTTCTGTTTTTTTTTTGTTTTTTTCCTCAAAGATTTTCCTCTCTGCCACAGCCTCAGCAACAATAGCTTCATAAGCTTCATAAAGCCGTAGTTACCGCAACTTTGTCGGACAAATCCTCTAAACTTTGTCTGCAACCTGTACTGCAGCCTGCTTTTGTGATTCCCTAGTTGAAAGTAAAGGTGCACGTGCTTGTTTGAATGTTCAGCATCTTTTTTTTTTTTTTCTTTTGGACCTCAGAAAACAGCATGCTACACATAGCAGAAAAGGTGAAACTCCAAACCTTTCACAGTTATGTTCAACCCAAAGGCTGGGGGACTGGGAGACATTAGCAGGTAACAGGAGAAGCCCCCATGGGATGAGCGGAGAGAGTTGGTGGGTATACCAGTGAAAGATGCTGTCACTCCCCACATCTATGACCTCCACATATTATTCCTTGTACAGCTCCACATAAACTAATGCAAAAAGAGAGACACCACAAAAACAATAGCTCAGTCCCAGGGGAGCCCATATCCATTTCTTGTCAGATCAGTTTAAGACACTCATATATTAGCTCAGACCTCGTTCTGTCACCCTGTGCCCCCTGGCTCGAGTGCGCAATGACTGATTTGTCCAGAGAAGAGGACATTATTGCTCAATAGGTGATAACAAACGGTTAATCTGTAGCGCTTTTTAATAATCATCTGACATTAACTGGAAGCAGCTGGTAGTGGTATTTATAGAATGATCTGAAATTTCATTGTATCTGTTATCCAGCTGCCGAGAGTGCATCTGGCAAGCAGCCTGCTATACCTTGGAAGCCTTAGCCATTTTTCTCTCTCTTTCCCAGCCCTCGATCCCTTCATCTCTGTGTATCATTTGTTGCCTCGCAGAAAGTGTTTTCGTTGAATATAAAATGATAGCAAGGTAAAGTTTGGCCTGCACCTCTAAGCTACCCTGGATAAAGAGGATTGGCTTTAAGAAGGAAAGGAATCACAGCATTACTGCAGTCTATGCAGAAATGACAAACAGCTAACCTTATCAGTGCAGCAGGGTCCGCTTTCCCCTGCTGCATTAGATGTTTCATTACTTTAAATATACTGTGCAACCTTCGCAGCTGCACGTGCTTCACTCAAATCTAACTGTAAATGTTCTTATGAGAAGTATTTTCTTCAATAAGAACATGTTAAGTAATTTCAAATTTTTGTACGGAATATGTCCTGTCATCAGAGCAGACACCCTAAAGAGCTATTTACAGTACTCAGTGTCAAAGTTGTAAATTATATGGCCAGTTTTAGGGTTGGTTTGGAAGCTCTCTTGTGGCTCTCTATCACATTTTTATGGAATACAGTTCCTTAAAGTGAAATTCCATGCAAAAGTAGAGTTCCCACATGTTTCAGCTATGGTAGACAGTTTAAGCTGCAATAGCAGATAAGAAAATTTCTCCCTCGGACACAGGCACAAAGGAGCTGTAACTCCGATCTGAGATAGTCATCAAGTCATTCCTTACATCCTTTACATTTAAATGGTTTTATGTATATAAATACATGTGTTTGAGGTCTGAGGTCAACAATATCACAGCGCCTATGGATCTGGTCTGACCTGTCTGCGGTGAGTTGTCATGGTTGCTTAAACCCTATGCTGTGTTTGTGCATTCAGTCTCTCAAAGTTGATTGCACAGTTTATTGAAGACATCACAGATTTTTGGTTTTGGGCCTCTGAAAGGAATGTGTTGAAAACCTGTGTCAGTGTGGATTTTCCAAAATTTTTCATTGAACGTGATTCTCTCATTCCAGCAGCAATAAACAAGGTAAAGGTAAACATAAATGCTTTAGAGGGGGTTGTATATTACACACTCACACGCACACACACAATTTAGTTTAGTCCGCAAGTCCACAAATCTAAATAGAGGATCCACTTTTGCATGTCACTTTGCACAGCCGTGCTATTCTCTCCAACAGACACCAACCTGAGGCTTTACACAAGAAAACACACACACACTCACACACACACACACACACACACACACACACACACGGATGCAAACATACCATGCTAAGTGGGTCTAATATTTACAGACTGCCTGTCTAGTGAATCTGGCCAAGGAGATTTCTCTGAATCCTCCCAAAGTCACGCTACACCCAGATCTGTGGAATGCCACTCCCTCTGTTATGTCTCCCTCTGGATGAAACCATTACAGATGACCTAAGTAGGCCTCAGACAGCAACACGTCAAAAAGCAACAATCTATTCACATATAACGGGTGAAAACTAGTTATGCATATACGTTGTATACGTGAAATATAAAGCCATATAAGGGAGGCTATTGGAAAGGCTATTAGAAAATGTGTAACTCTTTTTAGCATAAATAAATGGTATTCATGTGTAGAATACTACCTCAATACCTTTGTTCATTTCTAATCAACCAAAATGCTTTGAAATATGTGTGTAATTATACTGCCAGAGGACACATGGGAAATTTCAGTAGCTCAGCTAATTGAAAAAAACGAAATGACTATTTGATAATAAATACACACATACACAGACAGAATAAGATACAACACCAAAAGTAAGTAGTTGAAAACTTTAAGCAAGTGAGAAGAGATATCAAAAGAGTTAAGAATTCATAAGCTAAAAGTAATGGATACAATTTTGAAACTACCAGCTTAATCTGCCAATCCAAGTGGTTGTTATGTGAACGCAAACTTGACCAAACCATCTTTAATATAGACAGATCGATAATCTAAATAATGTCCGTGAAGCTGCACTTGAGTTCAGCTGACCAGTCTATGGAGGTTCATTCGACAAAAAAGGTTCGACACCACCGATTTCCTGTATGTAAAACAGTGCTTTATGTAAAAACACATACATGGTTTAATGTGACAGGTTGTGGGTTAGTCTTTTGGTGTGTGTCTTACGTATGCCTTACTGTCAGTTTTGTAGTTCAGTTTTAGCTTTATGTCTCTATGTCAGTGTGCTTTTACACCGAACGCCCTAAAGATAGCTTAAAATATGTAGTAATGTCAAGCTGTCATTCCCTTTAGGCTGTTTTTTTTTGTTTGTTTTTCTGTCAACACCCTTGATTCAGCGCGGAGTCGTCTGCAGAGAGCTGTGACAGAGCTTCTGAAGAATGTGTGTTAAGTTTTCGAACACGTGGCCCCGTCTGACTGACTTTGGTGTCAGTGTGGCACGTTCCAGTGAGGTGCACATTAGGACCTCGCTGGCTCACAGTCTGTTGCTGTTGGAGCGCTGGGCCACATATTTGAGCCACATGTGTGTTTGAGACAGGGAGCCCAAATGAAACACACATTGGGACGCAGAAGTGCTGCGTCTGCAGTTGCATTCCTGGAAGCAGACCCACGGGCTGACAAAGATAGGATAACTGTCACGGTCGAAATGGCATTCCGGGAATCATTTGATGTGCATCTCATTGTTATAGTTTTATTTCTTTTTGAATAGTTTGGAGGCTTTGCTACTGTGTCTGGTTTTTATGTCTTGCTGCAGTGACCCTCGTTTTTTGACAGAGGGCAGCAGTAAGCCATTAAAAAAATGAACATGCTCCGTTTTTTGGTCTCAGACCAGCGCCACATGCCAAAGACACGCCATGAACTTAAGTTGATCACACTGCCTAATTTGTCCAATTTAAGCTTGTTTGATTCATTGGTTGAAAACTGTCTGTCAGAGATGAGCCAAACCGCCATTCGCTCTAACTCCAGAGCATATTTGAAAGTCCGCCAGCCATATTTGGGGTTGCACGCACATTACTGGTTTGAAACAATATGTCAGTTTGGAGTGTGACTTAATTTGAGCAATAAGCAGATATGTTGGCTGAGCCATCTTGGTATTGTTTTACAAATTGGTTGACAAGAGGGCTAACAAGGGTTAAAAGACACCATCAACCTTTTATCATAACATTTTTTCTCTCATATCTTCAGGATTGTTGTGTTGGCCTCTGGAGACCCTTTTATTACTGCAGTCTGCCATATAAGAGAATCTAAGGGTCCTTATGGGTCCCCTTAAGAGTTTACATCACCCTATACACCCAGTGTGTGAAAAGTAATCTTCTCTATGACAGGCTGTAAAGACAGTCATAAGTTTATGCGTCCCTCTTCTCGCAGCAGATTTCCGATCACAGCTTGAGCTTCATTCAGCATTCAGAGGTTTCATTCGGCATTTCATGTGTGAAATTCAAACCACCAACGCTGTCGTCAGTTAAAAGCGTTGCCACTAAGTCTTGAACAGTTGTTTTATTTTTACTGGAATCAAAGCCAAATAGCTTAAGGTTTGTGCACTAACTATATTTAGATCAACCAATCAATCATGGGTGCTTATTCTTGACTTTTTTGGGGGGGAAATCTGATCAAGAATAATGCAGAAAAGTTAAAGATCAGCAAGATCGCCCTATCAGCAGAGACGTGTCGTGGTGCAGCCCAGTGGAAAAAAACTGACATCTACTAACGTTGCACTCTGAGTACATGTGTATTACCAGCATCGTCTCTGACCTCCTTAGTGACTCATGATGTTTCTGATCAAGTGTTCAAAAGGGGGCAGATACCTCCTGTCTCTAGCAGGGAGCAGTGCATGTCGTCGCAGAGTGAGATGGATGCTGCGGTGCTTGTTGGGTAGGACAGAGGGAGGTCAGAACATTAAAATGCTCAGAGAACTGACCGTACTTGTTGCCGTTCCCCTAAGGCCCCTCAAGAGCCCGTTCTCGCTTGTCTTCATAAACGGGAGGTTACTCGGGTGCGAGCGGGGGGGTGGGGGTGGGGGCTCACTGCTGCAAGGGGTCATGTACTTGAGCTTGGCATTTTTCATATTTACATTGCTTGATAGTTTAAGGAGATCTGTTTATGATATTTTCCCCCACACTGTTTGTTTGTAGTTCTTTCTTCTCAACTAATGCTGTCCTCCATCTCCCTCCCTCCTTTGCCCTTTCTTTTCTTCTATCTCTTTCTTCTGTCAGTGTGATATCCTGCACTGTAGGTTTATGAATCAACTCTTTAAACGATTCTCTTCACTTTTCTGCATTGCATCTGATATACTTAATCTAACGATATATATTCTTGTATCTACATTCGGACACATTTGAATGTGAAGTTTCCAGAAAAAAAAATTGATGGCTGATAAAAACATAGCTGGCTGTTGTGACTGTGAAGTGAATAGAGACAGAAACCAGACTGTTTGTGATTGCAGCAGCAAGTCTGTTTCCCCAGCAAAAAAAAAAAAAAAAGAAGAAAAAAATAGGCCACAAAATTTTGAGGCAGATCCATTTCCACTGCACTCAGTTTACTTTTAACTGTTTCAGCCCGTCTGTCCCACACCTGGTCGCTGAGCGTGGCACTGAACAGAGCACGCTCTGTTCTGTGCCCAGACAAATCTGCCGAGCCATACGGAAAATAAATCAGCTCCACATTCATTAAACAAAAAACCTGTGAGCAGATTTATTTCATTATTGGGTCTCTCTCATTTTTAGCATCCGCTTAGCTTTTTCCCTTCTCCCTTCTATTTTTTTTTTGGCCTCACATTCAGCAATTTAACCCTCTAAGGTAATCATCCATCTCATTCCTTTTGGCCTCAACCGTGCCTCTCCAGTGGATCCTCTTCAAAGGGAACTAGTGTATTGGGTTTTGCGCCTCCACCTCTTTGCTATCGCTTTTGCTGTGGTTTGTGAGGTGCCGTGAAAAACGCTGGCCCAGCCACGTAAATTGCTGCATTAATGACCCAGTGAAATGTCCCCTACCAGGAGAGCATGGGCTCTCTGAAACAACACAGGCGAACCTGCACAAATATGCTTCTCTGTTTATGGAGAGGCAAAGCCCTCATGGAAATAATCGGCCTATTAGGGTCAGATATTTCAAAGTGTGCTATCTGTTTTCCCTCTCTACCCTCGCTTATGGTCTTTGAAACAATTCCCATGCCCCATCCCCCAGCGGCAGCACTTCTCTACGATAAAATCCATCGCTCACTAATTCCCTCTCTCTCTTTTCTCTCTGCGTCTCTTTGCGCCGTTAAAAAGTGTTGATTTGCTATCATTGTGACTTTGCGATGCTGGCGCGCATTGAGGTCACAGAGCAGAGTAACTGTGAAACCACAGCCCCAAATCTGAAATTCTTGTGAAAATAAACATGGAGGTATGTCAGTTTCATTTAAAGTCGTAAGAGATTGTGTTGATTTTGATTTTCACTCCCTTTCCTTTCTGAAACTTTACTGCCGAACACTCAGATAATGGTAATAAGTCATGAAAGCAACAGTTGAGAAAAACAAATAGTGGTTGTAGTTTAACTTATTATTGTTGCTGGAACTTGACTGCGGCTTTTGAGAACTATCACCTGCTTTGCACAAATCTAATGGCCTGCGTCTTCCCAGCTGCTGACAGTACAACTAACTTTGAGCCGCTATCAGCTCCATCCTCCCAGCGACCTCTGAGGAAGGAAGCAGGGGCAGGCTGCATTAGTGCACCACAAGTTTTGCACTGCCATGTCCTGCAGGGACACTGTTGGTTATTTTTGGACCGAGGGCGGATCACGTTACGACTACAAGAAGACCCCTCAGACAGGAAATCACCCAGCACGCCACCCAGCAGCTCCTGCATTCTTGGCCCTCAGCCCAACTGACAGAACACTAGTTGGTGATTCAGCCCCATATGCAGACAGTGATCAGAGAAAGGAAAGCCCAGCAGAGCAAGAGAGCCATCTTCTTTTCAACTCCGGATGACCTCTTCCCCACTGAAATCTCTGCACACACAGCCCATCAGTCCTGTGTGACACGAATATATATCACCACACCCTGTGAGCTCGGGCACGCAGTAGTTTGTGGTGCAACATATGATGGGTATATTTCAAAGCAGAGATCACAGTAGATTATTACACATTTAGTCTAACAAAAAAATGAAGCCATTATTATATTATTTTGTGCAGAGCCGAATTCATTATTCCGGTTTTGTGTGCATGTACTGTACAAACTGTACTCTGTAAGATTTGTGTTAAATTTGGTTACAAGGTGGCTCACCATAAAGTGACAGTATGCAAATACCTACAGCTGTACCCATCAGTGTCCCACTAGGTCACTCATATTACTCTGTAAGCATCCGTGCAGCTTGTTTCGCAGCTTGTCATGGTGAGGAAGGCTAACACTTGCACAAACTACGGTATGAAATTCTGTAATGGTTTACGGAGGTGAAAGCAAGATTAAACCAAGCTTTTACATGACTGAAATATTTCCTGGATCATTACCGTACGCCGGCAAGACACTGCATAATGCAGTCATGTGTTGTGCTATTTGTTTCATATGAACATTCCTGGGGTTAGCTGAAGAACCACACAGTTATTATGTGGGAAATATCAAAGGCTGTGCGGCCACCAGGGCTGAAGTGGAGAGCGTGGGAGGTTTGCGACAAACCCCCCGATTTCTATCCATCTGCCCCCGCCGAAAACATGCATGTACTGTATTAGTGTGCGTGTGAGTGCAGCTCGTGTGCATGTCTGTGTGGCGAGTGGAGCCACGCTGTGTCTAATGAGGTTGTTTGGCTGTTTTGCATTGGACTTCCACCCAATTTCAATAGAGCATCAGCACACCCTCAGCCACACACCTCCCGGGGGAAATACTCAGTAACAGCATGTGGAATGTAGTTTAAAATGGGCAATGCATTCATACAGATAAAGAGTTTTATATAAGTTTTATATATTTAAGTATCTGTACGTTGTTAGATTCAATCTGGATACGTTTTATGTGGGGTTTTTTTTTTGTTGTATACTAAATGATTCTTCCGATTGACTCTTCAAGATTGTGGTTTGTGTGTTGTGCATCTCTGCGCCTTTGAGAACAGGAATGTGTGCCAGCCCCTAGTTTATTGGTGTTCACATCAGTGTGACCTCAGGGTGTAAAAGAGCTGTTGCTTCACCATTACTTCACCAGCTCAAGTTACACACCACTCATCCACCCTCGGAGAAGGCAAAGCGGAGGGGACCGCTGCAGTCCTGTCCTCTCTCACGTGAAAACTACCAAAGGCATCATATCTCCACAACGTCGCATAGCATTTGGCATCCATTATGGATTGGTATGTATGGGCAAATAAAATGTCAAACGGATCCCAAATGCACTCTACACTCAACACATCAAATGAGCACACACACACACACACACACACACACACACACACACACACACACACACACACACACACACACACACACACACACACACACACACACACACACACACACACACACACACACACACACACACACACACACACACACACACACACAGTAACTCCTTAGCTACCTTTTTAAGTAATAAATTGTGTCGTCAGAGATATCTGTAAATGATCTTGTCAGCTCACATTTGCCCCTGCCCTGTGACCACAATGTGGAAATATGCATAATCACCTCTTATTGGCTAGAACAAGAAGATACTCGACACCATAATAAATGCTGTAAATGTGCATGTCCTTGTGAGTCCGTCTGTATGCACAGTCCTCAAAAGTACAGTAGTCAAAGAGATATAGCATGTGGTGTTGGGTTGCAGCTCAGTAAAGGGCGTTCTGAACGTTGCTGACACCTATATTGCTCTGAATATATGGGCCCAGTTTATGAACCTCACCACGTCACCCTCCATGTCTACTGAAATGTGCTTCTCAAAAGAATCACACAAGCAGAACCACAGAGAGTGCAACACATCCCCATCACCGTAGCTTCTTTTAGCTTCCTTTCATGTCCATTAGCATTAAACCAGCAAGGTAATGGGTGTGAAGAGATGAGAACCTATGCTTTGGGGATAATGTAGAGCTCTAAATGAGCCATACATCTTATTGGGTTTTTTTTCCTCAGACAAGTGGCACATTGCCTCACATCTCAAATACTGGTATCCATCCACTGTGTGGATGGGCCACAGCTGAGGAAGGTAGACAACAGCACAGAAGCTAGCTATAAATAAATGGATGAAAGGTGAACTCCGCGCCCATACAGCCTTGGGTAGAGTAGATTCAGAGAAGGTATAGAGAGAGCGAAGAAGAAGGAGTCAACCGTCTCCCCCTCTTTCATCATTTCCCCACTCCCTCCACTCTGCTGCTGCACCAGAACCCACCTTCATTAAAACTCACTAGAAGGTTATGAATGGGCCTGTCTGGCCCGCTGCACAGCCTTGAAAGCCCAGCTGGTTCCTATTAAAGACTCTCACCATGTGCATGTGTGTGTGTGTGTGTGTGTGTGTGGGTGTGGGTGAGAGAAAGCGAGAGAGCCCAGTCATCTGACACTGAGGGGTAACAGGTTTTGGTTAATCCCTGGCAGGTAGCTCTGATGAGACCCAGAATTCAGGTGCTGCCAGAGCAGGGGTAGGAGAAGGGAGGAGGGTAACGGTCTGTAGGCAAAGTGGAGGTGGAGAAAAGACATATAACCTTCTTTTTCAGGCCTTATAAGGTGTCCATCTGAACCACTGAGACCTTTATCTTCCTTCCTCCTCCCAATCCCATCCTCCTCATCCTTGTCCTCCACTTCCTTCTTTTTATTCTCATCATCCTCCTACTTCCACTCTCCCCCTCTCCCCCTTCTTCGTCTCCCACTTTCATCCCCCCCCCCTTCTCCCCAATTCACATCACTTGCCTCTTCCACTTCCTTTCTGCTCTTCTTCTTTCACCTGCCAGGCCTTTGTAATTTATAGTAATAAATAAAAAAAAATGTTTTATTTTTTTTTTTTTTAGTCAGACATTATTTTCCTGGCTGCGATCCAAACACAAGAATGGAATATCGGGCCCCGAGCCAGACGTTTTGGGCCCGTTTTTATGAAAGTGTATAAATCTGAGTGAGCCACAGAGGGGAGGTATATATGCTCAGTCCCATGGCCTTTTGTTCTCATGTTGGTCTCTTATTGCAGCAGCGGGGGGTTTAGGGCTGAAATAAAACTGTTCAAATGAAGAGCCCATGGTACAGTAGCTTCAACTATCATGCAAATGAGAGTAGATTTCATGCATGTCTGAGTCTTAGTGGTCGAATTGTTAAGGAGAATAATGGGGGTGACACGATCACTATGATTATTGATGTAATTACATTACCAATCCGTGTTATCATCTCTGAATTACATGCCTTCATAGACTTTAATGCTGTCGGACTACATGATGGGAGCCCTTCATGTATATTTACTGTATGTACACATGTTAGACCGTGGTAACTATTAAGAACAGAAGAGAAAACATGACAGCATAACTGGTGTAAAACTGCGTAGGTGATATTTGAGCCATCTGTATAGTGCTGAATGTCAGGCTGCTTTGGGTGACAGATGCGAGATGGCTCCACAGCACCGTGGTCCATGGCTACGGGGGGGGGGGGGGGGGGGGGAGAAAGACATGGGAAGATGACATGTCTATATTCATGATAGCACTTTGTTTGTTGGACAATATGGTTTAAATTGAGTCCACTCACACTATCCCCCCTCCCTCTCCCCACTCTGTATTCCCAGGCTTGAGTAAATCGCCTCACTTACATCGAGGTTTACATTCTCATGCCCTCCAAACCACCAGACCCCCGTCTCCCACCCCCTACAAACAGATTCTTTTTTTTTTTCTCCTCCTCTCTTTCTTTCTCCCATCAGTAACACCCTCATTCACAATAGCAACCTATAACCCCCCCCCCCCAATCATCCTAAACTGCTGCACAGTGCAACACATGTGCTTCCAATTAGGTTTTCTTTTGTGGAGAAGCGAGTCTCCTCCGACCACCGCCTCCTTCTTGTATTCACACACCCCCACTTGAGTTCACATGAACACATATGTGTACAAAACATCGGGAGCACCCTCTTGATATTGGCTTACACCCCCTTTTGGCACAATATAATTCTAGTCATCGCATTGCTTAAATGCCTTTTATTGCCCTCTTACCACTCAGTGTTTGAAGAGGATTTTGGTGTAACGGCCAGAATTAAGGAGTGGTGATAGTTCTGGTGCACACGGATTTACCTGATTAATGTATTGGGATGTAAATGGATGGATGTAATGTAGGATGTAAATGCAGATGAGGAAATACAAAAGGGCACAATGTATCCACTGTCAAAATCTCTTTCTTTGCACACACATTTACTCATCCTAACTTATAACACAACAAATAGCCTAACAATGCAAATGATTACTTGTTCCCAGCAGTCACATTATGTTCTGTTTGCATCCAAGTCATCATAGTGTGTCCCTTTGGAGCTGTTACTGTATTGTAGCCCACTGAGAGTCACACTGTAGATGTTCAGACAGTCACCAACTTTGTGAAGTTCTGATAGTGACCACTAGAGGAGCCCATATGACACATTAACACCACAGTCTGCTCAGTGACAAACAGTCAAACTTGTTGCCGGTGTAGAAGTCCACAGCAGGGGGGCTTCTTATTTGTCACACCTCAGTGACATCCCTGCAATCAGCTTTGCAGTCATCGTCCAAGCACTAATGCTTAATATGGTCTCCCTTCGTTCTGCCAAGGAGGCCTTCTATCACATATCATTCAATACTGCAGACCATTTTTGAATAAAACGGGATCATTTGAGCATATGCATGCACATGCTCGTTAGTTTTCTGTTTAGCAGTGACTCACATAGCAGCATTGTCTAAGTGTAGTTTTCTAGGCCGCTATGCTGTGGTTTGTGATTGAAATTATTGTTGCCAAGGAAACGTTCTAATTTGGCTTCTTTGTTGACATTGTGGTTTGAGCAACAGGTGCCTGTTATTTTTGGTTGCGTTGTTGCAAGGTGCCGTGTTAAAGTACCTTTGTTAGTGTGCGTGTGGGTGTGTATGCATGCATGCATGTGTATGTGTGTGTGTGTGTGTGTGTGTGTTTGCAATGGTGTATGCACACAAGTCTGTGTACTGATGTGTGTCCTACCATGCTACTTTTGCATCTTCAGAGGGACAGAAATACACAGCCGCTAGCTGACACAAGCAGGAGCAAATAAGGCTCTGAGCTCCACACCCATGGGATCTATTGCATTTGTTTACCAACCCCCCTTGAAGGTGTGAGATTTAAAAAAGGCTCTTTAAACCTCTGTTCGGCTCATACAATCAGGCACACGGGGGAAAAAAATCAGGTTACCAAAGTCGTTAGAATCAACCGCCACTCAACTTGACCTTTCAATTTTTCCATTCCTCTGTTTCACTGAGCTGATGCATAAAGGTTTGAGCTGACATAAGGGTTTGACCTCACAAACACCAGAATGTTTGTGAGCAGTCGGTGCTCGCCATTAATTTAAATGACAGATGTTAAAACAGCATAGATCCTGAGACGCAGAGTTTGCACAATCCAAAGTCAACATCTTGTTTTCAAATATAACTGGTACTCTGACATTCTACAGATCTAGCTACTATATACTGAATGTTTGCCATTGCAGGCTATGTTAAGCAGGCAATACACAGAGCGTGAACACATTTGAACTGGGTCAAAGGACAAATTTAGAAAGTAGTTGTGCAGGCAATTTTTGGCATAGATGGTTCTGTTATCTTGTTCTTTTTGTGTGTGTGTGTGTGCTCTATGACTATTTAGTATTGTATAAAACTACATACATCAGATCATTCCCAAAATACTGAGACACATATGTCTTATGTGACATTTTACATATTTATACTCCACTGGCTTAATTATGGTCTTGCAGTAAGATGCTGTACTGCATGTTGTTAAGACTTAAACTGGAATGCCGAGACAATTCAAAGTGTTTTACATAAGACAAAGAGATGCATAAGAACAATTTAAACAGCAATTTAAAACACAACAATGAACATTAAGACAAAATGGTTCTACCAGCTGACTGCTTCCTAAACAGTGACAAGACCCACTGGGTCCATGTTCTTCCAGCTATATTCTTCCAAAGGTTTAGCACAGTCCTGCCAGTTAAGTCTGACAAATACACACACACACACACAAACTTAAATGTAAAAGCAAACTGTGACTAAGCAGACTTTCCACCACAGAGCTGTCTACACACACATTTTTAAAAGTGCTGAAAGCTTTCTAAAATATCCTGATATTAACAAAGTTAAGCCAAATTCTTCTACTTGTAAGAGCAGCAAACTTAAAAACCAGAGGTAGCAGAAAGGCCCACGCAGTGATGTTTACCACAGCCAGAATGCTGCTTTGAGCATAACCCTGTCTCTGCAGTTAAGTCTGACACACACACACACACACACACACACACAAACACGTATTACCCATAGATGCATAGTGGCATACACATGTACTGACACAAATACACCTCTCTCTTGCTGGTCCCTTCACTCATTCAAGGCATTCAGTGATAAACGGCTCACAACCAGGGGGCTCTTTTGACCTTAGCCACTGTGTCCACCCACCACAGGCCCCAGGGAGCCCACCTCCATCTGACCTCCTGCCTGGCTGATCTATGTCTAAGAGAAAGACAGAGAGAGAGAACACAGGGAAGAAAAAGAAAAAAGTTCTCCCTACCCTGTGACCTCTCTCCAGGCCCTGAGCAGGGAGCTGGGTTGAGCCCACCTCAGCACATAAGGCTC
The DNA here is from genome assembly GCF_042242105.1 of Pempheris klunzingeri. Taxonomy (NCBI): domain Eukaryota; kingdom Metazoa; phylum Chordata; class Actinopteri; order Acropomatiformes; family Pempheridae; genus Pempheris; species Pempheris klunzingeri. Next base: position 20,296,495 of record NC_092015.1, read on the forward strand.
CGCTGCGTGGTGCTTTCCTCCTGTGTTATTCCAACTCTCTGGTTACAGTCCTAAACCCAAGGGGGTCTTTAACGGGGGCCTTGGGATCACAGGCCTGACTGTTAACAGCTCCAAGGTGAAAGGCCTCGGACGCTGCCCTAAGCCCTCCATGTTACATACTCCCCTGGCTTAGCAAACTCCTTGGGGACTCGAGTCTGATCCTTGGGGTTCTCCCCATCTCTTCCATTGTATTATATTACTCTTTGTACACTCTGTAAAAATAGTATTTAGCTTTTTTGTAAACAATTAATCCGATTTTTTTTTTTTTTTACTTTTAAATGCATAGATAATTCAGAATCGTTATGTTAGTGGTAATTAACACTGACCTGTATGTCCAAGGGGAGTCATCAGCAGTGTTTACCTGATTCTGACATGTCATGTAAGTCACCCAAGCACCATCAATATTGTTTCCTCCTCACAAAATGATGGATTGCAGAGGAGAATTTGAACTTCTAATCATTTAAATATATGCATGCATGTCAACCAAATATTCAGCATTTGTTTCGGCCCTTTTCCCGACCTGCCAATTTATCTTTTTGACAGTGCGTCGGTGTGCAGCTCAGTGAAATTCCCATTATCTCTCCAACCATTATCTGCTTATGTACCACATTTAAAGCTGTCAAAGTGAATCCAAACATGGTAATTGATGCGTGATCCTTTTCAAGCCCAAAGACCCTCTGCTCTTTTTGTCAAAATTACACTTGTCATTTTCTATCTCGGGACATGCCTCTCAAGATAACAGTTGTTCTTTTCCCACAGGTGTGATTTGTCTCCTCTGTCATTCCATTTGACTCTTCAGCCGCCCCCCCTCACAGTTAATCATATTACTTCTAAAGACGTGCACTATATATTCAGGAAAACTCTCATTGGAGAGCATTTAGAGTTAAGTGTCATTTGATTGCGGGCATCCTCGCCAAGTTATGTAGATTAAATACAACCTTGTAGCTCAGTTTTTCAAAATCAGCTCTGATGCAAATACAGTTTATTATCCAGACAATAACTAATTGTGTTTAGCCAAATAGAAAGCTAAGAAGCAAACAGAACTCCACTATGACCACTGTTATCTTGTCTCATAGGCAAAGTTGTGCCACTGTCCTGGAATCACAGCTAAATGAGACGCCATTTATTGCTAACACAAGGAACAACTTTTTTTTTTTTTTTACTTTTTTTTTCCAGACACACACTCAACCTGTGGAAAATGGCACTGGCAGATGGTAGGTTGTGATAATAATTATACTGTTGTGTCTGGCCTTGCTGAGGATTTCCTCTGGGAAGTGTCTGGCTGCAGTTGTGATGATGCTCCATTGAAACTGGGTGGAGGTCCTTCTCTTTACAGCTTGACAGGCTGCTTTAGGTAAAAGAGCAGGATGAACCTTTTCCCTCAGACACACACATATAGACAAGTGGGCGCGCACACACACACACACGGAGCGAGGAGCCAAGTGGATGAGTGATGCCCCATGAGTGAGATTTCTATTTAAAAATGCAAACACAGAATTGAATGTGTTTGCCTGTTCACCAGTGGTCTTTTCTAACATGTTTTACCAATTCCACATCGAAACTCTTTGCTGTCTTCATTCTTAACAGTATGTTTATTTTACGTATGTACTTGCCTGTTTACAACAACAACAACGTATTCTGCTATAATGGAACAGACAATGGTTTTGCTGATTGATACAGTACTTGAACTTTTTAGATAAGCTCACTCCTCTTACTGATTTGTTTGTTTTTGACAATGGAATTGAATCATCATGCACTTTGGTCTTGTTTTGTGACTGCTTGCTTGTGTCTCCCATGACCCTTGACGTTGTCCTATCTCAGTCACACAGACACATCACACCTACACTGGTCGGCCAGCGGCCTTGCTCTCCTATTGTCTCCCATCCCTGCTGTCGTGACCCCAAACACAGCGTTGCAGGGGTCTGTTCCTATTTATAATGGGGGGGGTTTCCTCCTCTTGTATTGTTGCTGTTTGCCAGCACTTCCTCCTTTCATTCACTGACCTCTTCTCTACTTCCTGTTTGCGTGGTGGGCCAGTGGTCATCCCGAGGGTAGTTTGGTAAATCCTCTTAATTATTCCGGGTGAAAGGGTGTGGTTGATGTAGCAAAGAGTGGAGGAAATCGGAGTCATGTCTGGATCCCCTACGATGTGTCCTAGTATGGTCACAGTATCCGGTTGGACCATAGTGAAGTACTGTACATTATTTATTATTATCGATGTCAGACATGAACGGCACAAACTGTTAGAGAAACTTACAGTGTGCTCAAAATACTTGTACAACTTTTTTCCATCATATTATGCTTTATTCCCAAACTTTTCTTCATGGTGGTTTATGATGTTTACAATTTCTTTATATGCAATTTGTCAATACATCTAACACATCAGTGGTCTTTTCAGTCAAAAACAGTAGCCGCAGATACCGATGCTAACTTTTTTTAGCAGCATTGCTTCCATTTTCCGTAGGAAATTATTTATTCACATTCTTCCTCTGACTAACTTTTCTGTAACTTTTACCTGCCACCAAGGACCCATTATTTATCAATTTATGAAGATCCAGGTTGGTGGTGTGCAGTCGCCTCTGATTGCAGAACAACCTGTGAGTTCCACTTCAGATCTCATGTCCCAAGAGAGGCCTTTTTATAGTTTAACAGGAACCAACCCTCCCATGTGGCTTCTACTCGTCTGTGCGGATGACATAGTTTTCTTCATAATTTATCTCTGTTATTTTCTCCTCTGTTTTATTTTCCTCACGCAAAGTAATCAGCAGTCATAAGGGACGAGTGAGTGTGTGTTTTTTTTTGTGGTGATGTTGAGGTGAAGGGTTAAAAACTGGAACACAATTACACTTTACAGCCTAAATTCCAAATTGCAATCGCACGCTCACAGAGTTTTGCCAGTTTTGTGCCCGTCTTTTGTTTTTCAGAGACTGTGGCTGTGACTGTGGCTGTGTTTAGATGAGCAATTGAAAATAAACAACATAGCTTTGACACTGCAATTCAATATCAAACAATCTCCAGAACAACAATGAGCTGAAGTGTGAGCAGTATGAGTTAATGACCATTGATGCATACTTTACTTTGTTGCCCAGACGATGTTAAAACTATGGCAGGAAATGATGTAAATGGTGACCTGGAGAGGCAAAAACATTGTATAAAGGGAGTCTCATGAGAGTCTGGCTGACAATGGATCAAAATGAGACCAGAAACAATGGAACACAAGTTACTGACAACATTCACAGCCTCGACCAGATGCTAGTGTGAGAAAAAAACCTGTAGTTTGATTATTTGGACCTTTGAGCTGCTGGAGCCAAGGCTACAGCCCACCTGGACGTTACAAAGCCTCATCATACAGAAATGGGAGGCTGAACTCTAACTCATGGGCTCTTATCTCATTCCGACATCTGTTTGCATTGGGTCTTCCAGATGTTTCCTGCTTGGCTTCTGCTGATTCTTAGCAGGGCCAAGGGCCTGCACACTTGCCTGTCCTCCCAGTCCAGTGTGGGTGCTAGACCTTTGGGTCCCATCAAATGTGTTTACCTAAGGCCCCGTGCTGATAGCAACTTGGCGACAAGGCTAAATCATATTCCAAATGTCATCATCTGTTACTGGGAGAGGCAAGTTATTTTTGATACAGGATAAGTGCTTTGGCCTTCAAGGGGTGCAAATGGGAGGATTTTTTCTTTTTTTTTTGCTGAATACTTTTTATCCAAAGGACATTATGTAATTGTATTCTTTCTATCTACTGCAATAAGGTGCAGCTAAAATAGCTGATCTAATCTGATAAGTTTAGCTATTCAGGCCTACGTGACTGCATACACTGTTTCAGTACCTAATAATGTCCTTTGTTTTGCTTAAGAGATAGTTTGGATGACAGCCAAAGCCACCTTTCCACTAAATACATTCCCAGACTGAAATCTGAACAATAACCAGCTCGAGAATTCTGATTATGCATTTAAATTCATGAAGGAAATTGTTCAAGATGCTTCAGTGGGAATAGACGACTTCTTTTTTACCTTACCTCGTCTTTATGAAGTAAATGTTGATTACAATGATGACAAGAATAATGACACCATCTGCATTTAGACTGGTTCCCTATAAGGCTCACTTGCACTATGCAGTTGCGTCTGCCACCGCATGATTTGAGATTCTGCAGGATAAAACTACAAATGCTACGATAATATGAAATGATAGTGTTTACTCAGTGGAGAGAGCTGTAGAGTTCCAAACTGATATTCAGTCAACATTCTTTCTACTTGATGAAGTAACACAACCATCATAGCACTGAGATCAAGGTTTCTAACTCAAATTGGGATTCTTACAGTTGTTGCTTGCTTTGGAGTGGCCAGGCTGTGGTTAGCAGTGGCACAAACAATAATACCATTTGGAAATGCTGGGGGAGGACAAGTTTAAAAGTCAAAAAGTGTTTCCACTTATCTCCCAGTTCCCCTCAGCTCTAACAAGCTTTCTAGCGTCTCTCAGCTTAGTGTGATGGTTTTATAACCCACAACTTTACTGTTTTGGTTTTCTCTTTTCACGTTCAATAAAAGCACTAAAAACTTACCATACCACCATCCTGGCACCAAATGGCAGAGAAACTTAGCAATTAGCTGATGAACAAAGCAGAGCCTTTAGTGGACATTTCCCTCAGAGGTTGGTGGAGACCAAAAACTAAGTTAAAAGGAGAATGAAGATATTGTGTTGTGACATTTGCCAGGTGGCCAGAAGTGCAACTCCAATGCTACCGCTAACGTGCTTCTCCCACAGTATGGCATGAGAATTGATGCCCCATGCTAAGTCAGAATGAACCATCATTAGCAAGTAAAACCAAAAGTAAAAAAATAGAACAACAAACAGTAAAACAGTGAACATTTGATTTATTTATGGTAAAATATAGAAATAATCAGAGTTTTCTTTAATTTACCTTTTCACCCAAACAATTTCCAAAATGAAATTGCAATGTGCTAAGAATAAATGGATCCAACATATAGTATCTTTCACCCATGCAGTGACCCAATATTTTCCTCAGGTTTTTGCTTATTGGTGCCTCATTTGGTTGTCTAATAATACATTTGCATTCATTAATCATTATTTCATCCCCAGTGTTTTGGAGTTGGTCATTACCAAATGTCACGTGTCTTCACCTTCAACCTTGGAATCACTACTGATGGTGAATTAGCGACTGTTTAAAGCAACCTCATGTGCTGGCTCTGGCTTTGATCCTCCGCCTGGCAGAATTGAGACCCACAACGTCTGTATCAGAGCAATAGAGGGATCAGAGCTTTACTGCAGCTTGATAATAGTTGGAGACAGTCTCTTACGAGATTCTGAGTTACTCTATCATCTCTGACAGCTGTGGAGACTGCTTGCTTATCTCCTGTCCCATCCTCCTTCTCCCAATTCTCCATTCAACCCTCCTCCCTGCTAAACCACCCACATATCTCATCCTAACCCCATTCCTCCTGTACTACTTCCGACTTCTTTTCTCCATCTTTTCTTACACTTATCTGTAGTTTATTGATGTTAATTACTATACTGTGAGCATTCAATTACAGGTTATGTTTGTTGCCATAGAGGACAACTGCACGCAGGAGTTTTTCACAGATTCCTCCAGCCATGCTGTTTTTTTCATATAAAACACAACACATTTAACTTGGTCTATGTTCAGAAAATAACATCTGGAATGTATAGCGCAAGGTGTCTGTCATGCTTGGCTGCAGCGCTTGCAAGGCGAGGCGATCAGCAGACGAGAAGCCGTAGAACGCATTACATCATGAAATGAGTGTTTGAAGCCTGCAGACAGATAGCAGAGACGTTGTTTGATGGTCTGGCAAATGTGTCACTCCTCTTTACCCACACATACAAACAAACCCAGCACCCTGTATCACCACAGTCAGACAGCAGTTCGTGATGCTTTCTCTTTTTCTTCTTCTTTTAGAAGAGAAGCGGACGGCTATCTGTAATTTTCCAAAGATACAACATTGGCAGAAGACCATCTTTGGCAGAGATATGGTTCACGTAAATGCCTAAGCAAGTTAAGAAGCCAGAGTTTTACTCTGTTTTGCTGTGTATGTGGTTCAGCTGTGGTTTTTCATTCTGCCATCACTGTGACGCTGCAGTTGTGTCATTTCTCCGGCTTGTTCATTTGAAAACATTTCCAAAGAAGCAAAGTTCTACCATCTGGAAATGTACTGACAAATACAGCGCATATGACAAACAGAGGAGTATCATGTACAGTGGGGCAAAAAAGTATTTAGTCAGCCACCAATTGTGCAAGTTCTCCCACTTAAAAAGATGAGAGGCCTGTAATTTTCATCATAGGTATACCTCAACTATGAGAGACAAAATGAGAAAAAAAAAAAAATCCAGAAAATCACATTGTCTGATTTTTAAAGAATTTATTTGCAAATTATGGTGGAAAATAAGTATTTGGTCAATAACAAAAGTTCATCTCAATACTTTGTTATATACCCTTTGTTGGCAATGACAGAGGTCAAACGTTCTCTGTAAGTCTTCACAAGGTTTTCACACACTGTTGCTAGTATTTTGGGCCATTCCCCCATGCAGATCTCCTCTAGAGCAGTGATGTTTTGGGGCTGACGCTGGGCAACACGGACTTTCAACTCCCTCCAAAGATTTTCTATGGGGTTGAGATCTAGAGACTGGCTAGGCCACTCCAGGACCTTGAAATGCTTCTTGCGAAGCCACTCCTTCGTTGCCCGGGCGGTGTGTTTGGGATCATTGTCATGCTGAAAGACCCAGCCACGTTTCATCTTCAATGCCCTTGTTGATGGAAGGAGGTTTTCACTCAAAATCTCACGATACATGGCCCCATTCATTCTTTCCTTTACACGGATCAGTCGTCCTGGTCCCTTTGCAGAAAAACAGCCCCAAAGCATGATGTTTCCACCCCCATGCTTCACAGTGGGTATAGTGTTCTTTGAATGTAACTCAGCATTCTTTCTCCTCCAAACGCGACAAGTTGAGTTTTTACCAAAAAGTTCTATTTTGGTTTCATCTGACCATATGACATTCTCCCAATCCTCTTCTGGATCATCCAAATGCTCTCTAGCAAACTTCAGACGGGCCTGGACATCTACTGGCTTAAATAGGGGGACACGTCTGGCACTGCAGGATTTGAGTCCCTGGCGGCGTAGTGTGTTACTGATGGTAGCCTTTGTTACTTTGGTCCCAGCCCTCTGCAGGTCATTCACTAGGTCCCCCCGTGTGGTTCTGGGATTTTTGCTCACCGTTCTTGTGATCATTTTGACCCCACAGGGTGAGATCTTGTGTGGAGCCCCAGATCGAGGGAGATTATCAGTGGTCTTGTATGTTTTCCATTTTCTAATAATTGCTCCCACAGTTGATTTCTTCACACCAAGCTGCTTACCTATTGAAGATTCAGTCTTCCCAGCCTGGTGCAGGTCTACAATTTTGTTTCTGGTGTCCTTTGACAGCTCTTTGGTCTTGGCCATAGTGGAGTTTGGAGTGTGACTGTTTGAGGTTGTGGACAGGTGTCTTTTATACTGATAACGAGTTCAAACAGGTGTCATTAATACAGGTAACGAGTGGAGGACAGAGGAGCCTCTTAAAGAAGAAGTTACAGGTCTGTGAGAGCCAGAAATCTTACTTGTTTGTAGGTGACCAATTACTTATTTTACCAAGGAATTTACCAATTAATTCATTAAAAATCCTACAATGTGATTTCCTGGATTCTTTCCCCCCATTCTGTCTCTCATAGTTGAAGTGTACCTATGAAGAAAATTACAGGCCTTTCTCATCTTTTTAAGTGGGAGAACTTACACAATTGGTGGATGACTAAATACTTTTTTGCCCCACTGTATGTTCTGTCTGTCAGTTGAGTGTGACAAAGATGACATACACTGTATACCTGTCATTAAGGAAACTGTAGCCTGTCTAAAGCCGTCTATGTAAATCTGTTATCAATTCTGAGTTATTTCTAGAAGCGTCTATTCCTGGTGAGTTACTGTACTCACACCACTGGCACTGATATACACTGGCTTTCAGGCAATGGGATCTATTTAATATCCTCCTACATTTCATTTGAATTATAAGGATCAGAGCATATTTATAGGATGTACTGCCAAGATGTGTGATTCTTTCCAGACCGTTTGGCACAAGGCTTTGCAGAGTGCCCTGCAGATGGTTCTTTTATTCACCTTATCTGCTTTTTTCTCCTTTTTACTCATTTTTCTTTCATAAAATACTCTGGCTCTGTCTTTTTTTGGAGAGCGAAAGAGGAAATCCATCAGATCTGCAGTGGTGCACTGTACCTCTGGGCTCATAAATTGTACATGCCTGAAAGTAGCAGGAAGTACAGGCCTAATAGGGTGTATCCTCCAGGTTTCCTGTTAGGTTAACCCATTGGGTCTGGGGTATTCTACCATGCCACTGGGTCATAAGACACAGCCCCCTCTTGCCCTAATATTTAAAACGAATGGGCCCATAATGCAATCAAGCTGCAGAGTGTTGTGCGGAATTAAACCGGCTGAACCCACAATGCAGACACAGAACAACTAGGTGGTTGGGAGACAGATGGGTTTATTAACACCAACGGGTAGGAGCAAGGCCGGGGAAAAGGGGCTAGCGGGAAGCAGGACCGGGGTGGGGACCAGGGAAGACAACCAGGTGGAACAGGGACGGGATGGAGACCGGGGAAGACAGGCTGGGGGAACAGGGAGCAGGAGCGGGAACCGGAACCAGGACAGAGAACAAACACGAGCAAAATCACAAGTAGTCTTGGAGAAAGGAGCCTGAAGTGTACCAAGTGCAATGGACAATCTGGCAGAGAGTGGTGATCTGGGCTGGGCTTATGTAGGCAGGGAAGGAGTGGGTGGCTTGATTGGAGATTGGTGTCAGTTGTGTGTGAATTGCAGGTGCGTGGGCGGAGTGACCTGGAGTAACCTCTGCTCAGGTGGCAGGTAGAGGGAAACAGCACAGGAGGGAGAAAGGGCAGGGGAGACAGAAATCCAACAGGATCCTAACACAGAGTTACCACAGAACAGGTCTTTTTGGGCTGTATTGTGTTGTATGTGTGCGCTGTGCTTTTTATGGAACTACACTGAACAAAAATATAAACGCAACACTTTTGTTTTTGCTCCCATTTTCATGAGCTGAACTCAAAGATCTAAAACATTTTCTATATACAAAAAAAAAAACATTTCTCTCAAATATTGTTCACAAATCTGTCTAAATCTGTGTTAGTGAGCACTTCTCCTTTGCCAAGATAATCCATCCCACCTCACAGATGTGGCATATCAAGATGCTGATTATACAGCATGATTATTGCACAGGTGTGCCTTAGGCTGGCCACAATAAAAGGCCACTCTGAAATGTTCAGTTTTATCCCACAGCACAATGCCACAGATGTCTCAAGTTTTGAGGGAGCGTGCAATTGGCATGCTGACTGCAGGAATGTCCACCAGAGCTGTTGCCCGTGAATTGAAGGTTCATTTCTCTACCATAAGCCGTCTCCAAAGGCGTTTCAGACAATTTGGCAGTACATCCAACCGGCCTCACAACCGCAGACCACGTGTAACCACACCAGCCCTGGACCTCCACATCCAGCATGTTCACCTCCAAGATCGTCTGAGACCAGCCACCCGGACAGCTGCTGCAACAATCGGTTTGCCTAACCAAAGAATTTCTGCACAAACTGTCAGAAACCGTCTCAGGGAAGCTCACCTGCATGCTTGTCGTCCTCATCGGGGTCTCGACCTGACTGTTCGTCGCTGTAACCGACTTGAGTGGGCAAATGCTCACATTCGACGGCGTCTGGCATGTTGGAGAGGTGTTCTCTTCATATCATCCAATAAAGCAAAACTGCACATTTCAGAGTGGCCTTTTATTGTGGCCAGCCTAAGGCACACCTGTGCAATAATAATGCTGTCAAATATAGCATCTTGATATGCCACACCTGTGAGGTGGGATGGATTATCTCAGCAAAGGAGAAGTGCTCACTAACACAGATTTAGACAGAACAATATGAGAGAAATGGTTGTTTTTTGTATATAGAAAATGTTTTAGATCTTTGAGTTCAGCTCATGAAAAATGGGAGCAAAAACAAAAGTGTTGCGTTTATATTTTTGTTCAGTGTATAAGCCACCTAATTCCAAGTTATTTTGATGCCATGGTTATTATTGTTCCCAGTCTTAGAGGGAAGTTGATCTATGAGGTTGATTGGGACGATCGTATTCCACGTTGCTGTTATCAATAATGTCTTGTTTGCATGGAAGGGAATGATCAAGAAATCACACTTGTCAAACAGTTATTGAATTTCCATATCATTATGGGGATCACACTCGTTCAGAAACACACACATGCAGACAATATTTCACTGCTTGATTCAATTCCCAGCTCTTCACTTAGTCTCTAGGGGATAGAGTGTGGCTGGCATTGAAAGGGTTAGACCTACGGCTTGGAAACTCCAGCCCAGAGGACAGAGCAGTGATCAGGTGCCCCATCTGGATCCAATCCCACCTGGGCCCAGATAAAAATAGAGGTTGGGTGTAGGGCCATAGGCACACCAGTCCTTCTTCTTCAAAGGTATTTTGTTAGGAGGAGTGCTGTGTCGGTCCATGTTTGTCCTTGATATTGACCCACAGTCTTCTCTTCATTTCGAAATAATTGGTATTTGACATGACTGCTCAAATAAAAAGACTGTGTCAGTGAGGACGTGGAAACCTTCCTTTCTCCCACTTGGCTTTCTTACGCTTTATCACTTTCCTACGGATGGATTGCAGGTGTTGGGAGTGTTGCACCACACTTCCGTGTCTCAGCAGCCGTTGCAGTTGGTCCGGCTGGTGAGGAGTTGGCCACGGTTTCATCACTGAATTGAGTTGGGCCTTTGAACTGTGGGGGTCATCTCCCTTGTGCCTCTTTTCACAGATAAAATGCTCAGATAGGACATGTTGAAAGGATATGTTTCCAATTTGACTCGTGCCACCCTTATCCCTATCCTCTCAGCCACCTCCCCCCCATCCACATCTTTCCTCTCATCTCCCTCCCTCTGTCTGCCTCCCTGTCTGCCTCGGTGCATGTGTCAGGCAGCTGATTAATTCTCCGGAGTGGGGAACACAAGAGGTGAATTGATAAATCATCTCTTTATTCATTCACAGGTAAATAAAAAAACATGGCGGTGCTCAGAAACACATAGATCTACCCTCTGACACCCACAGATGCTCTGCATTAATGTCTTCCTGGCCTCAATGTTGTAATTTATAAACTACCTCTACATGCAGACCCCAGGGATGGCTCTTATCTCTGCTGCACTCACATGCATATGTGCCTAGTTGCTTCAAGAGGGATGCTGTGCATGGTTGTTAAGAGTATCATCTAATTCTAATGCACATTTATAGTTGATGTAAATAATTTGGTACATGGCCACAAGCCACTGGCAATAAAGAAGCCCTGTCTGACGTTAGTGAAAAACAGTCTTTCCATTTATTTACACCTACTTAGAATAGCAGAAGCATGACGCTGACCAGATAAGCCCATTTTTAAATTACATATTTGTCTTTCATTTGCAGTTCTGTGTCAACACCAACGTTGTACTGACACACATATGTGACTAAGCCCATCTGATCACATCTAATCATGATTAAAACCAAACTTCTGAAAGTGTTTGCAGTTGTCCACAGAGATCCAGACCTGCCTGTAGACCAGCTGTACTTTACACTCTACACTCTCTTCAACACCAAAGTCCCCTTTTTACAGCTGCTATCAGCGCAGTGATTATTATTCATCACTCTTTAGTAAACACTAACTCTTGGCTATAATGAATGCATTCCGTGCAGACTTCTTCCCGTAAAACCTTGTTCTAATTATATTTAACAAGGTATGAAATATGCAACAACGTGAGAATTGTGTTATGTCAGTTCATTGAAAAGCCCAAGACAGTTTTGAATTTTACTTCAGGGCAATGTTTTTTATACTCATCACCTGCTCCCTCCCTCTCTCTCTCTCTCTCCCTGCATTTTTTCTTTCACTCTATCTCACTTTCTCACTACACATGCATACACAAACATGCACGCATGCATGCACACACGTGGGTTGGCTTGTCTGACTTACCAGGTGTTGGATGGATTTGGTTTATATCAATTTCTTCTCAATGGATTCTAATGAGCTGGAGTAATATGTCTTCTGATAACAACAAAGTTGTCTTGGAGCTTAACTGGTACGCCTGCATTCACGGCACAGCTAGTATTGAATAAAATGATAATGAAGTAAATTGATTCCTCGTTAGGTCTAATTACCGCTAAGCCATATGGTTCTACAGTACCAATTACTAACACGGCATCATATCAACACACACACACTAAATGCAGAGCTGTTGCAAACCACGTTTGTTGCCACTGAGCTGAGTAACAAAAAAGAAAGAAAGAAGTAATGTGCAGTAGCTCTATATCTGTAATACATATATACACTGTTGCCCATAAAGTTGGAATAATTGTTCAATACCCCCAATTTTGTTAAAACCTGAATACACAGTTTGCAAAAGGTTAATTGTGGTTTAAGTTTCACTGTGATATGTTTGGAAGAGTTTGATCAATAAAGTCGAGAACATATACACTTTATTTATCAAGAATAAATCACATTGTCACAATCATTTCATGAGAAGAGGTAAAAAAACATTTTATTCCAACTTTATGGGCAACACTGTATATAAACATATATTGTGTGTTATGTAGTTATTCATATATTTTTTTCTAGTAACTTTCCCAAAGCTTCTTGTCTGATGTCATAATCAAAGTAATAAGCTACATAAGTTCATCATGCACTTAATAATTTCATTAGGGCTCCTTAATCTCCAGACATTATCACTTGCAAAGCAGCTGCCATTATTGCTATTGAGAGGCCTGTCAGTATAAACCAACCCTTTTTATGGAGGCATGATTATGTTGGGAGTTTGTATTTATAAGTGTACCATGCTGTTGCACCTAATGAATATGCAACTCTTTCAACTTTTATGCTCCCTAATGAAGAAGTCCAAGTGATCATCATAGACCAAAGAGCTGCACTGTGTTGTGTTTTGCGTGTTGAAATAATCATCCTCTTTACTACGGCACACTGCGGTTGTGAGTTCTTCCGTCAGATAAGTTCTATGAAAACAAAGCATGTCTTGGTTTGTGTGTTTATTTTGTTGTTCAGAGGAGGATTGTGGTTCTGGGGAGGCACACTGCTGATATTTTAGTTCAAGCTGGTTAAAGGTGTTCAGCTTTGCAGATGCAGCAAAAAAAAAAAAAAAATCACTTCTGGGGTGGAGTTTCTGATAAAGGTGGTTTCCTGTATTTGCTTCTGTTAGTGAGGGAGCGTGTGTGTATGTTTGAAAGAGAGAGAGAGAGAGAGAGAGAGAGCAGTGCCAGCTAAACGGAAAGTGGACAGGACTGTCAAATCAGCACAGTATATCCTCTTGGTCATTCAGTGTGCGTGCATGTGTGTGTGTACGTGTGTGTGTGTGTGTGATGCGTCTGTGGATGGAGGTTTGTGTGCGTGCTGATATGCATGTGTGTCCACTCCACTTCTAATGCTCTGTGTTTACAACTGTGGAGCAAATTGCTAATGGTTGCCTGGTCAATGGCCCTAAATGCAAACCACCTCCCCCTCATCTCCCCCTGCTCACCAGGCCTCATCTGTGCTACCACTGCCAACCACTCATTCTCATATCCTGACAGGGAGGGAGGGGGGTTACTGAATGTGTAGATACTGAAAGTGCTCTAACTGCTTTGGTTAGTTTGCACACCAAATGATTTCGACTTTAAGAATCTGCCTGCACTCCTTCCTGTGGATCTTCACAAGTATTTACTGCTTACTATCTTTAGCACTGAGTCACCACTCTCCATCAAGACTCACTTTGGACATCTTCTTGGGCTTTTGATCAAAACAGCAAATCACTAGTAGAAAACTACTCTTGAAACTTGGCAACGTGACGTAGCTCTACATGGGAATGATTCAGCTGGTCTTTCTCGATTGAGCGTACCAGTCACAATAATGGCAACTCATAAATGGTTTTCCTAATCCCACCAGCTGCAATCCTACCGACAATTTGGTTTGGAGACTGTAAACTGAGGAAAGACTGCTGATATGTTTGTGGGGGGAAAGACAAAGAGCACAAGAAATTACAGGTTGTCAAACAGAGGTTATATTTTGTTTGTCCATTTGTTAGCATGTTAGCCGCAGTGATGCAGCACCAGTCCGAGGTGAACAATCAATTAGAGGTTGCTCTTCAGCTGAGGCGAGGGTAATGTTGTCATGGAGATACTTTTTATCTTATTAGAGGAACTGACTTTCTCATCTAATGGGTTCCTGCGTAGATGTCATGCATTTATCTGGCATTTCCAGATCAACCTTCAAGTGTATTTAATGTAAGTATGAGGTCCACATGTTGTGTAATCACACTGACTTGTTGATGTTACGTAGTTGTCCTATGAGTCATTTGAAAAGAATGACTACAGTTTAGCTTAGGATGAGGGAACACACATAAACACAACTTCTATAACAGGAAAACATTGATGTTAATCTAATTTATTTGCCGTCTATTCGAGATCACAACAAACTACCCGCTCCCAAATTTAGTAGCAGCGTCGCTTTTGCCAGATACTCGGTTCTGCTTTGATTGAATTTGTTATCACCTCATAGCAAGTCCCCTCTCACCACACATCAACTGTCCTCTGACTCAGTTCTCTCCGCTGACTCCCTGACCACCAATTCTCCTTGGGTATCTCTTCCCCTCTCCGTCTGTCCCTCTCTCGCGCTCTCTCTGAGGGGTTAGTGACTACAGGGGGAGATGGTGAGAACAGTGGGCCGTAGCTTTTCCCAGCCACAGCCCAGAAGATTGCTATGGAGCGAGGAGCCCACCTCTCGCCTCAGACCTCGGCCCCCGCTCCCCCCACCCCCCGGCCCCCAGCGATGTGGGAAAAGCCTGGGAGGGTGTCCCACTGAGCACGCTCAGGCAGTCGTCCCAGCCTCCAGACCTGTCACTGCAGCCCTCTCAGTGGCTGCAGCAGCAGCCGGGCGAGCCGAGCGTGTTAAAGATAGCTTGCTTCACGAGTGTTTCTCTTTTGCCGTGTTGTTTCACCTTGCCTCAAACCAAACAGAAAGTGCCACACAAGTTGCAGTGGGAGTCAGTGAGGTTAAATTGCTCCAGTGAGTCGTGACTTCTTGTTACCACTTTAAAAGATTTGTGTAAACATCTGTTTGGCTTGCCTCGAACAGTCACGAGAGGGCTATTGATTGACACAGCTCTGACAGTTGTTTTGCAGCCCCGTATTTCTGGTTTCTGCTATTTTTCAAACTTGTCACTATTGTTTCTTTTTGGGTTTTTTTTTTTGTCTTTGTCTTTTTTGGTTGTTTTTCTACTGTTTTTGCAACCAACAACGGTTAGATTCATTACTGCTATAACAACAACTTTAAGTGTAATGACTCTTATCCAGCTGCATGGCTAAAATGTGAGAATTACACAACGTCCCTGAGAAGCGAGAGGGACTACATGGTGACTTAGTGAGTAATCTCTGGCTAGTCCCATGTGTTAAACTGATAAAGAGCAGCAGGATCTGTGTAGTGTCAAATCCTATAACAAGCCCAGCACACACACACACACACACACACACTGAGAAAACAACTATACACCACTGCAGAGTATAAGAGTGAGGAAAGAGAGAAATAAACAGAGATCATTGACCTTCATCTGGACTTAGAGGGCATTATCATTTTAAGATCCTTGCATGCAGAAGTTCCTGCCATGGGAATGATTGTTGATCCACAGCTTACACCTCCTCTGTCACAATACTTTCATGTGAGAAGTAGGACATCAAGCAGAGCAAGACTCCGAAATTCCAAGTCCAATGTTTTTTTTCTGTTTTTTTTTCCACAAAATACACAAAAAAAAAAACATAAATCATGACCGCTGTACGTTCACATGCAAACCCCACACAGCTGAGAGTTTTATAGTCTATTGCACTGATTGAGCGCCTATAAGAGAGGGAACGGATCTTTGTACGGGAAACTCTGTGACCTGAGGAGCGCTCGCCTCCTCCGCAGCGTGTGAACAGCCACTGCCCCCCCCCCCCTTACACCACTTATTGCTAAACATGGCATTATATTCTTCTCTTGTCATCTTTAGGTTTCATTGTCTCAGTGAGGCGGTGATCGGTTGGCGCCAGACCAACCTGTGTCTGCTTTACATTAGCTCTGAGTCACCAGGAGAGCCCTGTTTATACTGCCTGAGACAAGGACGCTTGGGAAGACAGCCAGGAGAGAACTTGTCCTCATTTTTTTTTCCCTCAAAGTTTCATCTTGGATCTTGTGAGATACATGCGCTGTCAGTGTCTGGGGGAGGAGGCAGCATAAGCAAGGATTGTGGTTATGTGAGCAAGAGCTTCTTGGCACATGACCACATGACTTTGTTCCCGCTCACACGGTGAGAGGAAAAGGGATGTGAGCGCACAGATTGTTTTATTGTTGAAAAATATCGCAGTTGCAGAGTCACAGAAAATGCATGATTACATAGCAACCACAGAGAGTTTTGAAGCCGCTTTATGTAAACGTAGGTGAGATGCTATTCACTCCACGGGTTTCCCAGAGTATTTATGGCTCATATAAAAATATAGCGATGATGTTGCCCTGTGGTTATGATTAAGGAAGAAATATTCTGCTCATGCTACTTGCGGTATACCTGAATGGCTTGTAGAAGTCAGGCAAAGCTGATTTCATGTCTAAGATTTGTCTGAACTTTAATTTTGAGCTTTTGAATAGTTTTAAATCAAACACTGCAAACAATCACAGTAAAGAAGACAAAACAAAGACTTACCATTGAGGACCCTTACTATTGACAGCTTTTCCTAGATAAGTTTACCTAAAACTCAAAAAAACTCTCTGTTTTCTATAAAATCAAAGACAGGCTACTTTTGTCCTCCAGTTTCTTTGGTCTCCTTCAGCTGCCAGGCACAATTACATTTCCAGAGACAAAAAGCATTAGAGCAGGACACTCACATGATATCACTGATCCATGTCATTCAATAGCCTGATCTCAGGCCAGTTGTAACTATACATCAGGAGTCGGTGCTTCTGGTGTGTTGGCGAGGAGTGGAGCTGAGCGTGGTGCTGCACAGGCTGTATCCCAGGTACTGGAGCACTACAGCTCCTTCGGTCACCAAACACTAAGATAAATGTGGCTAAGGTTTTGTAATAATAATAATTGCTAAGAGAGTCTGGGTGGAAATTATTTCGGTCTGTAACTGTAACAAATCATCCATCCATTGGTATAATACAAATAAATCATCAGAGACATTATCAGCTTGGGAAAGTTTCTTTTTACAGTTCAACAAAGATCTGAATGACTAAATGTCTCTATTATTATAACTCCACTGGCGTCCATAAAAAGCTTAACCAACAAACAGCAAGAAACGAGACTGAGAGTCTAAGCTGGCTGCTCTCTGAGGTTTAAGCTAAATGCTAACGTGCTGTTGTTAAACAGGGTTTATTGTTCACTATATTCAACATTGTTCAACATGTTAGTATGAAAGCACTTTTTCATCAACACTAAACACAAAGCACAGTTTTAATATTTCGATCTCGGCCAAAGTGGTGGATTGACCATCCTGCCATCCCTAAAGAAGTAGTAACTAGAACACGTTGCTTTTTGCATGTCATCCCGTTGTTTTCACACATCCTTCTGTCAAGACACCCTCCTCTGGTCTGTCCAGGCCTAGACTATACAAAAGAAGTGGACATATTGTACGGGTATGAAAAGTGAAGCCAGTACGGAGTGCCTTAAACCTGTGCTCTTTCTATTGGCCTCTAGGCGCCAACTCTTGGACCCGTTGTATAGAATTCTATGAGAAAATGGTCCTACTTCTAACTTGATGTATTACCTCAGTCAACATGTTCCTAATGAGTTTATGGCTCTCCGGCACTTGTTTCAAGTCTTGTTCAATGCAGCATAGCACTCTTTTTGTAAATGATGGTCTCATTTAGAGTGAAATAGACGATAAAGCAGGGCATGCTTTAAGGTGGGACTACCTTGTGACTAGCCACTCAGAGTTCACCCATCCATTCATTGTCTATACTGTTTACCCTTAAGGGTCGTGGAGTCAATCTCAGCTGACATTGGGCGAGAGGCGGGGTCCACCCTGGAGTGGTCACCAGTTAATCACAGGGCTGACACACACTCACACTCACACTTACGGGCAATTTAGTGTCACCAGTTAACTGAACCTGCATGTATTTGTACAGTGGGACAGTGGGACAACATGCAAAGGCCCCAGGTTCAAACTGCAAACCACATTTTACCGGCCAACAGGTTCAAACCTGGAGGCCTCTTGCTGTGAGACCACTCAGATGACATCTGACCGACACAAGTCTATTCAATCGGAGCCAAGGGGAAAAATCTCAGACGCCACTTCGGACTCGAAAATAAAGATAGCAGTTCTGAAAATGCTAAATTCCAGGCTTCAGAACGGCAGTCCGCAAACCAATGAGTGATGTCACGGTGGCCACATCCACTTTTACATGGCCTGTGGTGCCAGGGGAGCTGCCCCTCTCACTTCTCACTCCATTCCTCTAATCTATGCCATTAGAATCCACAGCTCAGGACCGAGAAAATGCACTGATTTGTTATTGCAACAAAAATAGCTCATTCATGTTGTATACATATGCCTTCATACAAACCCGTGGTGTTTCTGTCCTTTCCCACAAAACTTTAACCTCTAAAGTGCCAAAGGTCGAAACAGCTTACTTCACTCATTGCGGCCTATGCAGAAGGGGCTGTGCTCAAACTCCAGATGGGGACAAGATACTTAGTTGTTCTCTAATCTTTCTAATCAGAGAAAGTTTCACTGGAGCTTTTCCAAAGCACGTAGTGAACAAGGAATTTTGATTACAACCCCCATTATTCCCTTTTGTCCAGCCTTTTGTGGTACCATTCCAATTGATCTTGTAAAAATCGTGGGCTGAGCTCATTTATATGAGGCAATTGCTCAGCCACCTCCTCTACAAGGTAAGCCAAAACAGAGCATGCAACATATCATGAAGCACATCATCAGCCAGTTCTCATGACTCACTGCAAACAGAGGGACAGCAGGTGCTGAGACTTGGCTTTTCACAGCCTCCTCAGTTGTACATCTAACTGACACATATTTGCACTCACCGTATTTTATGTTTTCGGTGTTCTGTGTTTGCTGTGCTGGGCCAGTGAGCTGCGTCAGAGGAGGCCAGTGAAACAGAGAGTTAAGCCAGATAAGTGCTAGTGAGCAGCCAGCCTGCAGTAAAAAGCATGCACAAACTGGAGTCAAAGGAGGGCAGTGCCAGTGGGAGTACCAACATATTACATTTTATAGAAATAAGATAAATAGCAAAGATGCTTCTTACAACTAAAAAGTGAGAAACTCTTCTTCCATGTTTCCATGTTCTGAACATTGAATGGCAGAGAAAACTATCCCCAGGGTACTGTAATATGCTGAGATACAATTTACAGAATCGGTGTGGACTCTGTAACAGATGTCATATTGACATATGTAAATGTAAAGCTACTTACAGTGTTTAAAAAGTTTTGAAAAAAGCAGAAAAATGTGTTTTGGTGGAGGGAAAAAATCAAACAAGAATGAAACTGCAGAAAACTTTAGGTTTGCCTTATCCTCTCCTGAAGCAATGTATTCTCATGTGTGCACAGTATCTTATAAGAATGTTATGCACAATTTTTCATGCATAATCCTATGAATGTCTAGAAACACGAGCAATCAGCGTTCCCCTACACAGCTCCTGCAGTGAACATTTCAAACAAAACTGCAGTGGAAAATGCAATTTTGTAAGATAGTTTCAGCAGTAAAATGCATTTTGGAAGCTTGTCTAGGAAAGAATTTGCATTTTATTTTCATAATTTTTGTTTAGAGAATTAATACAAACTTGTTGCATTACAAAGATTCTACAACAATTTCTATCATTGATATGGTAGCTGCATCAACACTGCTATCACTGAAAGCACGTAGCTTTCATGTTGTTTGAATCATATTTTCATTCTTTAAGACAAAATCACGAAAGTGATAACTCAACAATATGGTTGCTTAACATTAAGGCCATCAGTTTTAATTATATCTCCTTTGATAAATAAATAAAATGCACATTTCCTGCTAGAAAGGTTATCAAAACACATCGTGATGCAAAACTATATTAAAATATTGCATTTTCCACTGATAATAAAAACATTGTCCGCCATTCATGATCATATGGGCTGTATACGAAATACAGTGCATTGCTTTTTGTTTGTACAAACAGTGGATGAGAACAGCCTGCCTGGAGCGGCACAGTACAGATTTATTAGCCCAGTCTGACCCAGGATTACTCTTGAAGACCAGTCAGCACCACGGTGCTGTAAATCAGGCGTTCTACAGCAGGAGCAGGACAACAAAACCAGTAGTGCTGAGGGTCAAAGGTCAATGGGGAAGAAGCTCAAATAAGACAGCCACTGGTTGCATCTTTATCTACACTGGAGGACACTGCTCTTTCATTAGCAACAGCTTCACAGTGCAGCTTTTGATAATACTGATGAGTATTTATAGCAGAAAGTATGATAGCAGTTAGTGGTATTGTGAAATTTGAAATATCCTGGAAGCTCAGTAGCATTTAATCCTGTATTAATATAGGTAGCCTCATAGGTATATATACTGTAGGTATACCTAAAGGTAGCCTTCATATTTTTCCTTATTGCAACCTGTGAGAAATGTTTAGATTTGTCAAGGGACAGCCTCAACAGTTCTCTTACACAATAATAAATCCCTAATTTCACTTGACCAAACTCAGAACCTCCAAGTTATTTCTCCCATGATGTTTGGCCATGTGGGCCAAAGCCTATTAAGCAGTTTGCTGGCAGAAACAACACAGCCAGCCCTACTGATAATAGCAAGCTATTGCTAAGAACTTGAGTAACTGCTGCTTTCATTGTGTGTTTCTCTTTGGCTACAGTGAATCACCATGCTTATTTCTGAATATCTGTGGAAAGTACCTGCTATAATAAGCAGGGTTTTCTGCAGTTTGTTGTCTTGTTGAAAGTCACGCAATAGGAGAAACAGTAATGACCACACAGGAGGGCTGAGCTGTGAATGAAAGTAAGTGAGTAAGACAAAAAAAAAAGTCACAGAAACTGACGCTTGTGGTCAGGGAAGTTGACCTTTAGTACTATTTTCTCATGAGAAGGGTGGGATGAAGTGCTGCGGGCAGCAGTTACAGGGATGTTCAATGTGTGTTTGAATGCGTGTGTGCCTGTGAAAATATTTTTCTCTTTAACAATTTCTGCCCTTTGTGCTCCCAGACAAGTCAGATCTTGCTCATGAATTTACTGATGAATAATGATGTATCATTCTTTGAGACAAAAGTCTGAAAAGTCTGCCATGTATGATGATATATATTTTTTTTATATATAGCATAAAGACACCATTTAGAAAAGTAGTTGAATAAAGTGTAAGATAGTACACATAATGCATGTTTAATGGTGGTTAAAATGTTAAATTGCCTGACAGTTACAACAAGAAAGCTGTAGGAAAAAGGTTGCTTGTGTGTGTGTGTGTGTGTGTGTAACCCAGACAGCAGGGAGAGAAGCGGTCTTTTCACTAACATTGATTGGAAGCAGATGTTGGCGAAAGCCAAGACAGAGGAGAAAATGTTTCGGAAAATTCTCAGGGCTCAGCCTTCTCTTTCTGGGCCCTGGCCCGGGCAGCCAATCGCTGCGCAGAACTGGCTGGTCTTAGGGGTGAAAGAAGCACTCCTATTGGATGGAGATTCAAACGTGGGCGTCGGGAGCAGATGTCCTGGGAAAGTTGCTGAATCCCAGTCGACTCACAGTGAAAGAAAAGCGAAAACATTTGCTTGTTCAACTGGACAGTGACCAAAACCTGCTTTAATCCAGCTGAACTCTCTTTCCCTCCTTTTCTCTCTCATGGTGCTTCGACAAACACTATCACAGTGCCCCAGCTATGTATAAAGACCTATACGCTTCAAATGAAAATGCTTCCAATTGGCTTGCTATTCAATTGCCTTAATTGATTCTTCTTTTGTCAGGAAAGAAAAGAAGACTTCTCTCTTTTCTGCTGTCTTCTTTCATCCAGTTTGGAGGCAGTGTTTGAAATGAATGCAGTTGAGAGCTTCCACACCTTTGCCATCTTGCACCACTCATCTCCCCGTCCCTCCACACCTCTAAACCCCTCCGCTCCTCCTTTACTCCCTTTCACCCCCTAACCTTCACCCTCTGATATTCAACCCTCCATTCCATTTCTCATCTCTCTTTGTCTCCGTCCCCAGGCCCCCTCTCTCCTCCTCTCACCTCTCCTCTCCCCCCATCATCAGCACCCTGATTCAGTCACACTCTAGTTCACATACGGCCTCACCTGCACACAAAGCCCCATCTCACTCTTTTATTGTGCCAGTCTATTGCCTATTCACAGCAACAGCACAGCACAAATCAATCATCTTTCCTAATGGAAAGTCCACATTAACATGAGAGGACACTCCATTTCCGTCCCAGAATGCCAGGTCGACTGGTAGCCGAGCTTCAGCCAATGTGGATCCGGAGGCCAGCAGGCACTCTCATTTCAGGTGGGATAGCAAGGTGATGCCGTCAGGTCCAGGGGTGCCTCTGGGAGTCAATGGTGTATTAACTGAGGATGCGACAACGGCAATAAAAATGCAAATTGCCAGCCAAAGCAGGGGATGGTCTGGATCTGCCCTTCATAAGCCTGGATAATACAGTCACCACACCTGCCAAGACATGTGGTTCGACACATTTCAGACACAACAATACAATGAACGAGAGGAGGGGGTGAACGGGAGAGGTACAGACTGTGTGATGAACCTTCAGACCATTGTTGCTATAGCTGAAGAACATATCTGTGACAGCCTTTAATGGTCGCTCAGATAGCCTCCATTTTATTTAACTTTCACGTTCAACTCTGTAAATTGATATGTGCTATTGAAGACACTAATACACACATATCATTTATTTCCTAAAGTTGAATAAAGATTCTCAGTCATATGCAGAAATCTGCACCATTATTCAAAATGGAAATACACAACTTGTTTTTTAACTTTTCAACGTGCACTGTTTTTTGCACTGTTTACTCCACTGTTGCAAAGCAGCAGCCTGGCTATGGCCCAAAGCAAGAAACAACCACAAGAATCCCAATTTCAGCTAGAAACACGGATCTCAGTGCTAAGATCAAGGCAGACTAAAACATCTGGTAGTGTTAATAAGTTAGCAGGTTATACAAAGAATGCCGACTGGACATCGGTTGGGAACCCTCTGATGTCTCCATCAAGGTCTGAGGCTCACTCTTGTTTTACCTCGGATGTTATCACTCTCCTTAGAGCTGTGCAATATGACAATATATATTGTGTGTTTCATTTTGTGGTCTTTCATTTATTTTATAGCGTCACACATCGCAGGGAGGGGGAGGAGTGGAAGAGGCACAGTCTGTCCATCCGTCCTAGTTGTCTGCTTGCTAACATTTGTCCTCCACTAAGGAAATTCGCTCAGCAAACAACCCGGCTCCCAGGCCATCAATCCCTTGCAGCACACCAGCCAGATTCTGGAGGTATCACTTGGTTTTGTTTTGTTGACAAAGTTTTTAATATAATTTCTTGCATATATGAATGGATGTTAATTCTGGACCCTGTCTGTGTGTGGCAGTAGCTACTTGAGAATGATACTGATAGCTATCGGGGGAAAACAAAAGTGCTAGCATTCCCTGTTTTGGTCGCGCAGCACAAATCGAAATCGCGGAAGATCATGCGGACAGAATTGCATTGTGAAAATGAGGCATATAGGGAACCTGTCTAATTGCAGAAGGGTGTCATTACACTGTGCAATCCACATTTGTTTCATAATGATTAAGCAAAACAGTTGATATTATATTTGATATGAGGTTAAGACTGTCCAGAGTCACTAATGTTAAGGAAAACATCCCCAAAAAGCTCCGCTGATTTTTATCAAGCTCGAAGATATCTCTTTCTGTCATATATGGTGAGTAAAGAAGAAAGCATCTGTGTCATATCAGATTATGTCTTACATAAGCAGCAGTAAGATGACAATCTAAGGAAAAGCCATAGTTGTCCCTTCTCAGAAATTCTCCAACACACAGAACTTAAATGAATTCGACCTACAAGATTATCGTCAGACTAACCATGGCTGCCTGACCCTGCAGGTTGAAACATCAGACGTTCCTTTGAATGCTATTGTTTGTCCTGCATCTGTACCCAGCTGTGCAAAACAAAAACTACCAGTGCAAACTCAGTGTTACATCCACTCAGCTTCATCCTACCAATCTGGGGAGTGAGCCTGTAGATATTTGAAACAGCCCAGTGTACTAGTGTCCAATCTGCTAGAGTTGGACTAATTTTCTATCCTTGGACTAATTCTCTATCCTCTAAACTCTAAAGTGGCTCTCTCTTCCCAAAATTCACGAGAGGGGTTATATTTGAGAAGACATGGTAGATCTAACTCTGTTTATGTTTGTCCCTGGACACCACTGGAGTGCTTACTGGCCTAAGTCAGCCCAACCATGAAGGACAATAGGACATGGACATATCCCCAGGCTACTGTGTCTTAAGTTGGACCATCAGGGCCCTCTGGGACACATTGGTCATATTTCACAAGTTCTCTGCGTAATGGAACCACTGAGTTGGTCTCTTGTGCGTCACAGGGGTAGGACAGATATAGCTGTATTTTATCCTTTTCATAGCAGAGGGTCCATTCGGTCTAAAATCCAAAGAATGTAGACTGTTAAAGCGTCAAAACTTGAGTTGAAAGTCAAGTTGATAGAGATTGAATAATGATGTCCAGACTGTGTAGTAATGTGACCACCAGTGTCAGATTTGTGTGACTATTAATGTGCCTAATATTAAAAATGCTCTTTGGAGCCAGAGGGTGGTCAGGCTTCAATTCAGTGTCATTGAAATACCAAGTTCTGCCGCATTGATCTTTGCGTGTCCTGTAACATTCTCATATGGAGATTTATGTAACTTTCATTGGAGATTTATGGTTTATGGTGTACATACTCTGTAGTTTCACCACAAAAGCAGTTTCCTCTGGGTCTATTCGCCAGGCCTGATGAGTGTGACTGGTTTAAGAGATACAAAGACAGATTTACTAAATGTATTACAAATTACTGTTAGGACCACAAAACTGCGTGCTGCTAGCTGCCACATGTTTTCAATTTAGTATTTAGTATTTGCTAAGACTGATTCTGTAATTTGACGTAGCCACAGTGCTGTCTGTTATTTCATTTAAATGTTTTGCTAGTAATTATGACTTGATCCGAGGCAAAGGACACTGTGTGTCTGGAAAGCAATGGAGCACAACAGAAAGCCCTGCTACTGAGCTCGAAATATTTAAATAGTGTTAAATACTGCTGTCGGCTTGATAAAACAGTCAGTAATTGGATTTAAAAATGCTTCAATCACAGTGGCAGTTTTCTCTGATGCAGCGGTCAATCATCATTTAGAAATCAGTTCCCATTCCCTTCTCTCATACTTTGCGCTCCCACACAAGTATTCCCTAAAATACTAATTGTTTTGCTCAGTTAACTCCATAAAACGTACATTGACATCTAAATGGTGCTCAGTAAAGCACCCCATGGTGTTTCTGGCTTCCTATTCCCCAGTATTACAATGGTAACTTACAAAAGAAGACACAATATACCATGAAATGCAACGCCCAGCTTGTCCTGCTATAAACTATGTAGAACTATATGGTTGTGAGAGGTGGTATAGCTTTAGAGAGGCACTAGAGTAAGTAAGTGTGAAAAAGAAATGGCTAAAAAGCATAGGCAGTACATGCATGCGCTGTTAATGTGATAATGGGCTCTCCTTAAAATGGGGTGCCTGCATGGAGGCAGACATTAACAGACATTAACAGACACTCATCAGTATGCAAAATTCTGTACTAGGAAACACACCTTCAGTGCAACAGACTGATGAATCCAGAGAGCAGCTATGATAACCAATCCATTTGTAATAATAAATTCACTCCTGAAGTTTATGCTTTTATTGCATTTGTGTCCCCAATATACACCAGTACATCATTTAAATCTCCCACCAGGTCTTTCTCACTCATGTTAAGACTACATTGAGGAGACAGATGTAGCTTGGTAAGACCCTTTAGATAAATATTTAGGTTTGAAATCTGACAAACGGGCTGCATTCCAGTGTCAAGAGAGCTGTAAGCTGCTGACGACAGGAGGTGAAACTTTTTGTCAGCAGAGGCAGAAATCATCCGACATCTTTCTACCACTGCTAGGTGTGACAGTTCTCACTTTCTGCATAGACTTCCTCTTCTCCTAATGTCTCTCTTTGCTGTCTTTCGCTTGTAAACACTGCTTTAAATCAGTGGAAGTTTTCTTTGAATGAGGCAAAGGGAGGGGGGGCGGGGGTGTAAAGTGTTTCTGCATGAGCCAGCTTTGTGAGCTTTTATGAGTGGTATCATAATGGTTTGGATTTTGTTCCAGGTCTGTTGGAAACGTGCACTGTACGGGCAAGTATTTAAAAAGCTGCCTAGCGATCACGTCTGGTCTGGATCATCAGCCCAGTCGGAGCGAGGGAGGTGGAAGAGGAGAAGAACCACCTGGGTAACCTCAGCCTGCCCCCTGCCAAGAACATCATGAACAGGTCCAACAGCAGAATATGGGTTTGATTTAGACAGAAGACAGCTCTATTGTGTTTGCTTTGTGGATACATGTGAAATATGGAAAATCAGTCATGTATGTATATTCTGTTTCTGATTTATACAGTATGTGTGTCCTATTTTATCAGCGTCATTGCCACTTTTACAGTGCTTTGTATACTGCAACATGGCCCATTTTTCCTTTATGAAAATCAGTCCCAAACTAAATGCACATACCTTAAGCTGCATTTATGTTTACAATCATTTTTGACTTTTTTTCCAGTTTCAGCGATCTTTTAAAACCGAAAAAACAGCCTACTGGGTCTTTATTTTGGCCGTATTACTCGAGTGCTGCAGCAGGGCCAAACAGCTGTGCTGTTTGGGGCAGCAGGCCATGGCCCTGTATGTTTTCTATCTACAGTGGAATTTATATGAGCCCAGGGTTACAAGCACATGAATGGGCCCCAGTGTGCTGGTTCTGTTTTGACGTCACCTCATCAGTGTGCATGGGACACAGTCATTAAAACTGGGACTCACCATGGCCTGCGTGTATTTCAAAGCCAGCCTAGTTCCCCTTTGAAGGACCAGAGTGTGCTGATTTGGACAATGGACAGATTTGTTTGACTAGTTTGTGACACTTTGAGTAAGACAGCATTGATATATCAACTCCTCATTGAAAGCAATCTTTCGTGTATGCATGTATGTATGTTTCTATCCATCCTGAAAATGACTGATGACTCTTAATGTTAACTTTCAAACAGCTAGTGCTTTAGAAACAGTCAACACCACAAAATGTCCTGCAAAAAGATATAAAATAGCAGTATTTTTCCATATAAAACTGTATAATATACTACAATGATAATACTACAATGGTAATAATGCTTAATTAAATAGAATACCAAAACTAGTGTAGTATAATAATAGTGTAGTATATCCGTATATAGCACTATCAAGGCAAAAATGTCAATATTATATGATAATAATCAATATCACTATATATCAATGTAATCAATGACACCACACACAATCATGAAATCTTTGTTCACATATATTTTATAACATTTTGAAGTACATTAAGTACATTTTAGAAATAGAAGCTACAGTTTATAAAACCTTTCCAGCAGAAATCATTGATGGGCCAGCATCAGCCTTTTTTTCTCAAGCAGACAGGTCTATTTTCTGTATAAAAAAAGGAATAAAAACAAAAACAAAATAAAAAACAACATCGCTACATTATTTTGTCCTGCGCTACCTTTAAATTCCCATGAAAGCACCAGCTGTCTGCGTCTCTTGTCTTTTATAAAATATAAATTATTGAAAAATATTCAAATGTTTGTGAACTAAATACAATAAAAATGATCTCATAACAAAAATACAGAGACACTATAAAATATACAAAAAAAACAACATCCAAAACAAAAAAGGTCTTCCTTCTGAATCCACTCTGAGATATGCATATGCCACAAACTACTGGTGTGTATACACTTGCCCCACTAAGGTTCATTAATACATAAGACCTGCAGTAGATTGTACTCTGTGACATTTAACAACAGTATGTTTTCCTGACAAAATAACTTTCCAAATATTAACAATGTGGGTAACAGAATCTTTCTTTTAGCACATTAATCTTACAAAGCCAACCATGCTAATATAATGACCGTATGTGGGGCAAAAAAAAAAAAAACTTGATTCAGGGCACTAACAGCCATTACAATGACGTTTTAAATGTCTCTAAAGCTCTCTCGAACATGAAACACTGATGTCGGAAAAAGAACCTGAAAAAAAGACATCAATATGCAGAAAAGAATGAAAGTACAGTGCAGCTTATTACTAATGAATTTCTTTCGTGTCAGGTGACGAGCATGGAATGGGGGCTTGTGAGTCAGTGCTTTATAATGGTGGACAAGCTTTTGTTCGCAATTAAACATTATGAACATATACAGCATCTCTTTTCTACACTCAGTGGGAAACCCAGATCAGCGAAGGCATTTCTGCTTGTCCTAAAGCCGTGTGCTTTCCAACGTCTTAACAAAAGATAAAAGACAAGTCAACACTTTCCAAAAATGTGAGAGATTTTTTGGTCCCTGTCTTCAAACACTGTGGACGATACCCGAAGCACCGTGGCCAAAGACCTCACATGGGTTTTGGTTATTATTCCTGCTTTGTCTCTTGCTTATTTGTGTAATCTGGGTCTCAATAAAGCATTATGAAATACAATCTGTACAAACAGACATCTCAAAAGCTATTTTCATCCATATGGGTAACATTCAGCCACTGTAAACAATAACATTGTATTCTAAGATGATATTCCACTTTGGCATTTCCCATAAGGCCAGTGTAGCCACTGTTCCCACTGCTGGGAGAAAACTGCTGCCAATTTGCTCAAATGTAACCACTCAATCTTAATGCATGTACTCTGAGCAAACTGCACAAAAGTAGGTGGAAACACACACAAGTTACTCACTACGAGCTGAAAATTATTTTGCTCGTAGATGAGTGACACAAATGTACGCCACTGGTCCTTAACGTCTCTATTTGCAATGAGGTTTCAGACGAAAGCTGCATCCAACCACGATGGTGGTGAAAAATGAAACACGCAACCCGTGTAATGCAAACCTCCAAGCAGTGCCAACTTGCATAAATTCTTTCAGTCTACCAGGCCTCGCAAAGATCATCACCTGCAGCATCCACAGATTCTGTTCAGCCAACTTTTATCTCTCACGTACAACTTCCAATTCTCTCTGGTCAACATTGTGCCTATTGCCTGTCCCTTTTTCCTACACTGTACCTTCAGACTATATACTGCAGCTGCTGCCAAGTGACTAAAATGTACTGTATGACAAAAAAAAAGGACATTCTTAGGATTTTGTAAAATTGCTCCTCCAAATATTTCACTTGTGATTTTATTGTATAGACAGACGGACAGAAGACTATTCAAACACTTCTAAAGCAACACGAACATGGACAGTGAACCGACAAATTTTGCATCTAATCTGCACATTAAACAACTCTTCTTACCAAAGACTCCTGCATTTCCCAACATAGATTGTCTACAGTTTGCTAATACTGGTGGTATATGCAAAATGCATAAGTTTCAGTCACAATATGTGTCTCTAACACAGAGGCAAACATGTACGTAAAGGTGAAAGCGTCAGTTTCAAAAGCAACGGCTACTTTCAGTTGTCTGTCTATCAGAAACTTTTGGTATGAGTAATTCCACCAGGTCCTCACACCCTGCTAAACGGGTCCGGTGTCTATAGTGTTGTCTGATTACAAATCAGCACATTTCAGTTAAAGGCTGCTAGAGAACAGAAAATTAAACTTGGCATCTAATGTTTGGATCCACTGTAATACCTTCATCAACAACATAAGAAAAATACTCTTTCCAATATATGCCTGGTCGGTCTACATTGGGTGTTCTCAACATCAATAATATAATACTGGCACAAGCATTTGCTCCTCAGACAACAAATTAGAAACACTTTTTGGTCCAAGCTGAAAGCTCTCTTTTTGCCGAAGAGAAACAGTGAGCACGAATGTAAATGTGACATTATTCTTTCCTTGGTTCAGTTTTTACAGTTTGGCAACCGTTTATTCTTAGCGGAAACGTTCCGCCCGTTCTTTGCTTACCCCAACAACGAAACAAATAATTTTATTTTGCTCTTTTTCTCGGTTTTCTCAGACTTTCTGTCTCGGTCCTTTCCTCTCCCTGCTGTGCTACTTAGGCAGAACAGAACCGGAACTCTACGCGAAAGCGCTCCATCTGCCTCGAGCTGCTAAATAATACCAGTACATGTCACACATATGCACGCTCACACACATGCACGCACACACATCTCAAATGCAACAGGGTATGAATACAGGCTTTCGGCTATTCCTTCTTTTTAAAATATGGTCTGAGAGACAGGAGCTTGAAGTTGACAAAGACCACAATTAGTCATTAAAAACATTTTGGTCCCCCAAAAAACGATTTACCGACTCTATCAAACAGTTAAGACCACTTTATGAGCCACAGTCCATGTGGCTCCTTAACTTTTGTCTTCACTTCCTATTTCGTCTTCGCTTTCACTCGTCCGTATCGGGCTTTACGTCCAACATTGCATGGAGCTCCTCAGGAGTGTACCCCAGCAGGCTTTTTAAGTCACAGACAAAGCGGTAGACGTAACGTTTCCCTGACGTCTTGTGGATGATGTTCTTGTCGTAGTAGTAGCGTAGGCCACGGCTTAACTTCTCATAGTTCATCTTGGGCTTGTTTTTCCTCTTGCCCCACCTCCGAGCAACCTAAAGCAACACAGGGAATGAGTGTGTCAAGGTGATTCATTAACACATGAAGCATAACAGTAGCAAGTTTCAAACCAAAGCCACATTTCTTTCTAAATCACATCACAATCTGAGAATGCAAAACCAGCAAAGAGTGATGGAGCCAAACAAGGTGTGCAAACGTTTTTACAAAGTCAGAAGACATCTTGTTCATCTGGCCAACTACTTAGGACCTCCCAGCACATGTTCCAGTGACCAGCAGGGTCACGGCCTCTCACCTCATCTGGGTCAGAAAGCTTGAACTCCCAGCCGTCGCCTGTCCAGCTGATGAAGGACTGGCAAGACTTGTCGGTCAGCAGCTCCAGAAGAAACTGCCACAGCTGGATGGGGCCGCTGCCTGCAGAACAGATGGTAGAGAGGGAGAGAGAGAGGTACACATGTAAAAAAAAAGAGAAGACGCATTGTTGTTGATGTGCGGATTTAATTTGAAAAGTATAAGCTTGAGGCAAAGGTATCAGGCTCCATAATAAGGGTACATTACTAAGTTTTGTAGTCCTATTATTAGCTCATTGCACCAAAATCCTGTATTTTATATAATAATACATTGCATCTGTGGTATTTCCAGCATAACTAGATACTATATAATGCACTGCAAGGATAAGAGGACATTGAAAACCCTTAAAAGTGAGAGAGGTGCAGTTCAGGTTTAGAGGGGGAGCATGTTATATCTCAACAAAGTATATTCTGCTATGTATGACAACGTTAAATATGCATGCCAATTATTCACTTGTGTCTGAGAGGGACAAAGTAAACCCTCTAATCTGGGTCAGACTGAAGTGCAGCAGTGGAACCAAATGTCCTCCTAAATACAACAGTCCCATTCATCATGTATTCCCTTGTCTGCCAGTTGCCCCATGCAGTATGTGAATCTAGAGTCTGTGTCTGTATGAGTTCCATACAGATGAAATCACTAGGTTAAAATAAAAGGGGCTGGCTCTGTAGGCTTCAGCAACACATCTTAGAGACTTGAATGCAGACTGTGTGAGAGTGCGGTTGCAAAGTCATCTGTAATGTTATAATGGGTTGCATTTCAGCACGACTGAAGAGTAACATAATAACCTGTTAAAACTAAACTCCAGCGCTATTACAACAACATATTATCTTGTGGGAAAAAAAAAAAAAGGAGGGAAAGCAGAACAAAGACGACCAAAAACAGGCTGGTCTTGTCTCTGAACTACATTCACTGCAAAACACTTTGATCTTGTGGTTTTTCAGCATATTCACTCACCCACCCACTTTTGAGGCTCGCATGTAGAAATCACACCTGCCTATGCAGCTCACCGCCTCAGCAAAACTGAAGCTAGGCAACAGTTACCTCCGCCGAGTGCCTCAGAAAACCAAATGTACTCTTATACAACACAAACAAAAGCTTTCAGGGAAAGAGACGTGTGGGTTGAACGCTTGAAATGGTGCTTGTAAGGCCTCTTTACTCCTTGCTAGGATTGGAGAGGGTGCACGACAACAGCCACTCTCTCACTTTGGTGAAGAAGTGGCTGTGCAACACTGGGTCTCTTTCAGACAGAAAACTTTTGACTCGCATTCCAAAAGTCTGCTACTGTAACAGCGAGCCCACATAAGGGTGATACAGCCCCCTGTGCTCTCACGCCAGAATGTGGGCAACCCTTTGACAAAACATAAAAAATGTAAAAAAAAAAAAAAAGAAAAAGAAAAAGTTTCCAAAAATATGTTACAAGTCTCCATGCACAATGGGCCTCATTGAAAAAGCATACAGTGTGGCGAAAGGGCGGCTGGGGTGGGGGCTCGCATTCATAGCAGCTTTAAGTATGTGACCCATGGCACGCTAAGTGAGTCTTGAGCATATGGAGCTATAGAAAGAAAGCTGGGTGGTGTTTGTGACTTTTTCTTTAATTGAAAAAAAATAACAAATATCAAATGTGTTCATTTGAAGAACGACTATAACAATGAATCATCAATATCATTTTTACCACTTGGCTAAACCAAGCGGCAATAAAAATAAAGCACCTCTGTGTGGAACGGTATTTTTGCCCTCTTGAGACGAGGAGACAGAGAAGAGATAAAGCGAATGATCGTGATACTAATTGAGAGTTCAGCATCTTATAAGGGTGCCTGATGTTACTCCAAACGGAGGGAGGTGGGGGTAAATGACGAATAGTGACAGGAAACCACGGAGATGACAACTGCAGCTTCACTTATCTCTCTGCAGTCTTATCAGGCTCCCTGTCCTCACTACAAGTGTCACCTGTCACCCCATGACTGGGACAGGAAGCCTAGCAGAGCGACCTGTCAAGCTGTCATAAACAGCGATTTGGAATTTCACAAAAGCCTGGCTTTTTCTTTCTTTCTCTCTCTCTCTCTCTCTCTCGCTCTCCTTTTTGTCCTCTGTTTCTTCATCCACCCACACATGTGCACACATGGGCACGCACACACATACACTCAAAAAAAGCTTCCATCTCTAAAGGCCTACACTCTTCTTCCACTGCTCCTAATAACAGCTTGGACCAGAGCAGGCTGCTTGACATTTTTCTCTCTCAAGAAAATTGGGGTATTTTAGCATGCTCTTTTTTTTTTTTTTTTTTCCATCTCTCCCTTTTTGCCATTGTGTAAAAGCTCAGAGGAAGCCCATTCTCCTCAGTGAGAATACATTACAATGCATTAGGCAGGAAATACTCGCCAGGCTTTCACATATAACCTCTTTGGAGTCATCTACCCTGCCGTAAAAACTTATACATGACATACGTCAAAGACTGAAGTGGAAAATGGAGTGCTATGATGTACATTTGAAAAGGTTTTGGAAGAAGATATTTCCACATGCTCTGGTTAATAATACAGATTTTTGTCGAGGCTTATTTCATAAAGGCACACACGCTGTCATAGCTTGTTTAAGAACTCGCCATCAAACTAAAGCTTACGTGCATCTCAAAAGATCTAAGAGTCTCTCTCATTCATCCAGAATGTTTATCGAAAGCGCTTTTCACATCTGACGGCATCAAATTTATTTTTATCCATTTATTTTTAGTTTCTAAGTTCAGTCCACTTCTGCCAAAATGGGCGCAGGGAGCAATGCAGCCTCTAATTGTTACTAGAGGGGCTTTCAGACTGTGTCTTCCTCTTCTTTATTCGATTATATGTACATTACGACATCTTTCTACCATCATTACAAGCGAATGACTCATCAGCCTACAAGCGGCTTTTGAACTGACGGCCAATTAAATCGTAGATACCAGCGTTAGAACAGTCTGATGTATGCACTGGTCATGACGTGGAGAGAATTGGTTGGATTTCCCCTTTTTCCAATGCTGGCAAACTTGCAGCCTTGTGACTACAATTTAAACATGGCTGAAAAACACTTTGGCGTTAAGAGGCAATTCAATATCTACATTGTAACTGTTCAACACCTCTTAAAATCCACTTTGCAAACAGCGATACATGTCAGAAAGACTTAACTCCAACTAAACCCTCTACTTATGACTGCAAAGGTTAATATGCATTTTCTTATGTAATACATCATTTGGAAAGTGTGTTTTTATGTGTTTATGCAATAATTAATATTAAAAAGCTGTTTCCACAATAGCAGAGAAGCTACCTGCGTCTGTTTCCCATGTTTCTAGGTTCATGTAACTATAGAAGCAGCACTCATGGCTCGGTTTTAAATACACATCCTCGTAAACTGTTAAAAGTCGTAACAGTTGTAAGTTCTCCGTGTTCCCGTTTCATACCAAAAACCATGACAGATGGTAAACCAGCGCATTTGCTTTAGAGGGAGTTAGCAGATATCTCCATCTCTTATTGAACCTGGAGAACATACATAAACCAGCTCTTTGAGCATGCATACAAGTATGAAGATGCCTCTTGAGATGAAGAGATAATTTGACTCTGGTGTTGTATGCAGGGACAGACATAATTTCTATATTTCACCAGCGTTGCTAAGACGACCTGGAAAAAATAGGTTGCGATGCGGGCTGCAGATAACAAGGAGGTAGATGAGAAGTGAAGACAACAAAAGAGCGCAAAAGATAGAGGGAGAGGAAAAAAAAAAAAAAGAGGCGAAGAAGGTACGAGCAAACTCTATTTTGTTTCCTGTAATGTGCATGACTCGGGCTGCCAGGGTAAAAGGTGTTGTTTACTTTTTTTCTTTTGGTCTAAAAGCACCCCCACATCTGGGGCTTTTGCAGAGCATCAACAAATGTGTTACAGCTGCAGTGAATTTCATTCCCAGTAGAACTGGTAGCAGGAACTAAATGCTGCAGAATATTTCACCCAAATTACAAAAAAAGAGCAATCTTT
This sequence comes from Pempheris klunzingeri, assembly GCF_042242105.1. Lineage (NCBI taxonomy): Eukaryota > Metazoa > Chordata > Actinopteri > Acropomatiformes > Pempheridae > Pempheris > Pempheris klunzingeri. Next base: position 20,331,779 of record NC_092015.1, read on the forward strand.
TTCTTTATCGTTATTGAAATTGAAACCTTTTTTTGGTAATCTATAGAAGTCATCAAACAGGACCTTTTGAAGCTAGAAAAACTCAATGTCTCCTGATGGCATGCAGACATTATAAAGAATATTCTTTACATGAACCTCTAACCAAGTTTGAGCTCTCTTGCATATGTATAGTCCCTACAATTTGTTACATTCTATAACTATTCAAAGTGATAATGGATGGATGATAAGTGTTCCAGTGGGATTGTGCATGTTGGCTACCTTACTGGCACACAAAAATGGAACAGAGCTATGATTGATGTTATTGGCTACCGTGCGCTTTTCCTGCTGTGACATTTTAAAACAGTCTGCTGTGAAAAATCTATATCTCTAAAATGCTGCGGCACTTTTCGGGGTAGGACTCTAAACTAAATTATAATGTATAAACTGTGACCTCCAGACGTCTCACCTGTGTATCCTGCCAGTGCCGCTGCTGGGATGACGGGCTTATCCTTGCTGAGGTCTGAGCGCTCCCTCACATAGTCTTTGAAAGTGCCCTTGGGCTTGTGGCCATGCAGAGCAGTGGGGTAGTCCTCCGAGTCGAAGCTGTCGTACGAAGGTACCCGCTGCAGGCTGCTGAATGAAGACTGGCTGCTCCATGACTGGGTCAATCGGTCGCAGCTCTCAAAGCTCTCGATGCTCTCAAAGGAGTCCTGGCCACCGAGCTTACCTGTGGAGCAAGGACGATGGGAAACGGCAAGAGAGAGAGAGAGAGGGAGGTTAAGTTGTTAAATTGTACTGAATGTCACATTTTCAAACTCTCGAATTTGTATTTGATTGACCTACTCTGCTTCTCCTCTAAAAAAAACATTTGTAAGAACAGATCTATTTTTTCCGTGTGTTACTTTGTGTGATACATAAGAATGTTAACTGCTATTGTAAATGTAAAACTACAACTACTGTAGAAATGAGCTATATTTAAGAAAACAACATCTCACCAGTCAATTATGCTTCTTTCCAATACGCTACATTGTTCTGTACATTGCCATGCCTCTCTCCATTTCACACCTCATTTCCCTTTTACAACCACCATTTGGATTTGATTTTAAATGGGAGACAATCACACAAATTGCCTTGCTATTTTTGACCTTGGGAAAGATAAGGAGTCTTTCGATGGTGAGTCATTACCAAATGACAGATAATGCAGCGTCTCGATTGATGCCGAAATCTTCAACTGCTCAAATTGAAGCCACATGTGGATATCAGTTGTGCTACAAAAGTACTTTCCCACGTTGGTAGAGCACAACACAACGCTCAAAGGCTTGGTGTGTGTGATGCACAGGGATTGGGCCATGCAGGCAAATGCTTAAAGCACTGGTGGGATGCTAGTATACTACTGTACATGGCACATGCTATTCATTTATACAGCTGGGGTTTTGTGAGAAGAAAATCCTAGCTTTATTGCTACAAATGTAAACCATGCTGCTAATTCCTCTGTAAACTATCACTGGGAGAGAAAACAACCCCGCGCATTCAGAAAAGCAAACAGTTTCATGAGAAAAGCCTGTGCTTACAAGCTGAGGATGACACCTTCATCTCCCTACCAAGAAGTTTAACGCGAGAAAGGGAGAGAAAAAAAACGATTCTTGAAGGTTACACCACTTGAACTGCTTTACATAAAGGACAGGCGGCGAGAGAACACGTTGTGGCTTTGGTTCATGTATCACTCTGACAAAAACAATGGTTTTCTTTTTTTCCCTAACCTAGTCTAGAGTGTGTGAGACGGGTTTGCCTGAACCACAAACTAACCAGAGGGCCTGCTTTTCTTCTCTTCTAATACGTGCATGCTGATGTGGCATGACAAGATTGTGGCAGCTTCAGCACAATCACGCACCCGTAGACACCCACTCAAACATTTCACATTTACATGCACCATGTGGACACATTTACCCAGCACTCAATCCAAACAAACTGTTGATTGCAACAGAAATTCAACACATTCTTCACTGCAGCGCCCCCCCCCCCCTGTGCTTGAATCCCGACAATATTCCTAGTGTGTGACCCCTCACCTCTGCTGAGGCGTCCCACGCACATGTTGTCTGGGGATACCACCTCCTGCTTGACAGAGAAGTAGTCCCCCTGCAGCGGGTTGAGAGGCGTGTCTCGGAGGATGACAGCAGGGTATTCGCTCTCATATTTAAGCGTCAGCAATTCCTCTGAGCTGATGGGATGAAGTGTCTGGTAAGACTCTGTGATGAAGCCGGGCTCTGAGTATTCAGAAGGAGGGACACACTGAGCATGCTCAACACCGTAGCCTAGAGACACAAAGGGACACAAGTGTAGATAGAGAGCCGGGAAGAAAAGCAAGGAGCAAGGCGGAAGAGGAGGATCAATCTTAAGAGAGTGGAGTCATTATCCCTCTTGTGCTAAACTGCTGCCCAAATGCTTAGTTTGAGAATAATCCTTGGCAAAACACAGGCCAGAGTGCATTAGAAGAATCTTGTACATTTGAGAAAAAATTATTAATTAAACATGTACAGTGATGTCATATTATTTCCTATGATATGTGCTCAATATACACCTGCAGGATTTTTACTGGGATCCATATACAAATGTGTTTTTCAATACAAATTATATGTTTTTTTCTAATTCTAAGTCCCCAAACTCTTTTATTTACACCGATTAAACCACTCCTCTTTTATCACTTCCATTCATATTTAAGCCGCGTCTCTCGTGCTATTACAACAGTGACTGATTGCGAGTGTGATAAGTACTTACTGACAAAGTAGTCTGAGGTATAACGTGATTCCTGGAAGTTGGAGGTCAGTCCATTGATGGGGTAATGCTTTGTATCTTCTTCATGAAAAATAGATAGAGACTGAGCGTCAGTGACCTCATCATTGATTTCATGTATCGTGTAACGGCATCCAGCATTATCAAAAATTAATGACCCGAGCTAAATTATGTCTTCCCGTTTGGCTCCTGTTACTTGAGCAAATGCCAAGAGCCTAAATGCCTAAATTAGTGCGAGCAGTCATATCACCATGCGTGGTGTGAGTTATTCTCACTAACAGTGTGTGAGATTAAAAGTCTCTCAGCCTCTAGTCTCTTAAAACTGTCTTATAATGCCCCCAAAAATTGCCATGCACAATTGGTATATTGACTTATGCGCCTTACCTTTCTGAAGCATTTCTAAATGTTCCCAGAGGATGTCACCCACAAAGTCAGGTGCTAAGTCCAGGAAGCGCTCCTTCCCCATCGCACACAGGGTGGCTCCGTTCATGCAGAATTTGTCAAAGTCAACATTCTTCAGACTGAACTCGTTCACTGTCCACGTCAGCCACTCAGCCACGTGGTTTTCTGTCCACTGTCTGGGATCTGAAAGGGGGATCACAAATGGGTATTGCTATTAGCTCATTCTGCAATATGCTCACTCACTGTGAGAAAAAAACTCACAAATCTCCGGTGCCACCAACGATCGCACTGCCTTCTGTGTTCTGTCCATGACAAGTCAATCAACAAAGGCAGCGGTGGATGTAAACAGCAGTGGTAATGACAAGACAGAGCCATAGTTTGCAGATATAGCATGATTACATAGGCAGATACTGCTCTGTGGTCGGCCTCCATTTAGAAAGCTTACTCATTATTTTACTGTCTGGTTCCATGTCTATAGTCTCTGGATGCTGCAGTCAGTCAGTCTGCCTGGATTGAGATGTATGTAATGCAAGGCCATTTCTGGAATAACTGGGTGTCTCCTGGTTTTGCAGTGAATCCCTCAAAGAGATGCCTTCACCGAATGATCTGAAGCGGGCTATGATGTGAAGTCATCCAATGAATGTGAATGCCTGACATGTGACACGCTGAGGTGGTTTTAAGGGCTCATGCTTTAATGATGAGATTTAATTTCCCCAATGAAAATGTTAACTGGGACTGATGAGAATATAAGCAGCTGACTTGTCTTACCTTTGGGAATACTCAGCCGCTGCTGTTCCTTTGTGAAGCCACTGAAGGTGGCCTTCAGGGCCTGGGACATCATCTCTTTACTTCCAGGAGTTAGCAGGGGGACATCGCCACACTCTGGGTCTGTCAATCACATTTTTACAAAGAATACTGAGTATGATATTATTTGGGTGATATCAATACCTATTAGCGATTAGAATCACTAATACGCTAATATTATATACTGCTTTCATTATTATTGACAACCAAGCTACTACAAAGCATCCTGTATCGTATTTCATGCTGATAAAGCGTACTGAATGGAAAATTTAATTGAGTCAAAGAGAGGGCGAGAAAGAGAGACTTGTGAATGTGGTTCAGTTAGATAATTACACACACACACACACACACACACATATACACACACAAACAAAATCAACACAGTTGTATCTGACCGTGATCAACAACGTGGCTCAACAATTACATCCCGTCTAGACAGACACTGTCTCCATATCAGAGCCAGTGTATCTAAACAAGGATGCCACACTGTCGAATCTGAACGGTTTAAAAACTGAGGCATCGCTGCATGAGCACTGGTTCAGTGGCTGAATAGCAGACGATGGAAATAATATTTTGCATTTAATGAACAGAATTTAGTGGATGGCATTTTGGGAAGTATCAGACAAGTGGCTTTCAACCACCAGTGGCCTTTTTTTTTTTTACAATTGTCTATAGTTCCTGGTATGCCAGGCAGGATCTTAAAACAAATCCCACTCATCTGGCACTATGCATTAAAATAAACACACAAGTTTATTTGCAAACCACAAACACTAAGCTCTCCTACCCGAACAGTCTGGGTGGGAGAGCAGCGCCTGGTGCCCATCAGTGACACCATGACCCTTGCTAGCCCTCCTACCATGTCGCCCCTTCACAGTGGGCCTACTGTCACCAGACCAAGCATGGGGTCAAACATTCTGTGAGGTCAAGGGTCGAGGGATGGGGTGATGATGTCACCATGGCTGCTGGCGGGTGGCTAGGAGAGTCGGGGGTGGGCTGTCTCGAGGGTCTCAGTCACACACTGGGCTTAGTGTTCTCTGCTCACAGCCAGTGGGCACCCAGTGTGGAACAGAGCTCCCTTTGATGACTTTAAACAGTGCCTGATGACTCGCACTCATCTAATTAGATTGACCGCGCTGCAAAAGTATGGGATAAGGAGGCAAAGCAGGGGAGTGGAGAAAGGGAATGACCCCCGGGCCACTAACACTAGAATAGACTGCTAAAAACTAATCTGGCCAAGGCTCAACAAATGACTTGTAAATAGACACAAAAAGCCCCTACAGTTCTAATTAACTGCCCTGCCTTTATCATTCAATCTGCGAAGCGCCCTCGCTCATTTCCACAACAAAGACCAATATATATTATGATCTGAGAGAGTCCACAGCGCGACATCTTGGAGGTTAAGGTGCACACAAAATCAAGGGTTTAATCGGGCTTCAATTTTAGCGGCATGTCTTTTTCTTTAGCTCATCCCTCTTGTCTGTCTGCGTTGCACATCAATTAAAATCATTAAAAATCAGACCACAAAAGGCTCGCCTCGAAGGCAAACTAGTGATGAGGAAAAGTTGTGTCACTCCTCTCACAGCACCACCATTCGTTGAAACCCAGATGTTCTGGCATCTCCACTGGATGGTGGTTTTATCTGCCAGCAGTACACACTAGGGCAACATACAGTTCATGCTTGTTTTCACCACTCGCTGACGTCTCGACCTCGTCTGGAATGCACAGCAGCTGTCCCTCCTTTGCCCATGTAACCAACGTCTGTCTGGCTGGCTGTTTGTAAAATTAGGTCTCCCAGTTTCTTTTTTCTGTCTTTTTCTCTCCCCCTCCCTCCCTCCCTCCCCTCCTCCCTATTTTCTCTCTCTAAAGAAAGAAACCTCACAACAGGCCCGAGACAGAAGACAGACGAGAGCTCTTTGCTTCTTCACGTGATTCAATTAGTCCTGTAATAATGTATTGCTCTCTGTTACACTAGCGAACAAACAGAAAGTTATTCATAAAAGTCAGAAGTTAAAGCGAGGCAGCATAGCTGAGAATAAACACTGTTTTACAGTCTCGTGTATGATCTCAGTTAAAATATTGACAGATGCATTTCACACGTCAAAATAAACTCTGCAGTTTCAAAATGAAAATAAGATCCGAGCGAGCCGTCTTTGTTTAACTTGCCCCTGACAGTTAGGTTATCTAGGCCTCCGCTGAGCCAATTCTTCTTTTAAGTGATGTTGATAGTGCTAAAATGTATATGTTGCAAACTGCTGCAAACTGAGATGGGACTGGGGCTCAGACAGTCTGCGCTTTGATGTGAAAGCAAGGGCGAAATGTGGCAGTTTATTTAAGCTGGAGCGAGTAGAGTTTGTCTGCACTTTCGAACCGTTTAAGCCCCTCCCTCCCCATCGCTTTTATCAACCCCAGCCTGTGCTTGCCCACACAGACTTGAACCCACTTAAGCACTAAATCCTCCATCAAAGACACTCAACGCCATTGTGCATGAGAACTACCATTAGGCACTCAAAGGACAGAAATATGTGAACCATGATTACAGAGCAAATTAAAATGTGAACTGCAATTTGTGTGATTTCTTTTGTTTTTTTGAATTATTTGTTTCCCCTGTTGCAAAAGATTTGAAGTGGGATTTTTGTTTACTGCCTTGCAGCAATTCAAAGCACAACTAATGTCTTCTTAGTTTGCACTGCTAGGTGATCGAATTTTCACTTTAAACCAAACGTTCTTCTTTTTTAATAGATTGTTACATGTATGTCCATTGCTTTGTGGTATTTTTATGAATTTGATTTAAATCTTAAAAAAGCAGAGGTCACGGCAAGACTGAAAGGCAAACAAAAGACCGAAAAGTGCAACGATAATAGAGCAGTCTCCATGGTGAATGATCCATATGAAAGTTATCTGTGGCAGAGCTAATGTACAGCGTGCATCCATTAGCAAGAGAGGCAGGCTTGGAGCTAGACAATCTCTACTAAATGATGAAGTCCTGATAGAATTTCAATGCCTGCGAGTCCCATTAGATACAGAATGGTCAGTATGTACTGAGAATTAGAGCATCCACAAGTCATCACTTTCCACATTAGACGGTGTGGGTCTGTCCGCAAAATGAGTCCCATCCACTTAGCTCACGAAATGTGGGAGTGGGTGTAAATCGCAGGCAACATTACAGCATCCGCATTTCACTAACAAGACCCAGTAAAAAGTGTCTAGAGTGAAAAGTATGAAATGAAACCAATTTGATGATGAAGAATGATGCAGAAGGAATAATAAGTCCATCTATTCCGTCTATTCTAAGAATCAATGATGAAGTGAGGCTGATGTTTAGTCTGGATGTACAGTAAAAGGTATTGATTAGCCACTCCCCTCTTGCCATGATAGGAGTAATGGACAGGCTGCTGAGTGCGACGATGATATTTACCTCCCCCCCCCCCGGAGGATTCGCACTGACAGGCTGTGCACCTTCACTGCCCTGCCCTGATGACCAAGCGCCCACCCAAACTTGGACTGAGGATCTGTTTGGCACCTTAGGCTGTTAAACTGACACACATATGAGCACACACACACACACATGAACTAAATTAGCGGCCGTCTTCGCCTGTGCGCCGGAGCGTGGGCGTGAAATTGGGAATTTTGCAACTGGGGCGAAAGTCTATGGAGCTGGAACAGGCAGGGCTGGGCAGGGCAGGACGGGGCTGGGGAAGATAGCAAGGGAGCACCTCGGGTGGGTGAGGGGTAACTGAGTAGGGGGGGGGGGGGGGGGGGAGGGGATGACTCACCGGCCTGTAATATGAGCCCATCACAGAACAAGAGAACCGGGGGTGGGCACAGTGGAGAGAAGGAGAGAGGGAGACAGAAGGATGAATGGGAGGTCTCATAAAGCTCCCTCTCTTCTCCTTGTCTCTGGAGTGACATCACAGTGGGATCAGTGCCATCTCCCAGCCTCTGGCGGAGACTCGGTTCATTCATAAAGGCTGCACTGCTGCCTCCACTCAGAATGATGCAACAATACAAGCAGAGCAGGCAACCAGACCCAACAAATAAGGGACAATATGCTTTCTATCATGCGATTGAGCTATAAATAGCCCTATAGAGCTTATTGAATGAGTGGGTGTGTGGGAGTGGGGGTGCGAGGAAAAGAGTCGTCTGAGAAAAAAAAAAAAAAAGAGGATGACATCTAAGAGGCTATTCAAAGCTGGGTGAAATAAACTGTGAAATACTTTAGGGTCAAATAGTCATTTATTTATATCAGTGTCAAAGCTTGTGGTAATTCATGTCTCCCTCTCTATGGCCCTCTGTAGCTGAGTGTATGGTGGGCTTTTTTTTTTTTTTTTAAATCAGCAAAGGAGTCAATTTCCTGTGGCTAAGTTGCCACTTCCTGTGGGAAGTGAGGTGAGTTGTGGGTTCAGGTGAAGGTCAAACATTTCAGAACCACTAGTAAGGCCATATTCCCTTCCTGAATATCCCTGCATGCACACAGGTACATATCAACGGGGTCACACCGTGCAGGGAAAAAGAGAGGAGGTATTGGCATCTGGCCAAGGGCTTATAATCGGCTCTTTAAGGCAGACCAATCTGCCCACAGCAGACCAGAGGTGACAGCGGTATCTGAGAGAGCCTTTGATGGAGATCTGTATCTGGACCCCTGGTCTGGGAACGCAGGGTCATAAACCCCGCCAACATGAAGGGGGCCCATTCAGCGCCACAGGGTGATAAAGTGGCGGCTGAGGGCTGCAGCGGAGCAAGAGGAGGAGGACGGGGTGGCAGTCTGGTTTTGAGAGGGCTGCTTGTTCAGCCAGGCGCTCCACTGTTTAGATTTCCATCTCATTGCCAAAGACCAGGAATAGATGCGTAGGCCTGGCTCACACCAAAGTGAAGCCACACCAGACCTAAAAGCGCAAGCCTGCTCCAGCGCAGAACAGCGATAACCTAAAGAGATCCAACACACTAACCAGCACCATCCTACCATCACACACAGCAGTGCTGAAACACTAGATTTATTCTTAGGTTTCCACCACTGGCTGCTGGCTGCCCTCTTGAAGCGCAAGCCTGTGGTGGTGTAAAGCAGCTGTATGGGACCAAGCCACTACTGCTGACATCTGTCTTTGGCCATGAAACTGGAGTTGTCCAGGATCATCACCACCACAGACATACCGGCTACTGAAGCAGACAATAAGTGAGACTAATACCCCAAGCTGCCTTGCTGTCTTTCTTTCTTCCACTCCCTCCATCTCTGAAATCATATTAGCTTATGATGTGAAAGTGCATTAACTCTTCTGTTTATGCCAAAGTCTCAGCACTTGCTATGACATTACCTCTGAGTTTGAAATGATATGCACCATCGCCAACAGACGTTAAACATATTTTTGCTAAAAGCTTGATGGAAATGTTTTCCTCTCCAGAAGAACGAGGGAAACAGACAAGCAGTATTTCAGCAGGATTTGGCTCCATTCTGCTTATTTAACTGCCTACAAGCTTTGTTGCTCTGTGATCTCTAACAGAGTTAAAAAGGCTTGTTTTTTAGGTATGCCTCAAGTATTAAAGGTTGAGCAACAGTAATGTACGGCTCACGGCCGCCCATTGCACAACCTTCAAGTTCTTTTTTCACTGAGAAAGCAGACAAATAATATTGGGAAAAAGCTGAAAGTCAGTGTGCACTAAAGCGCTGCACAAACAATAGAAATCTGACAAATCTCACACAACTTGAATGTTTTCCATGACCTCCATTTATGTTAAATATTTATAATGAAAGCACTTCTTAGTCCAAAAAGGATTTGACTGTCTTGTTTTATCCACCAGTGCTAGGCACGGTGAAGGGAAAAGGGAACTGACAGGCGAGCACTGTACTGGAGTGTGCAGGTGGTGCTAGCTGCATCCAGGCTAGCTGCCCTCCCAGGCTCCGTCCCTGTTGTAAACAGACAGGGGATGCTCTGGGGGGACTGTTTAGGCGTTAAACCAAACAAACGACATATCTGACAAACAGTTTATTCTGCGTGTTGCATTTTTTCCACAAAACATGGTGCCTGCCCCCATTTTTAGTCCAAACTGATACATTCCACAACCAGGTTTCTGATACAAGTGTGAATTATGTGGGACAGCTCACAGCCACACACTCGCACCGCTGGAATCGTAGGCCACTCGAACGTTCTTTTGTGCAACACATACGCTGTAGTGGCTGGGTCTAATTACACATCACACACACACACACACATACATATATATATATATATGAGCTTGTTGCTTGTTTGAAGGCGAGCTATGGGCGACAGATGGATACTTGATAAATAAATTCCCTGCAGACCGCAGTGTTTTCATGTTGCGTGCCTCACATTCCACCTCTGTTTTACAATCGTTAATGTGCCTCTCACAGCTTTCTTGTTTTCCTCTAATGTGACCAAAAATGACTTGCGGTCTAAGTGGCAAAATGGTTTCAGCTCAAGATGATGAATTACCCTTCTAATTTAAGCTCAGTGTAGGCTCCATGGCTAATAGGAGCATAAAACATCAAACATCTGGCCTCATGTCTCTTCCTTTATCTCGCTTAAGATATGTGTGTTATTTTTCATGACGATGTGAGACGCCTCTGCTTTGGCTGACTTGGCTGATTAAAAGATGTAAACCGTGATTTGATTTGATAACTGGAAAGTTCCAACTCCGGGTTTTGCAATAAGAGATTAAGTGATTTCCATATCATTGCAGAAGTGTGAACTCATGCCTACCTTTTATTTTCCCTCTCCCTCTCTCTCTCTCTCTCTCTCTCTCTCTCTCACACACACACACACACACAGGCTGTGACTCATTTCGTAAAAGAATGACTGGACTTTAGGACATATCGTGCTGCTGCATTTGACAATGTGACTGGTCATGATGAAAGCAATGACCATATCTTGTAAAATTCCTGCTCAGTGAGTCAAAATTTGTCACGTTAGTCTGTCGAGTTATAACTAACAGAAACAACAGCAAACAGAACACATCTAGTGAGCATTTATGTTCATCCAAAAGATCGTTCTTTTTACCAACACGATGACATTTCTTAAACCAAACACAGTCAAGGTCAAGTTCTCATTATGTTCTGGGTATGAGAACAAAAGAATACAGCTGCTTTTACTCTCCTAGTCAAAATCCAAACTTACATGAGTCCCATTCCTCGACCTCCTCCATGGCTGCCAGAGCACATGTGCCTCCCATTTGACTGCGTCACTGAGGCCCAACTCATCGTGAGCGCCGCAGAGTTGCACCTACATGGCAGAGCCAGCCAGCCACCCACGCAAATACACCCTTTGTTATCATTCTTGGCTTTGGCAGGCCAATCAATCAATACAGCTCTGATGCTGTAGGTCTGATACACATAAACAGGTCTGTGGCTGTGCCCCATTTGTTCACCTGATTACAAAAGCAGCATGCAACGAATGCTGACTTCAAAAACAGGTGGTGTGCGGCAAATGCTGAAAAAAAAAAAAGAGAGAAAAGAAGGGAAAATCTGGAACGCACACTAAACGAAATGAATGACAGGGCCGCGTCGTGGACAGCTGAACATCCACGGTGAAAAGAAATCGCTGCCTTTAAGGACAGTGGACTTATTCTCAAGGCGGGCATGTTTCTAACCTAGCCCAGTTTCCATTCCATTATAGGAAACACGGCTCCTAAATGTGGAACGTTAAAACAGAAACAGCAACAGAGCAAGAGGACCAAAAAAAAAAAACATATAAAGCACTGAGGACAACATCGAGATGCGTGGGTGGCTGTGGAGCCAGTTAGGGGCAGCTGGGGTTCGCAGTCAGACTGGTAACGTAGGGAGAGGAGAGGCCTGTGTTAGCACAAACCAGTAAGTGAGCCAAGCAGACGCACAGTCAGACTGCCAGTGGCGTGTGGTGCAGCAGGCGTCTAGCGCCATGACTCAGGGATTACAAGCAAGGAATGACCGGGGATGGGACAAAGTGCACTCACCAGGAACTCACTACACACCACATCAAGGCGTCATGAGAGAAACTCATGTGGCCGACAGAAAGACATCGACAACAGAGGAAAGAAGAGAAAGGAGGGGGAGGAACTCTAGAGGAGCAATTGTGCGAGTGGGTGGATGAATGATTGAAAAGAGTTACAAAAAAAAGCTTGTTAATGCTTTATTTCCCCAGACAAGGAACATATTTTCCTGTGTTTTGGTTGTTGGCTCTTTTGTGGAATGTGAGTAAAACGAGAGGCTGTAGAAGACTGATTGCAAGGAGGACTACTCTAATCATTTTGACCTCTAATTTTTCTCAGCATAACGAGGACTATTTACTATCATCACACTGACCACACCTTGAAACGTCTCTCCTTTCTCCATCACCCCTCTCCCCCCCTCTCTCTTTCTGTCTCTCTCACCATATGCTTGCTATTTAGGAGACTGCTGTATCTGGTGCTAACACGCCTTACTTTATGACTAAGCTTTATAAGCAAAGATTAAGGCGTGTAGTCACCAGGGAAGCATTGAGATAGGACCCACGCAGTATTATGGTTTTATGTTTATATGGGCAGCACAGCAGATGAATGAAACGCCGACTGAATGGGGAGATAGCCCATTTAACGTAACGCAGTGGCATCACTGAGCGGCTCGGGAAAGATAGAAAGGGAGACAAGGTAATAGTGGAAACTCTACAGCTACTTGACAGGAATCCGCCCTGTCTGTTGACAAGTCTGACCAACACAGGGAGGCCCAATGAGGAAGCTGGTATCAGTTTCCCTCTGGGCACAAACAATGCCTGGCCAAGCACTACCTAATGACATACGGTGATTCACTGAGCACTGGACTGACTAATCAAGTTTTGATCTGACAAACCATATCGCCCTCAGTTTGACATGGCGCACATCAGATGAAAAATGGGCCAGTTGGCTCTGTTTGGCCCAATTCATTGACAGACCACATCAAGAGAAGCCTGGATCACCCAAACAGTGTTTGCACAGCTGCCAGGCAGCCACGCACACTCAAATACTGGCATATATTACAGTGCGCTACTGAAGGAGTGCTGACACAAACACACCGAAAGCAAAAACCTGAAGCTTATGTAACACCCTCTGTTCTAACACGAGCTGCCCCTCTCCGCGCCATACCAACACGGGAGGCACTTTGGAAATGAAAGTCAGTGAGGCCTTTGTGAGAGTCATCCGTGTGGCATGGCCTGTGCGTGCTTGTGTGCATACTGTACATGGCGGGCGTGGAAAGGAGACGCCTTATAAGGGCCGTCAGCAGACGCATCAGGAACGCCAGTTACAACAAACAGCAGCATTCTGATCAGATAAAAGTGAGACTCCCACTCGAGCTCCTCCAATGCCTCCATGCATGCCACCCAGCAGTGCATGCTCACAAACATTCCTGTCAGCCACTGAACCCTGACCCTTAGTACTGACGAACACAGAAGGAAAGTAAAAGAGGGGACGACTCACTCATATCTAAAAGAGACAAATCCGTGCATTGTCAATGATTGACAACTCCTTTGAGAACTTCAGCAAAAACAAGAGAAGAAGAAACACGAGGCACTTGTGCTTTCATGTCTGTAATTTCACAATCCCAACACCTTTCCCGTTAAGTAATGCTCTTCCCCCACCTTTAAAACGTGCCTCTGTCTAGCTGACAGTTTTGTTATGGCTACATGGTGCTTTCGGTAATAAGCTACCATGTTGTGGGTTACACTGATATTAATGTGCTGTGTCAGGAACTGACTTCAGTGACTGAACAGAGGAATAACAGCTTTGTGGAACATTAGATGCCTTGTTTGGGTGCACCTCTGACCCTGGCAGTGTGTGAGCGCTTTACAAGGAATTACCTCCGCTGGAGAGAGAGCGGACAGGCCTTGGGTAAGCTGACACTGGTTGCACTTCTGTCACAAAATAAAACAAACAGTATAGTAAGGTGGGTTGGAAGCCACTTAAGCCTGTTAGTGGGGTATGTACATATATACAGTGTGTGGCTTCAGGTGTCTGAAGAAACACTGTAGTTCCCGCAGTGCCATAGTTCTGTGGCTGCTTATAATAAACCGAGCAACCCATGTCCACTGGGACAGCAGCTACTTTGGCAGTCCAACAAATCAACAAAGCCATTCTGGCAAGTATCTCTTTCAGAAAGTTGTAAGCACAGAACCTGTCATAGTCCTTTAAATGTCTGCAACACAAAAATGTCCCCATCGTGGGACTAATAAAGAAATATCTCACCTTAGGAATATCTTAAAACACCATTGTTGTGTCTTCTTAGGACCACGAACATGGTAGAACATTGGCAATGCACTTATCTTGTAAGCATGGCAATGCCAAGGAGTAAACAGAACAGCGTGTGTCTGTGTGCGGGGAAAAGATGTGCTCGTGTGAAGTTGTGAACTGCTCCTCTGCAGCCTCTGCTTGACCCGAATGCACCCAAGTGAGCGTAAGCAGGAGCGTGCATTGCGAAATGGCTTTGCAAGATAGCGCTACGCTTTGGCAACTTAACTGCAGCTGTCAGCACTTTTCATGCGAGCTCGTGAGATGTGTATGTGCGAATCTATGCTCTGCAGGTACTGACAGTGAGGAGAAGGTGGTTAATGCGGTGAGGCTTGGCCCCTCAGTTCACAATTAGTATCAAATTTCCATGATGCATAAGTGCTGCTTGCTGCCCTACTAATAGGCTCAATGCCACTTGAGCTGTAAATCACAGGGGATTAGTTCATGTTAAAAGCTGCTGAATGCAAATCATCTGAACATGCCACCATGTGTAAAAATGAGAAGTGAAACCGCACAAAGGTCTAAAGCCAAACACAAACACAGCCCACATTTGCGGGCTTCCCTGTATGTGCCCTGGACTACCCCTGGAGCAAGCCAAGTCTTCCAGACAGCAGGGTCAGAGAGGCAAGCCTCAGCACTGCAGATTCATCACCTCAGCCTGCCTCTCCTTCCCTCTGGAAAGTCAGTTTTAACCACTGTGGAGGAGGGGGAGGTAGAGAAGAAGGGAGAGAGGGAAGGAGGGAGGTAGAGGAGGCAGCGGGGAGGGGAGTGATTAGGCACCGTCTCCAGTGCCCTGGCTCTCCCAGTGTGGTGTTGGATGAAGGGTCAGAGATGGGTGCTCGGATGGGAGAGGGAGGGAGGGAGGGAGGGAGGGAGGGGATGGAGACAGATCCCCCGTGAGATCAAGGCAGGATGAAAGAGAGGGATATCACTTGTACATCAAAACCACAAAGCAGGTATTAATAGTCAATTTGAGCGACCAAAGTTCAAAACAACATGTGGCAGAATTTAACTTTAAAAATGTGAGCATATGCTGAAAAGCAAATCTGAAAAAGTGGTTTAGACTTTTTTTTTTTTTTTTTTTTTTAAAGCCCACAGTGTGAAAGTATGTCAGCTACATGACAGAACATAAAAACACTGGAAATGTCCCAATAGTTGTTGTATGAACTCCACATTGTCGTCATCATGTTCCAGAATTACATCACGAGGGCTACTTTTGTGATGCACGTCTACGAATGTAAGAAGAACTTTTTTCACAAAAAAAAAAAACCCTTGTGTTTCACAAAGCACCATCGTACTGTACATTCTACAGACAGAGTCAGAGCTTGATTCATTCAACAGAAATGACAGACGCGCGCTGGTTTTACATGCTATTGCGTGCCGGCGTAGCCTCGGGCGTTATTACATCTCTGTCAAGTGTTGCGTGCTGACCAGCATTGAGCAACCGGCACCGTCTGAACCGCGTTCGGGACGTCATGTCCCTCTCGGCGCATCTGATCGCCGAGGATCACCGAGAGAGGTTAGCATCAGCGCGATCTGCCACCAGCTGGCTGCGTTACAAGGACACATTAAAGGAGTAACGCTCGTCTCGTGTTTAACTGTCAAGAGTTGGATTACTCACCGTCCATTTTCTCAGCCTTTATGATTGTTAGCGTCGGTTTCATATCGACAGCCGCCGTCATGATCATCAGATCGGTGTGACTTACTAACGCCGCGTCCCTCTTTTATTCTAACAGCTCCAAAAAGACACTATATAAAAGGAAATCTTCTCTTCCTCTGGCGCTCCGGTTATTTCTACTGGCCGATCTGTTGTTATTATTATTAGGATTTTTTCCCCCCTCTCACACTGAAAATCTATTCAGTTTCTCCTTCTCCTAACTTATCTTTCTCTTTCCCTCCTTCTCTCTCCGGTACATGTACACACACTCCCTCTTTTCCTCGTTCTTTCTTACTCACTCACTCACTCACTCACTCACACACTCACTCCTTCCTCCCTATCTCTGGCTATGGGCGTTGCATTGCTCAGAGCCGGAGTGCGACGACAGCTGAAGGGGGCGGTGTTTGGGCCTGACTTGCCGGTTGATTCACAATTCAATTACAATCACCCCCCCACCACCACCACCACCCTCAACCCCTGCAGACACACACACACACACACAGTGCCTCCCCGGAGTCTCTGTGAGAACTTACTTAGTACAGAGACCCCTTCACGTCATCAGACACAGTTTGGAGTCTTCACGTTCCCGCAAATGACTCCAGTTTTACAAGGGATGAGAAACAGCCTGGAGATGTGAGAGCTGCTGAGTAGCCTGACAAAGAAGTGTATAGTAGTGCCCGACCACATCACTACCCAAACATGACAGCAAACAGTCCGTTCAACGACTCCACCGGACCACTTTTCGGGGCAGGTTTGAAAGAAATGTCATTAAAATCCAGTTTAGGTCCCCGAAGCCATTGTGCTGGAATGTTACAGTCATGCTATAGGGCACAAAAACAGCATGGAGTACGACATGGTTGCCATATTTTGACACAGCGTGAGCCCCTTTAGGAGCGGTATTGTGATACAAGAGGGTGAGCAAGAAAGCAGTGTGCCTTTGCACATGGTTTTAGATCTTAAAATAGCTGAATACTCGCGGTTTAGCTGTAGTTCACGAGCGAAGAACCGTTAACTATGGGCTAAAAGGACACTGTCTGTGTATTCTGCAGGGCCAGGTTTCCTCATAACTTGTAACTCAGCCTCATAAACGCCTCAGAGTATTTCCTGTTCACCTTGTACTGATCAATAAAACCCAAACATGTCTTTTTTTTCTTTACACAGCTGCATCAGCCATTGGTAACAAGGGACATCTTTACCGTTTATGTATACAATCAACTTGCTTTAAAGATGAGGTCGCCCGTACTAATTTTAAATTCGATCAAACCGGGTCTCCTGTCATCGAGACCGTCAATGGCAATTCAGTTTGAACAGGCTAAACTGCCTGTTCTGATTTTAAGTTTGCGCTGCTTGTTTTTTGAGGACGCTTGTGCTTTCTTATCTACAATAATCAGGAACAATGACGTGCCTTACTGGAAATTGAATCAAGAATTTGTTCTGCCACTGGAAAAGAACAAAAACAGGAGAAAGACTGGGCTTTTTAGCCGCAGCAAGCCTCCACTCTGAGCAAACCAGTACCATTAGAGAGCACCTCCCATGGTAGCAGAAATAGTAATAACAGATTATAACAGTAATTCTCACACAAGTTCCACTGGAACCTACTGCTTTTAACAAAAGCAAGAAAATCCAGCAAGAAATAGGCTACTGAGGGACTAGTATGAACTAAGATATTTTGTTTATTCACAAAACAACCGTAGTGATTTTCTCTAAGGCACTCTTTTTTTTCCTTGCATCCAACCTCACCATATGAAATCTTGTTAGAGTGAATCATATGGCGCATCCCATACGACACACAACGTCAATATGATACTTCTGCATGTACTGTATGCGTGTGTGTGTGTGTGTATGGAGGGTGGGGAGCCAGGGATATTGATCACACATGGATTTTTAAACCGGTGGTACATCTCGGGCTCCATTAGCAGCCCTGGATCAGGTTTCATTGCCCTGATAGGAGCCTCGTCTGGGAAGAGTGCTGGTGGGTTCTGTGGTGAGAGGAGCAGCCTCACCAGGGGCAAAGCAGAGGGGGAGATGGAGGAGAAGAATGGAAGGGAGAACAGTACCTCTCACTTCATCTCAGTCAGTCAGTCTCTCACTCTGTCTGACTGGACCTCTTTGTTTTCTGTTAATGAACTCCCTCATATCTGTTCTTAAAAGGACAGCCTGGGTCCTTTTGTGCCTGAGGGCAGCCATTAGGGGTTTAATGGTGTTGCTGACTAATATCTGGGCTGGAGTCACTGTAGCCCATTGAAATGATTCTGCCTGTCTTCAGTTTTTTTCTTTACATCTGATGTTTTTAGTACTATAAAAAAAAAAGGCTTTCAAATTGTAGCTTTACCAATCAATTTTCAGGATATATGCTAAAACTGATATCATCATTAAATAATGTTTTTTAAAAAAAAGCAAACAGACAGCTGACAAAGTGATGATAAAAAGCATTTTGCTTTAAATTCGTGTTGCCAGGAAACATCTGAATATATTTCTTTTCTTGTATCTCAGAACAATATGTTACTGATCTGTTTCCCAGAGCAACAGCAATTCTTATTGGCCTTAGACAGCCTGGTGTACAATGACCCTGGAGACAAACACATTTTTATGAACAGTACACTGACATGGGGGAAACTGATTACCATAAAAATAAATTGTAAAAAATGGAACGGTTAAACACTAAACATTCAGTTTATCTCCAGAGAGATCTCGATACCCACTGTAGGGACTGCTTGTGTCAAAGTTTTGCACAATACCAGCCCAAAAAACAACTATTGTTGTAACGAACTGTGTCATTTCCTATTTAGACAGAGGGATTGTTAATTGTCTTACACCGGTGAAACAATCAGCCGAGTGCGTGTACCAGAACACTTGAGGACACAGGTCCCAGATCAAACAACTTTTGGTTTCACAGTCTCTTTTCTTCACCTGGCAAATGCTGTTGCCATGGTTCTGACAGTTAGCTGGCGTCACTCATTTGCGTTGCAGTGTAGCAGCTCTAGCTAAAGCAGCTTTCTCTCTCTCTCTCTCTCTCTCGTCGCTGCTCTCTCCTGCTCGCTGTCAGTCTCTCGCTGGCACATCTGTGTTGTCTGCCCGTCTATAATCCTTAGATGTAACCGTTGCACCTGCTACTTTTCACAGAGTTAACTGAAAGGTTATTTGATTTAGAGCAATCCATACAGCTGTCAAGTGATATTTGTCTTTGATGCTCGTGCTCTTGCGACAAGTCACAAGAGTTTTGGTCGCTTTAAGCGTGAAGATTTCGCCATTCTACTTTCTTTCACATTTGCGAGCATGAAATACGAGATGGTGACATAGCCGAGACAAAAATCAATGTGTAGAACATCTCGGATAATAGCTATGACCTGACGCATTTGGTATTTTGCCTGAATAGACAGCATTTAGCATGTAATCAATCAGTCATTCATTTACAGACACTCAAGCGCACACACACAGATGGGTGATGGGCGTGCACACACACACACACACACACACACACGCATGCAAACAGACATGAGCGAGCGAGAGAGGGGGAGAGAGAGAGCAGACAGTAAAACAGTAAAACAGTGGGGTCCTTGTGGCCTCTGACTAGTCGCTCAGTCTCAGCTCTATCTGTGGTGGATGCTGTCTGAAGGTGCCACAGGCTGCATGCACTCCTGCTGAGATCAGAGGGTTAGCTGGGACAGGAGCGGTGTATCCCTGTGTGTGTGTGTGTTTGTGTGTGTGTGTGTGTGTGTGTGTGTGTGTGTGTGTGTGTGAGTATCTATGTGTGTACATCTTTCTCTTGAGCCTCACATTCCAAAATCTCTTCTGAGAGTATGTGTGTGTGTCTGTGTGTGTGTGTGTGTGTCAGAGAGTGCATGTGTCTGTGTGTGCGTGTGTGTGTGTGTCAGAGAGTGCATGTGTCTGTGTGTGTGTGTGTGTGTGCTTTGCTAAATCGTGTGCATATAAGTGCACTGGGAAAGTAGCAGGGCCTCCCTGAACAAAGGCTCAGCTCTTTTCTGAACAATTAGCTTCGCTAAAAAGGACATCTCTTCCTCCATTAGCGGCACCACGTGCCCCCCATCACTCCATTGTGCAGTTAATTCAATTATCCCCACCCCCCTCCGAGTCTCTTTGCCTCCCAGACCTCCCTCCTCTCGTCTTGCCCTCCCTCCTCTCTGTTACCGCCACGCTCTTAGATAAAGCTCCGCTAGTGCTTGAAGCTGAAGAGAAAATACATCAGTTTGCAGTTTTAAATGATTTCTCATTGAAAAAAATATGTACATACCTAGAAACGCTCAAAAGATATGCTACGCTCTAAAAAGATCTGGCTGTTGAAGGTTGTTGTATTTTAGTAAATGTTCATGTTGAACGACTGAGAGGGTTAAATTGACCTTAATGTTCCATAGGATGGATTAGATTCAACTATGAATGCACATTAGGAGACACAGTAAGAGGTATTCACTCTTGCCATTACCGGCGTACACTCATTGTAGTTAACAGTCTGTGAATATTGCTAAGTTCATGATATAAACATTAAAACAATGGGAGGTCTCTCTTAGGATTCATGAAAGCACCACCTTTCCTGATGAGCTGGCATCTGTTGCATCATCCCTCGTCAGTGATTGCATGTGTTTTCAGAACTACATGTTCTCCAACTGAAGTGGTTTGTAATTAGTCACCACACTATCAAAAGGAACTTACCACACGAACACTTCCTAGAAATAAAGCATGTAGAACTCTGGGAAAGGGAAGTCTAAAGATCGGTTATTTGGCTGATACTTTAGAGCAGAGCAGGTAGGAGGAGTAAGTAAAGTAAGGGGGTCTTTCTTCAAGCTGGTTACACAGCCAGTAGCTTTTAGCGAGGGAAAATACAGACATTTGTTAATGTCAAGAGTTTTTATTTAACACTGAAATAAGTGGCTTATCAAAAGACACACAGCATATTCACCAGAAATGATTCTTTGAAATAGCTTCCTTATAAACCATCTCAAAGCAAAGCAGTGCTTTGAGTTAGGGGACGGAAAACTCCAGAGTGACGACTGGAAATGTCCGAAGTCTAATTTGTATATTTCCAAAAATACTTCAAAACCTACAAATATACAGTGTATTAGTAACAGATTACCTTTTTCCTCTGTTTACTGACTAACACCCCCAGTCTCAGAGGTATCATCACGTTATGCAGCTCAGATCTAGGACCATGGCAGTGGTGTAAGCCCATTACTCCACAGTTGTCTGTCGCTTTTCCGAGTTTCCACTCTTGTTTTGTTTTATTGTCGGAGGGGGAAGTGTGTGCCGGCCTGATTAGCATCACTGTTTCCTCCTTTCCCATAACCCCCTAGACCCCCGCAGGCTGCCTGTTTACTTTTAGAAATAAAAAATGGGCCTGCGCCCGTGAGGACGTGCCCCTCATCAGAGGCGAAGCCCCCCCCCTTGTTCCCCCCACCCCCACCCCCAAGGTTCCACATCTAAGATCCTCCTCCCTCATCTCCTCTCCTCCCAACTACACCAGTCCCAGTCCTGTGACTTATTCCTCTCCTTATCCGTCCTCTCTCCTTACACTGTATTCCGCCCACTCTCCTTTGCTTTCCACCCTGTTCCCCTCCTCTTCCAACTGTCCAGCTGTCAAATCACATCAAATAAAGCAGGCCAATGGTCCCTGAGTGCCAGATCACAGCTGTGTCTGTGTGTACTAAATGGGAGGGCATGTTTAAATGTACAGTGAACTCATGAGTGCCTGGGAGTGGATTTGTGCATGTGCGTACGTGTGTGTGTGTGTGTGTGTGTGTGTGTGTGTGTGTTTGTGTGTTTGCCTGCTTTACTGAATGGGAGGATGCAGTAATACAATACACACCAGAGTGCAGGGTGTGAATTTAATGAATGAATATGTGGAGTGTGCATCACTGCAGGATGTTGTTGGAGTGTGCATGTGTGTGTGCATGTGTGTGGGTGTGTGTGGGTGTGTGTGTGTGTGTGTGTGTGTGTGATATCTTTGCTGAATGTCAATACGATCACACAGATACACAACCCCAGACACTCACACATGCACGTACGCATGCATGCAGGCACACCCACACACACACACACACACACACACACACACACACACACACACAGTGAATTTCCACAATGGAAGTTTACAACAGGCCCTGTGGTGTGAGTGTTGGATAGTGAAGAGTAGAGCTGCGTTAGTGTAAACATCACCATGGCATGGCTGTTGTCAGGAAGCTGTGTGTGTGACATTGGGCTCTGGGCCAAACATGCGATCCTTTAAAATCCAACATCCCCGCCTCACATCTGCTCTGTACTCTTTCTTTCTCACACTAGCACATTTCATTTTAACAACACCCTATTCATTCAGAAGAAGTGGCTTGAGCTGTAAAATCCTATGTAACATACCCACTTTAAAAGTTAAATGAAACACACCACCCAATATATCCAAGACAGTGGATTTAGTATGAGAAACATTTAGGAATGTTGGCAACTAAGGACTTACAGCTAAAGCAACTGGTCTTAGTTTTATTCAGTGATTATCTTGTAACTATTGTGCCGGTAAAATATTTTGAAATGGTTGATTTTCAGTTTCAGTTTAGTTTCACTGAAAACTTGAAGCAGCTATAATATCTTTTTTTTCAATGTATGAAATGACAATTTCAATATGTATAAGGGGTGACTCGTGGTGCGAATCAGCCCCTGAGTCTGCAGCTCCCCGAGCTTTATAGCCAGTTTCAGCTCGTTTAGCTGGGCGTACCTTTTCAGCCAAAACGCTGAAACAGCAGACAGACACTGTTTGCAACCAGCTGGCGAACATAGTGGAGCATTTAGCTGCTAAAGAGCCAGATATTTCCCTCAGGAGTCGGTGGGGACCAAAAACAGAGCTAAAAGAGAGTAATTATTTGCCAGGTGGCCTGACACATGACTAAATGAATGAATAATAATGTTTCTCCATAATTGCTGGATTAGTAAATGGGCAACTGTTTGCTAACAGGTTCGCCATATCAACTTAAAAGGTGATGATATGTCAATGTTGTGTTCAAAAGTTACTCCCGCTGCCCCCAAAGTGGCAAGAAAAATTATTTTTATAAGTTTTTGTAGGTTTAAGGAACATAGTAAGGCGACTTTTATTTACACTTATTGGTTTTCATGAGCGTTCTATTGTTGCTGAATAACTTAAAGAGGCGTCTTATAAGTAGTATAACCCCATTATCATTATATTCTATCACATTCCAGTAAAGCTGAGTGACTACGACGTTAACTAGCAAAAACATAACCTTAATTAAAAACTGCCACAAACTCAATGGTGGAAAATGAATGGTATGCACATGTGGCTTTCTCATTCCCCATATCTGATTCTATAGTATTTGAACTATAATATTCAAGAGGAGACTGCGCTCTCAGTTTGAGAGAAATGAGTCAAAGCAACGGTTGCAGGTCATGGAGACTGTGTCAGAGGTTGTTCAGCTGCTTTTGAGGTTAGCAAAGACTCATAACGACATATGCTGGTAGCACAAAAACCTCCAGTGGCTGTATGTGACACTACGAACAAGAGCTTAATGACTGTTGCATCTACAGGTGGCTCGAACGCTCTAAGACCTGTGCTCTGAATAGTGTAGGATTTAGGAGAAGGATGAGAAAAAAAGGTCAACGCTCGGTCATTTTTTTCCACTCAGCAATGTTTATGTCAACGGTTTAGCGCTGGGAGCAATGAAGTGAGGGCTCCAAAGGAGTGTGTCTCTGGCAACAAACATCAGCAAATCCCATCAAATCCTGACTCCCTCCCATACACACACACTCACACACACATGCATATATGCACGCTCAGCCCCCCTCCACCTCTCCAGAGACCAAACCAGAGGCTTGGGAAAAAGATGGCCGCCCTTTGGCCCCCTGTCTTGCCCCCTGCATCCAGCTCGGGGAGGTGACGGAAGAAAGCCTGTGCCCCCCAGCACCCCTACCCTACTCCCGTGGCGTGCGTCCCAAACCACCAGCATCAATCACTTTTGAGGACGAGAGGAGGCCAAAGTCAAGCACAGGCAAATGCACTGGAAGGAATGTTCCAGTTTAAAATGAAACTTGTTTGAAAAAAAAAAAAGAAAACAGAAAGAGAGGATTGGAAGTAGAAATACACGGGGCATTTGGTTGTCCCCAGAAGAGGGAGGGAGACAGAGGGAAAACAAGAGAGCGAGAGAGGGGGTATCTGGTAAAGGCATTGCCCTCAGGGTCAGCATCACCAGCACAGCAGACGCAGAAGAACAGGCCAAGTCGAGACTGTGTGTGTGTGTGTGTGTGTGAGAGTGTGTGTGTGTGTGTGTCTGTTCCAAAAATCTAAATGAGGGAGTTTAAAATGTGTGTGTCAAGATCGCAGACATGAATGCTGGAGTGTGACTGATCGCCCATTTACCATTCCAGTTAACACGAAGTCTTTTGTTTATTCTATTTTGTTTATTAGCTGTTTATTCAACTATTGATCATTATTCGATCATTATGAAGCATGTACAAGGTTTAGATTAACACTAATATTAACACTTGGTTTTAAACCAGGTGCATTAAAGTTGCTGAGAAATGGTTATCTATTAGGCACAATGAAAAAATTAATAAAAAGTTTGAAAAAAAATACAATTGCATTTCAAAATAGTGTGAAGTTATGGGTCTTGATTAAGAAGTCAGCTAACGAATACAGTATCAGGTACTATGTTTGGAGTTAGACTGTCTGGTTCTTACCTGTAGGGCACATGTCATGTCCATTGGGCACCTCCTGCAGGGGTATATCCTGGATGTAAAGGGGCTGTGATGGGTAGTACTGCTGCTGAGGGTGAACCACACCTGGGAACTGGGTCTGAGGTCCCACTGCCACCCCTCCACTCTGCCTCTGGAGACGAACATCACACAGAAAAAACGAACTGAGCGGTATGGAACAGATGCATACTGCATGTGTTACACACTTGATTTACTTCTGTACGCTTGGCAAATTCCTATTTGCTTAGGAGTGCTGTTGAAGAGCCATTTTCGACACCATGTAGATGTAACACTAATGATACTAATATCAGTAATATTGTTGATTTTTTTATTCATTATTGCCCAAAGAATGAAAAATTAATGAAAAAAACACTTCTGCCATTTTGACATTATAGAAAGCTCAGAGCTAAATGAAAACTTTATAAGACAACTTTGTAAAACAAAAGAAGTAGCTGTGGAAACTTAACGTCATGAGACAATGACGGGATCTTCATTACTTAACCAGCAACCTGTTAACCTATGAAAAACATTTATTTCCGTGCCGAGGGATGTCGTGACAGATTTAGCTGAAAACAACTGATCAAACTATGCAGTGGCTTTGGCCGCCAGTGCAACCTTGGGTTTTGAAAACAATTTTTTTCATTGTTTTCTCGGAGAGATAACTCTTGTGGCTAAATTTGACTCGTTGGGTTTATCTTTGCTGTGTTGTTTTATCCTGCTTATCACAGAAATGTTCACGTAAGAGGTTACAACCAAAGGGGGAAGTCTGAAGTCAGCACTTGACTGGGGGAACAGGAGAGATATTAAGTTCTATGTGGATACAAGAGATAGCAGCGAAGGAGATAACCACTTGACCATTTTTAGCATATCAATACGTTCATTTGACAAAAACAAAAAAACTCAATAGATCTTGTTGGAGGTTTCTGTTTGAAAGTGATGTGAACAGGGGATTTATATTTTTCTCACAACAGTGTGTCTAACTGGATGTAATGTGCTCTTTTCATCTGAGCATGTTAAGTAAGGGTTAGAAAAGTTGCTTTTATAATACAATACAGATATAAAGCGTTTGTAATGTATTCTCCACACTTGTGCACTTGCGCCATGTTATTTGAATTGGTCTTTCCACATTTGTAAGATGCATAGAGGAACCAAAAAGCGACGCTTCAGTCCGTCTTGCCAATGCAGATTCCAGTAAGAGGGATGTCACACGTAACTGACTGACTGGCCGACAGAGTGACTGCCGATCTGATAAGCAGGCCCTGTTTGAGCACAGGAGCATTTATCAGTAGCCGGCGTGCTTTATGGATGCCAAACATGACCAGAGGATCAGGGAGGCCAGTTTACGAGGTTCTTTGGAGGTTTGCGTGGGACGCTGCCTTCTCCTATCAGTCCATTCAGCAAGGGGGAAAAAGTTAGATAGGAATGGAAGGAGCCACATGGATTATTTATGGATCAGACAGACAGACTGACGTAGATAACAGTGGAGATAGCATCAACACCATAACATTCTTTGATCAGTTAAAGTATAGAATAACTCCCAATGCAGAGCTCAGTCTATAATGTGGAAAAGAGGGATGATGACGACCATGTAGGAGCCTTGTACACCTTTTCAGTTTGAGCTGAGTTATGGCATAAATACTGTTCTTGACAAATTTTCCATTTTTGTAAGTATCCCCAGTCCACAAGTGAACATCTTATTGTTTTGATTATAAATCAGTTCTAAATCAGGTCTCATGTGCACATGTTTATTCATCCACTGATTATCTGCCGCCTTGTGGATCTAAGGAGGAATTGCAGCGTCTACGGTTAGCAGACAGGTGTAATTAAATGCACATTGTGTTCAACGTAGAAGCACGGGGCGTGATTAATAACAGGGCCCTGGTGTTGTGCATGTCGGCTCACTAGAACGGCTTCAAATCGTGGAACTGAGCTGATGTTTGCGGTGTTGGTGACTTCCTGCAATGTCATATTTGAATATCTGCCACAAGAAAGTCCTGTGATGTGTCTGAAATCACTCCTTAGTTATCATACAGTATATTCACAAAGCACTCTATGTGCCCCCCGCCACCAGCGTCCAAATTGTGTGAAATGTATGTACTATACAGTACGCTCCAAACTTCACGCTAAAAGGTGCATTACTTTCTGTCGTCAAACTCACTATGATGCCAAAATTGCAGTCATGAAACTCTTAACTCAACCATTTAGTGATGAAGCAAAGTGATGGTGATTCATAAATGTCTGATATCTCAATTTATGACTCATTATTGAGTAAACTACCGAGTGTCTGTTAGTATTATGCTGTGGGAACGAGTGAATAAGACTGATCACTTGCTGCTTCTCCCGGCAGTACGGCATAACTACACTACGCTGTGATTTTGTTTGTCGGCTGACTGCATCTCATTCCAAACCAAATCTGCATAAGGAGCGCTGTCTGTGTTGCTTACATTACATGTAGCATAGCCATTGTGTTATAGTAGGGAACCCTCGCACCGTGTTGAGGCGGCTTCTGGCGTTTCCTTTTGCTGCAGGCTGCTCGGAAGCCCCACTGCTGTCTGCATGCAGTCTCTGTACAGCATGTGACAATCACTACAGTGCAAACATAAAAAAAAATAAAACACAGCAGATCCTGCTGCTTTTTGCTGATAATTCATGTAAATTCAAGAGAATAGAGCTACCGAGGTTACCCAGGTTCACCTTTTGACCAAGTCTGCTCTGGTATACAGTAGTCTCAATTTCAAAGGCAAGCCCCACCACCTGAGCCAATTAGGACCCAGGGAGATGTATCCTTCTATGTTTTCTATCAGGCCAGGGTGGGGTTGCCATTTGCATATAACCCCAGTCTCTTATCCTAATGTGCCAGCGCTCTGCATACAAATGGAGGCATTTATTTTGCCGCTCCTTGGCCTTCACCCTTCAAATGCTCATCTGACAGGAATCCCAATGTTCCCAGCTACCTCTGTCTCTGACTCTGTATTCAGCTCCTTCATTTGGAAAGCGTTAAGAGCCTTGGTGTTCTTGCAAACAGACTTCTGCAAAGCTCTGTGCGGGTGGCTTAGCTGAGAAAAGTGTTATTCAGTAGGGAATGGTCTGACTTCAATTTGATTGGTTAGTGGCAAGGTTGGAGGCCTACAGTTCCCAGTGTTTACAATATTACTTGCTAAAGAGAAGTGCATCTGGGCAAATTGTGGTTGTGCAACACAGTGGAGTTCAGAAGGGCGATTTCACAGCCTTGTAGAAAATTCTGTTGTTCAACAGCTCTGTTTCCTAACCGTTGTCGAAATCATGGGGGACAGCGTGTACAGATACAGGCAGTATTAGTGCAACCGTGGTGGACTAAACTCAACAGGAAAAATGCTCAGATAGAGTGTGTTCCTGTGAGGTGATGGGATCCAGAGTTGCTAACACACACACACACACACACACACACACACACACACGTACGCGAGCACGCCGCTCATATGCTCCCGCACACATTCCTGCACTGCCATGTGGCTGAGCTGCTAACACAAACACTCATTCGCTCACACTCCTGGCCGGCTGTGTGGCAGGTAGCTGAGGCAGCCTTAACACGGAGGTAATTTACGAGGGAGGTCTTACCACTGCGCCCAGACGGTCACAGGGGTGAAGGGCCGGGTAGGAAGAAACTGGATCCATGTAGTAACTCATCGCGGACTCTGTGGACAGGAGGAGCAGGGCCTGCTGAAGGGATCAACACGCAAACAGAGGAGGCAGGGTGGAGTGACCTCACACGCTGTTTACACTTTGTGTGCAAGTGTGCGGTATATAGTGTGTGTGTTTATGTGTGTGTGTGTGGGGGGGGGGGGTGCATTTGTGTGTATATATGAAGGTGTGTGAGAGAGGATAGAGACAAGGAGGGAGAGGGAAGGAGGTCGACAAGAGAAAGAGGGGTGGGAGAGAGAAAGATTTAAATAACCTGCAACATCAACTCTACAGTTTAGAAGGGTGAACACTCACACAATATCCCATCGTCGCATTCAGTCTTTGTCTGATTTAGTTAAAGGACTTTTTTTTAATGTGTCTTTTTGAGGAACACTTTTGATTTTTTAGTGGGAAAAAAAAAAGAGTTCATCTGAGGCAAATCCCTCCATCCAGAACATTTCCATCTCTTCTCTCTCACTGCATCACTCCCTTCTCCTTATGCTTAAAGTGCCTCCTCCCACCATCTGCCTCACCTCTTCCTCCTCCTCTTTCACGTCCTCCTCCTCCTCCTCCTCCTCCTCCTCCTCCTCCTCTTCTCCTTCCTTTTCCTCTCCTTCCTCCCCCTCCTACACACTTTACTTATCACTTTACACTGTTTAGTCGATGCAGCATCAACAAAAGACGCTGCGAACTGAGCCGGAGGATTACATTAGAGGACGAATGGTGTATATGGGCAGTGGCAGGTCTCATCCTCCTCACATTCATATGTTAAGCAATTTGGCATATCTGGTTTGTGGCAGCTGCTGACAGACTGAGGGAAAACGTGCCAGTGCTCAATGCTTGCAGATGTTCATCAGCTGAAAAAGATTCAGATGCTTTTGTTTCAGAAAAAAAGTGTTCATGCACAAAGTAAATAATGTGCAAATCAGCTCTGTCATTCAAATGCATGCACCACCTTTAGGATTGCACTTAATTGTCACTGATTTGGTGGGGGAAAGCAAGAAATAGAAGAGCAAAGCATTCATGTAGCTCCAATCATGCATTTTTGTCATATAAATAGATCCTGCT
Source organism: Pempheris klunzingeri (assembly GCF_042242105.1). Taxonomy (NCBI): domain Eukaryota; kingdom Metazoa; phylum Chordata; class Actinopteri; order Acropomatiformes; family Pempheridae; genus Pempheris; species Pempheris klunzingeri. The sequence continues at coordinate 20,361,063 of NC_092015.1, forward strand.
TATACACTGTATATTTTGAGTGCTCCATTTGAAGGCAGTTTCAAACACACACAAAGTGAATGGGAAATTAAATGGAATGAGGTAAAGTTCAAATTTTGTTAAAAGGTCAAAAATGAGCATTTTGAACGCTAAGGCAAGGTTGCAAAAACAAGAACAGACATGAAACACAAACGAAAGCAGCGCATCTTAATTCCCCCCTCAAAAAAAAAAAAAAAAGCGCGCTGCACGTTTTTAGGAGAATTCCTGACGGGAAAAGCAAAAAAAAACTTTAAAGGGAACAACTCTCACCATGAGGCATCAAAGGACCGATGGTATCACACACAGACTCGTCCTATCAGTTGATTTCTGGCTCATTTAGGTAGAATCAAACTTTGCACTTACCGACTGTGGTGTGAGAAGTTCCCCGTTGAGGCGCTTGGGCAGCTGACAGCTGAGCGGTGGACTGCAGAGATGCTGTACCTGCTCGCGGCGAGTCCCACAGAGGAAGGAATATTATGCACACTTTTAGTCCCTCCCTCAATCATACGGTGATCCTCTCCAAATTCTATTTTTCCCCCCTCTCTGTGCAGTCTTTGGACTTCACACGCAGCTGTGGTTCACATGCAGCCACGGCGCAGGTGGGAACCTGTGGAGAGAGCGCGTGATGGTCAATAATGGATTTTAGTGTGACCTAACTTTTCCACTCTCGCGTCCCTCTAATGTCCACTTTTACTGTAATATTCCAGCAACATCCCAAGATCCCGTGGGTGAAGTTTATTTATGCAATAGTTCACTCGGAATTGCCCTCAGTCCTTTGCGGGGAAGTGAAACAATGAAGTTAAAAAGGGACAAAGAGTCATTGTGGGGTAATTCTTTAACTAACCTATATTCTCTCCTTGTTTTGGCCAGTGTGACAATAGAAAGGGTCTGTTTTAATCTAAGCTGATTCTGAATTAAGTCTGTTTATTTGTTTATTTTGTTCCTCTCACAGAAAGCCCAAAGTCTTCCAGGGGAAAATAGCAGGAAAAAGGCAGGAAAAACATCACATGGGGGGGTGGGGGTGGGGGGGGGGTGGGGGGTGATGATGATGACAATGGTGGATTTTCCTCTGATGTTGCCATCTGCAAAAAAAAAAAAAAGGAAGGAAAAACATCTGTGTGTGCATGTGTGTCACACATATCAGGTGGAGCTTTGTTTAAAGCACCAATTTGCTTTAATTGGCATCATCTTTATTCTAAATACCTAACGGCTCACACACTGTGCCACGCTTCAATCCTGCACCAAACAAGGCTAACGCTGACGACTTCGAGAACCGTCGCCGTCGAATCAATTTGGCTCAGGTTTTGCCAGAATGCGCCTGAGAGGCGTCTGCTTCTTGAATATTTATTTACTGTACATCAGTGACTATCGTATCATCCTCTAACCTCCTAAGCCCGACCAGCAGCCGATGCATGTGGGACACTGATTAAAGCCGTGACAAAAAACGTTGACCAGTCTTCTGCGAAATGAGAAGTTCCCCCAGTATAACACAAGATCTACATCCACCTGCTCTGATAGAGGTTCCTGATAACCAGACAAGAGTGTGAAGCTTTATCTATTTGCCTATTTATCGCTTTATTTGTTTATTTATTTCCAGGCTGAAAGGTCACAGGCTTTCCTCTGCATTGCTACCTAGCGGCAGTGCTGTCTCTCTCTTCCTCTCTTTTCTCATGTCTCTCCCTCTCTCTCTCTCTCTATCAGCTTAACACTCAACACTTGAGAGTCATCTGAAACACCTTGTGACTCCATGATAATTCCGTGACCTCGGTGCACAATTTGTTTGAATTAGAAAGTGCACGGTTCAAACCTTCTGACAGCCACTGCTCGTAACAGTAAATCTTAAAAGTCTTGGGGTGTAAGGAGGTGTGTGCGTCTGTCCGTCTCTCTCTTTCTACATGTGTGTATGTGAGCGAAGAGCTGAGGGGGTGATAGGGTGGATGGGTGGGGTGTGTGTGTGTGTGTGTGGGGGGGGTCAAGTCCAAGGTGAGAAGCGTGAAGAAGTACCATAAGGGGCTCAGTGGCAGGCAGCCTGCATTTTCTCAAGACCTCGCCTGAATCCCTCTGCGCTCCGTGGGCCTCAGCGCCTCGGGGCCCCCAGGGGACACAGATGGGCAACACGTCGAGGGCAAAAGGCGAGGCTATGACTTATTGCCATGTGGAGAGAAACGCACGGGACGCGTCCCTGTGATGACACGAAATTGAATAAAAGTGGGGATGAATGCGATCCAGATCTTCAGCCGATGCCCCTGCAATGTTGTTTCAATTAGCTGGCTCACCAGTTCAAAGGCGAGGCCCTTGATACACTTCTCCGCATGAAGCCGCTTATCATCGCGTTGCCCCCTTGCCTCTCACCTCCCCATTATGGTGCCACCTTTTTCCGATCAGACCCTCCATCTGCACTGGCTGTGCTCATGTTTTACATTAAATAGATAGCGAATGCTTCGCCATCGCTGCCTGTAATAGCCATCAGTCAAAAGACCTTCCGGGGTTTATGGCCTGAACCATCACTCGCGTAAAAAGTCTGACAGCGTTCTTGCATCTACATCAGCTCTGAATTAACTGAACCATTTTTACCTGAACACCTGAAATCTTTATGCTGGAATTCTGCATTCCTCTCTTCCTCTAGATGTTGACTGTGTCCTGCGTACAGATTTTTGTGACAGGTTCATTCTTATTTTGAAAGATAGGGGGTTATACGTTTATCCTTACCATCTGTTCAGAGGTGACAATCCCACCTGTAAGTACCATCCCATAAGTACACTGCTGAACTCAAACCCCATACGGGGTTACTGCAACATCTCTAAGAAAACATAAAAAAAAAAAGCATGCTTTTAGACATAAATCCCACAAACCTAAATGAAACATAAGTAACAACAGATCAGACCATCCTGTCGCCCTCATGTCATCTTTATCTTTGGCCACTGATGGATTTCTGTCACTCCAATGCTTTATTTAAATCAGCACACCGAACCGTACTGCCGCATGTCCTCCAGCTCCAGACTGTGAATCCTTTTGTCTCATTTTCTCATTTTGGATCTTCCAAAGATAGCGCTGACAGGTGATATTAATGGTCTTTTATTAGCATCGTCCTGATTGCTACAGATTTTTGGAAGCAAGAAATAGAGGGACAGAGCAAGAGAGAGAGAGAGAGAGAGAAGGGGAAAAAAAAAAGAAAGTAAGAGAATATGGAAGTCCTCCGCCCACCACTTCTCACAGGAGATCGCCTCTCTCTTTGATAGCCTGCCCGAATCTGTTCCCCCCATAGAAACTGCCCTGCAGATGTTGTTGCTGTATGCCGACTACAAAGAAGGAGCCCTTTATGAGAAGAACATCTATTTTGGGCCTCCGTGTTTCCGAGCTGTGGCGCTCAGTGAGAGAAGTACAGGCCTAATCTTTCTGCTGCTGAAAACTCTGTTTTATTCCCTGCCCGTGATATTTTTAGATTAAAGCCCAGTTCTAATGAATAAAGTGAGGATGTAATATTTTATGACAGTATCAATATGCCATCACCGCGGTGGGCTTGGGTCTGAAAAAGCCTGCGTTGCTATTGGCATCAGCAGAGAGAAAGTGGGGGAGTATGGGGCAGTAACCTCAGCGAAATAAAGAACATGGAGAAGCCTTTATGTCAGGCCTGACTAGATTCATTTAGAAGCGTTTGTGGTTAAGACTCTCACCCTCACCCACAGAACCGTGACTTTGTTGCACTGTTGACTGTGAGGCGAAGGTCTTGGGGGCAATATTAGTTCTCGATATTATCTTTAATTAAAGCACCAATCCCTCAGCCAAGTTGTGCAAACAGTCCTAAATAGGCCCTGTAAATCAGACAAACATCCTCAATATTTGATGGGTCGAGAGTGTGCACTATAGCCTCCAGATGGTTTGTGTTTCTCAAGCGTTTCACAAGGGATGGTACGGGACAGCGATCCTCTGTCCGAGCGTGCCTCTTGACGGAACAAGTTCCTTCAAACCACACGCTGAGTCGTTGGAGTTGTGCCTAGGTCGCTCTCTCTCTCTCTCTCTCTGCCTTTTCTTCTTCGGTCTCCTCTGTGTGTGGGTTTATCTGTAGGCTATGTGTGCGCATATACTGTGGCTTTTGTCAGTCAGTGTTGTGCTTAATTAATGGCCTGCCCACGCCCCAACTGATTCTGCTATTGAAACTAACACTACACACTTAGCAGTTCATGAAAAAAAAGCCAGTACGGCGCTCAGGACGGCAAAGCAGTGACAGATCGTGGGTTAGCGTGTATTCTACATCATACTTCAAAGCCAGGGAGAGCAAATGTTCTTTTCAAATCTCACACCATCTTTAATATGTTAAGTTAATGTTGCTTGGTAAAATAACAGCCTCATGCTGATCTTTAGTGAGAGAGAAGAAGAAAAAAAAAAAAACGATGAGTGTAGTAAAATGAAAGGAAAAAGCAAGAGACAAGGAGGGAGGGAGAGAACGAGATGCTGAGTCCAACATGCCCTTGTTGATAAGCTACTGGACTGGCGCCAGAATACTCCCCCCCTCCCCAATACACACACAAACACCCCACCCAGTGGCCAGCTTGACCCCCCCCCCACCACCACCACCACACACACACACACCACCACCACTCCTGTGGCGTCTACCGCTCGCTATTCCTCTTCATTAGTGTCCCAGAACGAGATGCTTGTCATGTAATTAGCCGAGGAGGTTTTCTGAATGCCTGTGTAGCGCGCACTCTCATTAGAGGAGTGAGAGAAGGCTGGAGCGAGAGGGGAGAGGTGGAGAGGCAGGCCTGGGAGGCACATAGAGGGAGAGCAATCAGTGAGACAGATGGGTGAGAAAGAGAGAGAGAGAGAGAGGTGTGGGGGTGGAGGGTGGGGGGGCGGGACAGGGGGACGGAGAGAACGTGCCAGAGGCAAGTGATGATTGGAGCAAGAAAAATAAAAACTTACATGACGAGGGGGGAGATTTTTGACTTGAGTGCGCCAACTAGCGACAGCTACTCGGCCTGGACTTAAGTGGTTATTCCCTCTGAACAGATATGGATGAGAATGTCATTTTTCCCCTTCTTTAGGTGTCTCTCTCTCCGCAGTGTTCACTCATTAATACGCTTTGTTCTTACTTCATCCTGTGTGAGAAGTAATTAAAGACCTAGCCGAGCCCTTGCAGTATTCTGGCACTGCCCTCGTCCCTTGCTGTGAGAGAGAGGTATCATTAGCTCCACTACATCCCTGTTGTGTTCACACTGATAACAACATCAGTGCTGCTAGTAGACCTGTCTGCTTCGTTCAGTCCATCCAGCCTGTGATGAGGTGTGTGTGGTTCTGGCTGCGGAGGAGGGCTTATCAGCGTGATGAGAGGCGAGAGGGAGCTGCTTGTCGGTGGATGGTTTTTCAAGGGATCCTGTCTTGTGGCCTGCGTCTGGTCTCCTTCCCCCGTCTTGCGTGTTTCAATTTCAACATTGCTTACCTGCCGCCGGACTTGTTGAAAATATTGCTCATGCTTTGTTTTTAATCCACCCAGGTGACAGGTGGTAGCAACAGGTTTGAATAAAAGTAAAGACAATAACATTAACTGAGTAGATGAATCCCTAGTTATGAAACAAATGCTAAAAATGTATTCATTTGACCTTAGTTATGACCGTGTATGAGGAGGAAGTGAGGATAATATGGGTTGGTCTGTGTTCTCTGGATGCCCACCTGCTGACACGGGTGTTTTACAAGGTCAGACTCGAATTGACGTTGTTGATCCGTGTGCAGCATTTCTGGAATATCATGTACACAAATGAAACGTTCAAACATTTTGCAGCTGTTTGTGGAGTACTGGTGTGGAATGGGAGATCGATTAATCATAATCATAAACATAGAGCATACCTGCTGCTGTGACTTGTGACGGGGAGTTCGTCTTATTGGCCGCAACTTTGGAATGGCTCAGTAGCAATAATTGTCGTCACTGGAGCTCTCCTGTGAGGTGTGGGGATACCTCTCGCTACATCTTGATGTCATGTGACATTAATGGCCCGTCGCACAGTTGCTGACCACATTTCGGGACTTTATCTGCAGTCCAGCTACTGCATTTTGTGGAAGCAGTGTCTTCTAAGGGTTTTACGTTAAGCTTTCCAGCTAATGACATCCGATAATACTCAGAACCTTGTGACTGCTACTTTTCTCAGATATTCTTCACCATAAATGCGTAGGAGACGTACTTTGCAGCACATGGTAAGTCTGGACCAAGAGTGTGTGGACTGCATCAGTACTTAAGCCCTGGTGAGGTGCAGAAGTGAAAGGACGAGATGGGCTTACAGGACTTGAGTGTTACTTGTCAGAGATTGACAGCTGCTGTGCAGGGGGTGCTCTGCTCCATAGGTCTGGTGTCAGCAGGGTGACACGAGATTGCATTTGCATTGACTGTGACTGCGGCCATCTTTGTGAATTACAGTCCACTCAAAACGATCGGGTTTGAGTTGTCAAGGCTTGTCATTGTCCATGGGAATTTATCCAAGACTCAGCAAAGGTTAGAGTTGTTCCACCCAGAGTTCTCTATTATAGCTCGACCACTTTCTGACCACTTTTGTGTCCCTGTGTCTGAGCTAGCATAGCGCCAGTAGCATGAAGCATCAGAGGGAGCAGGGCAATGTCAATTCAGAGAATGAAATTTGAGAATGCGTGTTGCAGATAAGGGGGAACTCCTCTTAGTTAGAGTATGTTGTGGAACATTGTGATCAGCAAAGCTCCTGAGGAAATTAAGACAAAATTATACAAACAGAGTCGTGGAAATGCTCTTACTTCTGTTGCTGAATAGACATCAGTGGGTCTGAATGCTGTTTGTGAACACAGTATGGCCCAAAATAGTACCTGATTTCTGTCAAGACAAGCATTTTGTTAGATTTAGCCCGAGGCCACGTGAGTAAAATCTGGATGGCGTTTCTTCCAGGTGGTGGAGATGTTCACAGAAAGAGCAGCTGTGAATGAGGAAATCATTCAAATAGACCATTAAGTACCATCTCCAAGTGTTGGCGTGTGACCGGAGCCTCGTTGAGTCCAGTTGGCATAGCTTTAAAGTGAAAGTTCACTGCCTCTAATCCAGGCAGAAACATCACGTGCCATTTTTCTTGCGCACCAGCCCAGGGATTGTAGCTTTCTTCAGTGACATCTGCTTTTAACAGGTTTTCAACTTGAGTCTGTGGGCCAGTTCTCTGTCCTGGTGTTGCTCTGGCGGCAATGCCAGTGTGAATACGACGCTTGAATGTCGCACTGTTTATTGAAGAAGGCTGAGTATTTGTGAAGCAATGATTTCGGCGACAGAACTGGAGCAGTTGGCAGGTTTGTTTCATCCATCTGTAGCAGATGGAGCTGTGTCACACACAGGTAAGATTGCACAACTCTTCGACTGGTCAACAGATTGAGCAGAATGAAACGCACCAAACAACAGTTGTGCCATTTTGAAGTTTCGTTTTTTTTAATTTCATTTTGAAGAGATGATGTCACAGAGTGGGTTTGGCCTGAGAACATTGCAGTAATCAGTTGGCACAGGAGAAGCAGGTATAGCTGCTGACACATAGGGTGTATTCGGGGCTTTACCCACAGCTGGAATCTTAGCTCACTTTGTGCACTTCATGCACTTGTGCAATAGGGGAATTTTCACCTTTGCAGTGGTTTGTTTTTGAGATGAGTGCGTGATATTTTTCCACAAAAAGAAAACCTAAAAATGTTCATACTGTTCTACTGTATATGTCTTAGTGTTTTCTTTACATAATGTCATACTGTTAATACTGTCCATGCTGCATATATCTAATTCATCTATAGATACCACAATAAATATGTACTGTACATACTGTGCTGATGACATACCTGCCCTCTAAGTCGGAATGGATAACTTGCCTAATCACAGAGGAGGTGGTCATGGAGTGTTTTTTTTTTTGTTTTGTTTTTTTACAAATCTGGGTGAGAGCCAAAAGGAAAGAGCCAAAAGATTCAATTAAAGTGTCTTCTCTTCAATGCCTTCATGAATAGCAAGAATGTTAGAAGAAACATTAGCCACATTCCCTGTCGGTTCGAGCTGGAACCTTTCAGGAGACCGGTTCCATCCTGTTGTGAAGTTTAATCAACAACGATTCATCATACTTCAGCATGTTGCGTATAAGAAATTTCTGAATGTGAATATAAATTCATCAGATGAATGTAGTGCAGTAAATGTACTTGCTAACTGCAGCAAGTTGCTTGTAAGTCAGTCAGGAGGTGAACACTACTGTCATGCTATTTGATTCAGTATTCGAGACTAAAATCTGTGTTAACCAGGTAAAAATACTGTGATAACTGAGTTTCTGGGGTCTCGATTGGGGTTCTCTCTCTTGCATTTTAACACTCTAACTCCCACTCTCTTTCTCTCTCTCTCTCTCTCGCTCTCTCCATCTTTGTCTCTCTGTCATCCACATGCACAAGCACCCGTGGAGTCGCTGGCCCATCTCTCATCACCACTGTCTGCGTCTTTTGTTTCTCTCCAACTTTTCACTCCCAGCCTCATGCTCCCATTCCCATTTCCAACCACCAGCCGCCCCCACTCACCCATACCTCACCCGCCCCTACTCTCACTCCCACCTCTTACTGTGCAGAAACGGGGGTTATTTTTAGAGCTCACTTGATGGTTTAAGGATGTTAAGTCCATACTGTGCCGTGGATTTTCAGGGAGGAAACAGGCTATTTCTCTTTTTGCCCCCTAACCTCCGTTTCATTTCCCTCTTTGCATCCTCCCTTTCCTTCTCAGAGGCCCTTTTCTCCCCCTTACCAACACACTTTGTTTTTCTCCCGTAGCCTAGCCTCGCTCTCTCTCTCTCTAACCACCCGATTGTCAACACACCACCACCATGCTCTCACCTCCCTCCTCACACCTACACAGTTCTCTCATTTTCTCATTCTCTTTCTCGTCTTCGCTCTCTCTCTTCCTAGCAGCGAGCTTTCTTTCTTTTTTTTTTCTTCCTCTACATGCAATCTGGGCCTGTCATCAGTCAGTATGCTCACCCACTCTGATGTCTCTCCATGGATGGAAGAGGCTTTCAGTATGGCATCTCATAGGGCCTAACATTATACGGTGCTGTCTATCATAAAATCTTGAGACAACAGTGATAAGATTTGGATTTTGAGATGTAAATCCAATGCTGTTTTTTTTTTTTTGTACTTATATTTGCATAGGCCTGCTGGTTTTTGTGAAGTTGTAGAGAATTTTAACTAAAACTGTACACCAGAAGGTCTGAAGAATGTTTGAGCTGACTTCATAAAACATAATATTTTCTCATGAAAGTTACAGTTATGCAACTTGTAACTTTGAAGTTTTCAGCGGCTGGTCTACTCACATGTTTGTCACCTATTAACAAATGTTTCAAACACAGGCCTGATGTAACACACTGCTGCTGTCACACTTGTTTCACAGCCCAACTCTGCCCCCTATCACTGGATCTCTGCGGTGCATCTAAAGCTATACATTTTAGCAGTAGCTGAGGACAAACCAAAGCTTAATGTCTGTTTGGCTTTGAATAGAAATCCCTGATGTGACACTCCGGACAGTTTATAAGTTTCTGTCACTTTGCCAAATTGAAACAAAAATCTCTATACCTATTTTTTTTTTTTTCTAAAACACTACCTGACATCCAGTTTGAGCTGACGAGGACTTCTGTCAGAATGCAGTCAGAGAGCTGGCATGGACACCTACTGGCTTCTGTGCTTCTCACCAGCCGTCTCAAATAGCCCTCACCATATGTTAACACTTTACTCCCCAAATACCCATGATGACAGCGTCGCTCTGTCTCTTTAAGAGCCGGCGTGGAATGCTGTGGTTTGCTTAGGCGTTTGGGGTAGTGCCCTCACCCACACATAAACACAACCCTAAAAAGTGACTGTGACTCACTCTCCTTCTCGATGTCCCTCTCCTCTCTCATTCTTAGATGCCTCCCTATCCCTGTACCCGCCCGTGCGAGGACGCTCCCCGTGTTGTTTTGTGGCCTGCGCTTCCATTCGGCCTCACTCGAGTGTTTAAAAGACAACAATGTCCTGCCCTCATCTGGCAGCCACTGAGTCAGTGCGCCGCAGCTTATGTTTCCTGTTTCACACTGTTTGTTTGTGCCACAGGTGAAAAGGGAGGCTGCTTGTTGTTGTCTTTGACCTCAATAACCCCACAAGGCCTTTAAGCTTCAAACTATTCAGAATAGGAAATAAACATCTCACCTTGCAGATGTCAATCTCTTGAGCTTGAGTTGAGTTTGTCTTTTGGATAAAACAGGTATCTTACAGTTGAATACAAATGGGTTCTTTAAGACTCTTTAATACCCCTCACATGATGAATCACCTTAGCTAATTTGTGCAAAACAATGAATCATCACTGTTTGCTCACAGTGTCTTCCATTCTGAACAAAAGGCTACCAAAGTCCTCAATGAGCCGCTTCAAGCTTGAGCCAGAGAGCCCTCCAGTGGTGAGGGCTGGCAGTAACCTTCCCTATGAATAGGATCAATAGGCAAGCTCCCTTTATTAGATCCAGATTTGACCGTCTGAAGGCACAGATGAATGATTTTTGTAGTCTGGTGAGCAGCCCACATCGAGTTCAGCCTGTCAGACATGTCTGGGGGGACGTGGGGGAGGAAAGAGAGACGCGGGCCTCAAAGTAAAAGCCTTGAGAATGCGGGACAGGGGTAAACCCTAAACCTGAGAGCTCAGCCCGGCTAGCAGCCTTCCAGGGAACAACACTTTTCTTATTGAGCGAGCGGGCCAGACCCAAATGAGAGGTGACAGCATATTCATTTCACTCAGTGTTTTTCTTTACGGGCTTTTTAAAATGCTGCTGAATGATGAGCGGTCAGTGGATTTATAGTTCGGGGGATGATTTAGGCTTTCTAAATGGCACTGCTTTCCTCCTGCTCTCGCTTGCCCTGCTTTTTTCCACAGGAGCAGTCATTTTCAGGAGCTTTATTTCAGCCTCCTGTTGTTCGTGTGGGGATGACTCCCCCCCCTGGCAACCGAGATTGATGTAAAATGTAAAGTGAGCATCTTGTTTCCCATGCCCAGTCTGGACCAGAGGCAGGGTGTGTCCACACTTAATGCTGAATTGACACAAGATAAGTGGTCTGGGAAATCCACGCATATACCCTGAGAAAGGAGAAGTTCACAGCTTTTTGCCGTGCTGTGAAGATTAATTATGTGGACATGCACTGCAAATGCATAAAGCACAGAGAACCGCTAGACCCTCACCTAAACACACGTTCTTTCCTTTCCGATTAAGTGCATACCAGAACATATTGTATGTAATGACAGCGTTGCATTTTGTCTCGACGCCACATGTCCTTCCACAAACATCCACCCTCCAAAGCTCTCATCTCTACATAACCCCCACGGGCAGGAATACCAAGACTGAACTGATGAGGTCACGTAGTGGGGACGTATCAGCGCTTCGCTCTGGACCTGATGAGTGGCAACACATCAGGAGGCATTGGGAGGTCGTTAATTTATAGGGATGCCATTACCTTCATAAATTCTTGCCTCATAAAATGACTGCCTTGCTTTAATTTAATACTTCCCCTTGCTAATTATCACCGCACACACAAGAGGGCTGCTGTCTGCGCTCTGCGTGAGCCATTTTCAAGGGACAGGCAGAGGAAACGTTTCAATAAGTTTCTTTAAATTGTTGTCGTCCCGTGCTCTTAAAGTGTGCTGTTCCACTGTGAAGTTGGACAAACCGTCACAACTTTTAAACTCTTTTCCGACCTTTTTCTTTTTTGCACGCTTTGTCACCATTACAGAAGTTATATGTACGTGTTTAGGGAGGGTTCAGAGGTTAAGGCTTCCCTGCAAGGGCTGTCACAGTTGTTTTACCATGAATATCGTGATGTATTTCTCCTGTTTGTCAATTAGGCCTCTCTTAAATCTTTCAAACTGGCATCTAATACAAAAAAAAAAAAAGTGCTACAAATATATAAAGTGAGAGGACTTTTTTTGAGCCCTGTGCTCGCATGCTTGTTCCACGTCTGGCTCATGACTCCCTGGAAGCTTGCGTGAAAAGATTTGATATTCTGCCCTGCCTTCCCTGGTGCCACACTGCCATTTTCTCCCTCCCAGAGGATTGAGGAAAAATAGGGGCTGGACTGGGACCGATCTCCATCTCCAGATCATCTCTCGGTAGCCCCTTCAACTAAATAAATAACTCATTACAGTTCAGAGTAAGGAGCTTCATTTACTCTAAGCGATGTAATCACAGATGTCTGTAGGTTGCACACATCATCTCGAATTCAAGTGTTTTTGGTGGAATCCCAAGAGAGGGAGCTCTGAAATGTTAACGTACCAGTGAGGAAAGACTGGCAGTGGACTGCATATAAGGGAAACTGTTGATAGAAGATTATTTGGCTTCGCCGCATAGGAGGATTACATTTGCTATAAAAGTACAGGAGGAGATTCTGTTCGCAACAACACTGATGCATATAAACACTAAATAGTCAGGAAAGTGGACTCACAAGACACACGAGACTGTTGTGTGGGCCGATCACCTCGCAGCCACATTCCACATTTAATGTCAACACCATGGCACAAACAAGAACTCCTGGATGATGCAAGACTTGATGAAACAAGCAGAAAAAGAGGCCTTCGGGTGTCTTCTGTTTCAGGGTGATGCAGCAATCATTGTCAAAAAGTTTAGACTTTCGCAGCAGATCAACTCAACAATCTGATATGTGACGGGGCGCTGCTTGAATTGGGATTGTGCTTGCTGCTATCTGAGGCTTAACCAGTGCTGGTGTTATCTAACTTCGTGTAGTGTCTAGTGCTGTATGCATAGAACAGTACGTGACTTTTACATCTTTTCAGCGCTGACAAATAAAAACACGTGTCCTCACGTTTTGATCTGAATCAAATGAAACAGGATTTGACTTAATATGTGATCTTTTCAGTGCTGATTCACGATTGAGTTGTGACACAGAGCTTGTTTAGGCTGTTTTCGGTGGATGGGGAACAAGTTGCTTTAAGACCTTTATTAATATATAGCATTAACATCAGCTCTATATGCCCTGCTGCAAAATCACCACACAGCTTAATGCATTTCTTTTCTTTTTCTTTTTCTTTTTTTTGAGAATTTGATAGTTGTTGTTCAAATGTGTTAGAAAACTTCTTCCACTGCATCCTGAGGAAGGCAACACAGCAGGGCCATGAATGCCATTTTTCAGTAAAACGGATGTTGGGATTTCCGTCCATTGTTTCGTGCTGGGAACACCATTATCAGTGTTGTTGTTTTTAATCATTGCATTAGGAAACGGTGCAACAAATAGAAGGTCTAGCCGGTGATGAAAGACGACCTTTTTACCAGATGACCCCAAACACTGTAAAAAAAAAAAAAAAAAAAAAGGAAAGAAATCTGTGAAGTCAGTCAGTATAATACTGCATCTTATTACACTGTAAGTGCTTGTTTTACATAATGGAGGTATTCTATTTTTCCAAACCTTTCCAGGCTTGTGAGTGAGCCAGAGTTCTGTCTTTACCTCACTGTTTGGCAGATCTTTTGTGCCACATGCTAAAAAGCAATCATGAGCGAGAAAGAATGCAACTTTTAGAAATAATAGACGCTGGTTGCAGTGAAATAGGCCCAAATTGCAGCCACACATCCCTCATCTCGCGCGCATCTTTGGCACCTCTTGCAGCCAAAAAAAAAAAAAAAAAAAGTTACAGGCGACTTCCCCCGTTTCGCTTTGGTTGCTCTGCGTGAAATAGCGACCTTGATGGGGCTATAAAGCGCTATGGTTGGGCGACTTTTTCCTCACCGTGAATTGCCCCACATCCTTTGGGGTGGGGTGGGGTAGGGGGGCTTTCGGTCGAAGATGAGGGCAGCAACGTGAAGGAAATGAAGTTAGTGAACTGAGTGGGGTCAACTGAGCAGGAAGAGACCAAAAAAAAAAAAAAAAAAAGACCCTCTGCAAAAGGAACTCGTGCTGCTGGGATATTCCTGCGGGAACTGGCACCACGAGGACAGACAGGAACATGCATGAGTATGATAGGAAGTGTCATAGGTGCTGATGACTGATTGTTAAAAATGCATTAAACAGTCAGAATAAGCCTCTAAATGTAGGCTTTTTATTAAAGAAGCATTCATCATCAGCCTAAGTGAAGAGAATGACTTGTGCAGATATTCTATTCTTTTGCAGGATTATTCCGCATCAAGCTTGGATCCTTGTGAATAAATGTGTGTTTTTCTCTGTAGTAGACAGTCTATGAGCGCACGCTGTCCACCATGTAATGAGTGCAGGGGAAGGTTACAGGTGAGAGAACAAACAATGACAGTTTTCTTGGAAGAAAGCTGCTGTTGTGCTCTGATGTTTGTGGTGCGTTTGAAGCTCCCTGAGTGCTCAACACAGCAGTTTAACCACACTCACCACTGCGCTACAGATATTAGCAGCACGCACAAAAAACAAACAAACCAAAAAGCAAATGAATATTTATTCATGTATTTTTTTTTTTTTTTTTTTTACAATTCGACACCAAAAGACTTGTGACGCTCTTTCTCTCTCTGCTTTCCCCTTATTTCAAGGTTCAGTGGCCTCACACTGCAAGGCAAGGGGAGGTTTTCTCTCGCTGCTCATTGGTCGCGGCTTCCCCCAGTCTCAGCACACATTGCCATTCACGCACCCGGCGCTCCTTTTCAGCCCCTTTCAAAATAACTCACTGTCATCATCATTGGAAAGCGGCTTTGCCTGGACGGGACTAATTATTTAAAATTGGCAGGAGTAGTGATCAGACCGAAAGAGATCAAACGACCGACACAGAAACGACAGGTGAGTGGAGGGGGGGGAAATAACAATAACGCGTTCGCTGATGTCTTGCAGGCAAACTCTGCAGCGTGAGGTGTGCATGCAGCAGGACACTAAATCATTTCCCACTTGTTTTATGGTTAATGCTGATGCGCAGTCGGGGTGTAAAATGCAGATTGCAATAAATAGATGTGAAAGAAAAGCAGAGTGGACGTTTCGGAACGACTCCGACAGTGAAATGAAAGCGCAGCCTCCACCTCAATCTGTGTGATCATGTTTGTGTCTCCTTGTTGTTCACTTTTCTTTTCTTTTTTTTTTTACTTTATTGAGGATCTGAGATAAATGTGAGTTTTGCAATCGAAAAATACTGAACTTTAGTTCACTTCTTCGAAGCCTCACTGCAGGGGAAGTCGATGTAAAGAAAAAAAAAATGGAATGCGTATTAGCAGAAAATCAGTTGGCTCAGCTTTATGATGGATAACAGCGAAGGTAAGATGCTTAAAATGTAACACTAGAGGGGTCCCGGCCCACGGGGCTGTCTCGGAGGGAGGTTCACGCCGTTATTCACCAGTCCTCCTCTGCCTAATTGGCTGCAGATGCGGTATCCCATGCTCTTTTTACCGAGTAGAAATTGGATGCATTTGGGGAGCTTTATGAGGCGAGTCCTGCGTATGCCTGCAGGATCCGAGAAGAGCGCACACAAGAAAAAAAAACAAAAAAAAACAAAAAAAAAAAAAACACTGGTCCCCCTACAAGTATTTACACCGTGCCACGTCCATATAAAAGCCCTCCTTCCTTGGCTGATTTATCATGGGGAAGGAATTCCAAAAAAAAACTTCAGCAGAAACGTGAAATTACGCAGTAAAAAGAAAAAGCGAAATGAAACCCCGCTTTTTAAACCCCTGATTGCGTGTAGGAAGGTAGAAGTCAACCTGTGTTTATTGTTTTTCATTGTTTCACCCCCCCACCCCTTTCTTTTCTTCATTATTTATTTATTTTTTTGAATTCCCCTGTCAGGTATTAGCTTTATGATCACAAGGGCCCGTGATCTGCATCCACCTCTAATTATGCTAAAACGCGGAGTCGGTAAAAAGGTTCCTGCCTGTATATTTATAATCCTGACAGGTCACACACGCACGCTACTGAACAGGAGAATGACGTCCCAGTGGCCTTGTTAAGATATGCTGAACTTTAATGGTGCGTCCTGAATGCCAATATAGAGGTCCACATGCGTCCATTTGCTTTATCACACAGTCTATATAACAGCCATTTGTGATGGTATGTGCCACTGCCTTCCTAATAATTGCGCAGGGAGGGAAGGGCTAAAGACACCGTCCTCTAAGTGCCCTTTCACCCTAGACTTTGTAAGCTGCACTTATTAAAGCGAAAAGTGTTTCAATATGTGGTAAGCTTTAGGGGGAAAACGTGATGGGGGTTGGGATGGGGCCCTCTTCTTCATGCTGCCCGGCTCCTATTGGAGTAATTCATCCATGTTACCGGTAGGTTAGTGGAGTCATTTCCATCTGTTGGTGTTGTTAATATAGGGACAGCGGTGATTAAAACATAGCCGTATCTAATACCTCAGGAGAAAAATGAGGTCTCTGTGAATGAATCAAAGGATTATGTGTGCAGTCAGACATACAGGAGAGGGGGGGGGGGGGGGGGGGGGGGGGGGGGCATGAAGCAAATCTGACTTTCCCTTTATTTTTGGTGGAAGAGGTGACCCATGCGTGCCATATGTGGAGGTTCCACTTGAATGTTTGCTGTGCTGCGCGCAGCTGTCATGTCAAGTGTTGAAGGCGTATTGATGCCTCGATTGATGGCAGAGGTGTGAAGGTGTCAAATCGAAATAATAATGATTGTGATAATACCGTTATTATGTTATTATTCAATCCCCATCTTCTCCTTTTCTCAGGGCCCATTGGACACTGAGCACCCTTGGGCCTGTCTGTCGAGTAGACATGTTTCAAACTGTCCCTGACACGTCGTCTTACGTCAAGGTAAGACACCACCGCCTCTTCGAGCAGGTAATGTTGGAGGGCCACACCGGGCTCCTTTCATGATGTTCATACAAGTCTGTTAAATGCAAGAAGTCAACTCGTTCCAGTCTCACTCACTGGGTGTTAATGAGCATCCTCGCTTGTTCTGCACCAGAGACAAGCACAAATGAAGAGTTGACGGTGTGTTTTTTTTTTTTTTGCGCTGGCTTTGGGTGAGAGGGATCAGAAAATAAGAGTATAAACTCAACACCTGCAGCTTTTACACTTGGTCTTCTGTCCAGAAATGCTGCCGTTTGTGGCTCATTATCATGTTTGACGTCATGAATCTCTCTCTCTCTCTCTCTCTCCGCCAATGTTGAGAATGTAAATAAAGCAAACATCTGGTTTTCACATTAAAACTCTATATGACGCACCGCCAGTACCTGCACATGCAGCCATCAAAGTTTTTTGCATATATATATAAGAACGTGCATAACGTCAGGCACTTTGCGTCACTTAATTTGTGACGTTTGCTCACATCCATCATAATAATCTGCCGGGGGGGGTGACTGCTCGGATTGTGCCTCATTAAAATGGGCCATTGTGTCGAAGGGAGCCGTGGTAATATCTTCATAATCAAGGTATTTTTCAAGGGCGACTTAATGTTTTGAAGACTTATTTCCCCCCTTAGAATTAGAATAAGGGCTCTTTTCATCCGACCACTGCAGAGACACTCGGCGTGTTCAGGGCCCAGAACAATTCCTCATGTGTTGTGACAGAGTTGAATAGCGCGGAACGATTCGGAGGAGAATGTGCTTTTAAAATGAATCTTTCTCCACCCTAAAAAAAAAAAAAAAAAAAAAAGACAGGATGCCCATGAGGGGGAAAGAGAGGTTAAGATGGACGGTTTTTGGAGGTAACTGTCAGTTTTGCAGCTCTCCAATCTCATATAGCTTCTTTGATTTACTGCGGTAATGCAGCCTGGATCATTTCTGTTTGTTCTGATTCCAATAATGTTATTCTTTATTCTGAGAGGATTCAGGGTTTGCGTGTAGTTGTTGCGTGCAAGTGCTCCGCTCACACCGAGGGAGATATTGGCCAGAATGTGGCACGCCTCAATACAAAATTTAAAGAAATATTCTTCATTCAAGCGAATCCACGGCCCAGCATTTGGTTTTGTTTGGTTAAGGCCAGGCGAGACTGGAACTCTCCAATAAAAATAAATCTCAAATTAATTATGGCCTAGAGCGAGGGGCCAGACAGTTCGTGCTTATATGTGCTGCAGACTCCACTTTCTGCCCTCAGTATTTTGACTCGGCCCGAGTCTTTCAGAGGAGGAATGATCTGAGCGCAAGTCTGCAGTCTAATAAACAGCAAACCTAGCGGGGCCCATACTGACTGGGACTATTTTCTTCTTTGGAAGGACACTCCGCCGAAAAAGTTTCTTTCAACACTGAGCACTGATCAAATAACAACCTTAAAATCCACAGACTGCTTTATATAAAAACTTTTGTTTTAGACAAAGCACAAGAACAGAGAGAGAGAGGGAGAGAGATAACTTGGTGGGGATCATTTCCCATGCATGCTGACTTTTAAAGAACATTTTTAGAAACAAGTGCCAGCACTTTGGCATGAAGCAGAATCTACCCAACACACCAAAAAAAATCTGCTTTGATTAAAGAAGCCTTGTTTAAAGTCATTCCTCCTTTATGTCTCCACTCTTGACAGATTGTTTTTTCACTTGTTCTGCTTATTAAAAAAAACAAAAATCTTATACTCACTCTCTGTGAAACCAAATACTTTCTGTGTAACCAAATTCTCCATACATGAAATCTTTGTAGGATAAAAAAAAAATTAAAAAAAAAAAAAAAAAGAAAGGATGAGGCTAACAATTGAAAGGCTGCTGAACATAAACTGCACAGTGTCCGCCCACCTCTGGCTGGCTGCCCCAGCAGAGACACAGAGGAGCTACTGGCTCGTGGTGTAAGGAAGAAATGTCTGGCTGTCTAGTTCCAGCGTCAAGCCAGATGTTCTGTGGTTCACTGTGTAAACCAACTTGCATCTGTTTATTGGCCTTCCAAAATGTTTGTTACCGCTGTATTCATTATGGTCTTGGTAGGTCCTGGACCCCCAGTCTTCCTTTAAGCTCAATGACTGGGATGGCAGGTATTTTAATACAGAGAGGGAGCGATCTTGTCTGAGGCAGGCCATTGGCAAGATGTTAGATTAGAAAATCAGACTTCTCGGGAAAACAGGAGGGTTTTTGTGTCATTTGAAGAGCGTCCTGCAGATTTTGCAGCCCTGTTTCATAACACTGCATTTCAATTATCTACACAACCTAAAGTAATGGTGAACTTTGCAGGGGAGTGGAAGGTAAGCGTAGCTTTTTATCAATGGAAACTGATTATATAAATTCAAAGAAGCTAAAAGAATGGGGTGTTCTAAGAGATGTGTGTCTGTTACTTGTCAGTGAATCACCAAATCGAGCTCACATCTTTAATTTACCACTTTATCACCAGTGGGGACACAATAAAATGCACACAGACACTTGAATGTATAGGGGGGGAAAAATATACCAAACCAGCCACTGAAGAGTTAAACAAGGTGTCTCCCTTAATTACATGAGTCTGAACTGGCCTCAGGCAGGAGAAGCCTTGACCCTTAGCAGGATCCAGATGTGGTGGTCCCAAGGGTGGGGGCCCTCAGCCCCACCAGACCCCCAAGTCGAGAGCAGACAGGCCGGCCCTGCTGTCAGTCGTTGCGGCAGCGCAGTCCCAGTTAGGCCACTCTGAGACAGAACCCCAACACTGCAAAAAATATTCATCATCATCATCATCAGGTCATCTAAAACGCATTATATTGTTAAACACTATAAAAACTGGCAGTGAGTCACATTCAAGGTCTTTTTTTTTTTCCTGTCAAATGTGATATTCTTGATAGGGGGGGGTGATATTTTTCCAAGGAAAGCTGATTATGCTTGTCAACATTTAAAAAAAAAAAAAAAATCCCTGAAACAATTAAAATACTACAATCTGAAGTGAAGTGGATGTCTTTTTCTCTCTAAATAGTCTAAATTACCTACTTACATTTCTTTCATTTGTCTTCAAAAAGAAAAGGGAAAAAAAGAAATGCTGGATGTGGCAATAAATCGGTGAAAATGGACGTTTTCTTGCAGTGTTATTTGGTCTGGTCACGTTCAGAGCTGGCTCCATGTCTAGCATCTGCACTGAAATTATGCTTGAATTGATGAGGGCAATTTCTCAGAGCAGACGAAAAGAGAAAAAAAAAAATACCTAGGTGGGGGTGGGGATTAGGGGATTTCTTCTTTGAGGCTCAGGAGAGTTGGGAGAAACTATTGAATGCTAAAAAAGCAAACTCAATAAATTCTGAATACGATAATAATGTAGATTGGTGTCCCCTGTTGAAGCGCGCTGTTGTTGACGCAGGCTGCATTTCATCCATCCAGTCCTGTGCTGAACAGCAGACGCACACGTGGAGAGCAGACCCCCAGACTATAGTGTGGTTAAGAGCTGAATGCTTGGATTTTATTAATGGTGTCTCAGGAAAACTTCACAGAGAGCTGTCACACACACACACACACACACACACACACACACACACACACACAAAAAGAACAAGGTTGCAACAACTGCTGCCATAGGTGTTCAGGTTTCTCTCTCTCTCTTGCTGCTTTGATTTAGAGCTCCATCAGCAGCGAGTCTGAGAGACACATCTTTCCACATTCAAAGATAAACTTTATATCATATATCACTTTCACCGTGAAATATAGGGTAAAGCAGAGAATAGGCTGATTTACAGAGTGATGGAGGCATGGCCAGATGCAAGTCTGAAGTGGAGGCGTGAACCAAAAAAAAAAAAAAAAAAAAAAAAAAAAAGGCGCTCTAAAACATGGGATCACATAACTTAAGAGTGTCCCGCGACAGTAAACCTCGTTCCCGAGAACCTCAGCTAAAAGTGTGCAGAAATAAGTCACAAGTCGGACAAATAGTAAACCCTTCCACACCATCTGTGACAGTAGTGGGGAAAAGCAAAACGCACAACACTATTCTCCAGCAGGCTCCACGGCAATGGCTGTGCACAACGCAGGCAGTCATCCTGTAAATATTTCCGAGCAGAAAAACATAACAGCGGAGCGAACAGTCAATTGTTTTCCCTGCTTATCTCTCTGGGACAGTATCCTGCTTTTTTGAAGGCAGGGCTTTTTCGGTGACACACAGCTTCCTTCTCAACCTTCTCAACAGTGGTGACTTCACTTCCCAAATTTAGAGGAAAGAAAAAACTCAATCCGGTAAAAGTGTCTCTTTCTCTCCGCCACATACCGGGGGCTGGAATTAATTCAGAAGCGTGTCATGTTTGGGATATTGTCGGGGTCCGCTGAAAATTGCGCAAAATGGACGGAACTATTAAGGTAAGGGTGGAGAACGGGGTGTATGAGTTTTGTGGGAGACTGCTTTTTCGGAGTTGCGCCTCCTTTTTTTAAGCAATGGGTTGAAATGCCCCTCTGTGTCGGTCTGTGAGCTGGGACCTCCAATCTGACGACGATGAGCGGCTTTTTTCTCTCGGTTTGAAAGCGGTAACCAGATTTTCCCTCTTTTTCTCCCTCTTTCTTTGAAAGTAATCCACTTTCCTTTTTTCACCAATCTGCCTGGTTGCGAGGACGCGGTGTGGATTCATGGCTAAATCAGAATCACGCTTTGGATTTTAGTGGAACCGAGCGCACAATTACGCACGTCTGGAAAGACGAAAAGGAGTGGCTATATTGTTTCAGACAACGCAACGCCGTAGATTGTGCGTTTATATAGGTAAAGGTAATCCACGAGTTCGGCGATTTGGTTTAGTCTGGGCAGCGGAGATTGAGCAATAGCCATGACTGGATGTATCGCTGGATACGATGTGTCGAGCTGCGCAACAGCGGTGTGGCACGTCGCCCGGCTCGGTCCGAAGGTCCTGTCGTGGGTCAAAAACTGTCATTATTTGGTATTTACACAAGAAATAACCGTTCTCTTTTTTTGTGATCTCTTTGATTAATGTAACTTGTCTCCCTCCTCCGCACAGAGTTTTGTCAAACAGTAAGGAAAGCTGTCATTTGGTAACTTCATCCGGCAACTGCTCAGTTTGCAACACTTCAAACCACAGGGCTTCACAATGATACCTTGGCTTGCTCCTTATATAGTTACACAATTATTTTGAAATGCTATGTTGGTAGTCGAGAGCGCTGCTCTACATTAACATCGGCCACTGGCCCCCCGACAGTCAAATTCCAGATGCATTATGGCTGCAGCCACCAGATGTTGAATGGCAAGTCCCGATTATGCGTTCAGTCTGTGTCCTCCGGTTAACAAGTGTAAGCTCAGGAAGAATGCAGCATCTGCATTCTTCGCTGTAGCCGAAAAGTAAAGTTTTCTTATGGAAATTTAAAGTAGCGGGTTTGTGGCGGCTGGGTGTGGTGTGAGTTTTGGAGGAGTGTAAACTTTGGCCAGACAAAAATGTCAGGCTGCATATAGTCACTTAGATCCCGTCATTCACCGCTCACAGCGCCGTGATTGTTTTTTTTTTCTTTTTTATGGATCGGGGATGAATGCCCATGCTGCAGGAGGACACGAACGTCTCAGCCTGGATGTTTGTAACAAAGCAAGAAGCTGTGACCATTAATGTAATCATAATTGAATCCTTGGGTATACATGACTGGCTGCTAGCTGCATTCATGCTGGCCAAAAGAAAGGAAGGGCTCTCTAGCCATGAGAGCTTCCTGTCCTACACAATCTTTTCCTGACAGGTTTCCTTTTCCTCCTTAAACAAAAGGCAGGAATGCCCCCCCCCACCCCCCTTGGGTGGCTCCTGCGAGATGGCTGTGTGTGAACGTCAAACAATCACACGTGTAGTCTGGATGTGAAGCTATGTTGCATATATCCAGACCGCTCCAGACGCGTCGTGACGCATTTGGAGAGATAGACTTGACTGATGTAAACAGAGCAGAGGTGGCTCCCAGCAGGTGTCACACTCACACAATGCTTGTAATGGTGCCTGCAGTTAAACAACTGTGCTATGATTTATATGATGTTTTTTTTTTTCTTCTTTTCTTTTTGTGGCACTGTAGAAAGACACATTATCTGCAAAAATAGAATTCGGACTTTTTTTGAGTTTTCAGAAAAAAAAAAAAAAGGACTAAAATGTTTTTTTTTTTTGTTTTGTTTGTTTGCTCAGAAATTATATAACCTCAGTTTTTGGTGATTAAGTTCAAATGTGGTGCTCAAGAGAAATTCATGCACCGCAGAATCTTGTGTAGACATTGTGAGGCAGACAGAAAAGAAGAGTGGAGCTGCCTGTAGTTCTGCTGCTAGTATGTGTGTGTTCCCCGCAGATTACTGGAAAGAAAACATAGGCACTAATCTGTCATCTTCTCAGCTTCTCTTCACGAGAGTGGTGCGCTCCTATTTTTAAAAAAAGCCCCCTGCAATCTTGATGGGCACACACCACTTGCCAATCATGGTTTCAATTTGGGCAGGCTGATATGTCACTGTAAATATAACGTACAGCAGTCAAAATAGTTGACTAAGGCCTTATCGGGCAGTAATGAGACATTCCCTCACTCTTCTACACTTTATCATCCGCAGACGAGCTGGTGTGCTCTGCTCAGATAGTGAGTCCCGCTGCCAGGGATCAGACTATGATGGATCCACTGATGAAATCACTGGAAAATCTAATTCCGGCGAGATGGTTAAATGCTCTGGAGATGTTCAGCTTTTTTTTAGCCAACCGTTACCCTGAAGAGTAGTTCTTTATTGACGTAGTATTATATGCAAAAGCTATGAATTTGACACGTGTCACAGGCCAAGCTGCTAACTGTGTGTGCAGACAAAATAAATGAATATCAGGGATCTTTTTAGAGAAGAAGTGGGACTTGTTAATCCACGTCACCACATTGTAAAAGCAGAACAGAGGTGCCTTATAGTCCAGGGTGACTAGAAAAGATGATCAAAACACAATTTATTTTTACATGTGTAAATACAGCTGGTAAGAGGACCTGTGGTATTACAACAGAGGGCACTAGAGTGCAAATACAAATTTAAACTCTTTGACTTATTCTCAGATAATAAGTGTTACAAAGTGAAGGCTTGGATCAGATTAGATCCAAAGTAACTGAGAGGGCTTCAAATATAAATCAAGCTTATTTCAAATTCAGTATTTAGAAAAGCATATAAGCAGTATATGGGATATAAGTGTTTAGATAGTGATGATTGTGCTTTTTTGATAATCAAATACTATAATTTAGGCTTGCTGATGTGTGTGTTTATACTGTATAAAACAGCCACAAAAGACACCCTGGTAGTAATTACTGTAGTAAAAAGGAAAGTTTAGCATTTAGCATTTTTCGACACAGTGTCAAAATGGAGCTGCTGAGACATCCCTGCCGTTTGTAGTCACTGTAGAGTTTTGGTGTATTTGTGTATATATGCCCACATAGATGCTACATTCAAACCTCTAGCTGTACCATTGAAAACGTTTGCTACAGAAAGACATGTTAGTCATCAAAATAGGGATAAGTGAAAACGTTCTACTTGCATGAAAGGTCTTAGAATGGAATGATACTGAAGTTATGTGAGATTATGAGGATTTTGCTTTCATAAAAGTCACATTTTGGAGAATTCAAACAGCTACATGTTGGAAATATTGATCAATGAATATCAAGTAGTGCTTTCCCCCTGAAGCAGATATGTGGCATTTTGGAATGAAATAATTCAGACTTTTGGAATTAGACACGTCTCGGTCTAAGCTGTGCCATCAGATCCTATCAGATCCAGATGTGCATCAGACCCGGGCCTAATCCTCAGCAGAAACATACAGTACGACTGTCATGATTTCACATGATATTCTCATTTATTGCTTTTTGTATTTGTTTGCTTGATTGTTTTTTTTGAAAATGACGGATGGAGCAGTTACAACAACGGCTGACTCATACAGTTGCCGTTAATCAGCGTCCATTTTGTGCCAGTTAAAAGCTGCCTGGCACATATCGGGTGACGCTGGCCGACTCTGTTCACTGTCAAACACTAAAAAGTGACATCTGTATGTTAAAATGTAACCCATCAACTACATAATGCACGCTTTACTTCCAAGACATTACACGAGGAGCATGTTGGAAACCACGTAATATCTTGGCCAGCCCTGAGTTTCTGCGTTTGTTTTCTTTAATAAACTTACATTGCTCCAGCTGAGCCACAGCAGAGGGGTCAGTGTAGCCGTGGCCCCCAGTGCTTCTGTTGAGTCTTCAGCTGTGGAGGGAAGCCCAACACTCAGACGAGACAGACGCACCAGGACGTGACAGGGGATTTTCTGGGTCTGATGAAGTTGAAAGACACTGATAATGGGCAAGAAAAATGACTGCAGAACTGGGAATCTGGGGATTTATTTTTTATTTTTGGAAGTGTCAGCTTGTAGAATAAATGTGACAATTTATGAGAGGACATTTTTTGTGAATCAGTGGGCTGTCACAGGTAGACCAGCTGTATGAATTGACTGGTGGTGTTAGGAAACCAGTCCGGTGGTAGCGCCCAAGCTTAGAGCTCCGTCTTACTCCACTGTGGGCATGATTGAAGTCGTCTTAACATCAACAGGAAGCTACAGTTGCTACGTGCACTATACACACAAACTACTTTGGATGCCAGACTGCGATATGACCAATAACTGCACATAATTGCTATAAACAAAAATACACAAGAGATTGAAAATTTGACATCACAAGCTTCTGGGTAGTGTCAAATGAGAGACTTGAGGTGTCTTATCATTCCAAACAGTTTTGAAATTTTGGGAACATCGCCTCTTTACCTTCTTGCTTTCTTGCTTTTAGAACACTGATACCACTTTCATGTCTGTCTGTCTGTCTGTCTGTCTGTCTGTCTGTCTGTGGAACTACAGCCAGGAGACAGTTAGCCTAGCTTTGGATAAAGAAGCAGGGGGAACAGCTAGCTGGCTCTGGCTCTGTCCAAAAGTAAAATAACCCAAAAACTCGTAAATTAACATATTATATCCGATTTTCTTTTAAAACGTGTTAAGTTATGTACCAGGCAACCAGCAGAGTCTCTAGGAAGTCACTGCTCCGTCTAACAAATAACACATAACCCCACGTTTTTACACTTCAAAAACAAAGCAAAAGAACTAATGTCTTAGTGATTATTAGTGACTTTTAGCAGCGTGTGATGGTGTCTTTTGTTACAATTGGATGAAGTCTAGCGGTTTTCTACTGGCTTTATGCTAAGCTAAGATAACCAGCTGCTGGTTGTAACTTATTATTGAATGGACACATTCAACAGTAGCATTGATACAGTAGCTCTTTTTATTCTCTGCAAGAAAGCCAATATGTACATATATAAGTATTTCTTGACATTTATGATGGCTGTGCGTCTATTTGGAATTTGCTCATTTGGGTCTAGACAGACATACTAAGTATTTGTTCCTTCCACCTACAGGAGGCGCTATCAGTGGTGAGTGAAGACCAGTCCTTGTTTGAGCCTCCGTACGCTGCTGCTGCCCCTCTCCCCAAGACAGACATGACTGCATCTGGCACACAGGACTACGGCCAAACCCACAAAATCAACCCCTTACCCCCACAGCAGGAGTGGATCAACCAGCCAGTGCGGGTCAACGTCAAGAGAGAATATGAGCACATGAATGGATCCAGGTATGGCATGACAACCTCCTCCTGTGTCTTCTGTTACTCAGTGAGATATGAGATGCTCTTTGTTCGATTTACAAGACATTTGGTGTTCATCACTACAGCTGCTGCTTTAAATGTCATTTGTCATCCAACATCCCATTCTTTACCACAATTTCGCTTTCACGTCTTCTAATCTTTGGGATACGTGGATCAGATATCTCATATTAAAGTCAGTGCCTGGAAAAAAAAAACCACCTAATTTGCCTGCTGATAACATTTTTATAACATTCTTCTGTGTGTGTGTGTGTGTGTGTGTGTGTGTGTGTGTGTAGCAGGGAGTCTCCAGTAGACTGCAGCGTGGGTAAATGTAATAAGCTGGTGGGGGGTAACGACGCATCTCAGATGAGCTATGGAAACTACATGGATGAGAAGAATGCCCCTCCCCCTAACATGACCACCAATGAGCGGAGAGTCATTGTACCTGCAGGTAAGAAGAGCTTTTGGACCCTCAGTGTAAAACAGTAGATAATAAAAAGAAATGAATGTGGTTGAATATATTTGCACATAAAAATAATGTATCTGGATATTTACTGCATATTTATACAGGTGCAAATTGTTCTCCGTGTTTCTTTCTGTTCTGCTGGTGTGATTACAGACAGAATCGCTCCTCTGTTTTGGCATCATTTTGCCAATGCTGTAAATGTTTTATGAGTCCCATTTCTATTTAGATGGTTCATGGGGCAAAGCGTTGTTCCAATGTTTTACGTCACTTATGGGCACACGGCTGAATGCATGCAGGTAGAGATGTTATTTGTCTGCCAGACCAATTCAGTTCACCGAAGTTCACGCAAATTTGATCTTCCTGTATGTGGAATTACACAGTTGAGGGAGTTACAAGTGCAGCGGTGGGGTTATAGCCCTTTGCGAAAAGTAATTTTAAGACATAAGTTGATTACGTTGTTATGCTTCAGCCAGACAGCCAAAGAGAATGACTGTATTTTCCCAAAAATGAGCGCATGTGATACATTTAATTAAAATCGAATGGAGCCTTGGTAAATTTTCCATTTTAAAGGTTATTCAAGTGTTAGTGCTAAACTGATGCAAATGGCCGTTCATCTATTAATCTAACTGGATTATTAGGCCCCTCCTTAACCACAAGTAGTAAACTCGGGGGTTTGGGTTCCAGGTTGGCTGTGCAGCATATCAGACTTGGGTCAAGGAGTGCTTGCAAATACTGTGTTTTTGTTTGTTTTGGTTTGCGTTGCTGTCATATGGGAGGATGCAAAACATACTAGGAAGTTTGAACAATCACAGGAAGGGAGTCTAGAGTGAATACTACTCTGTGAGAGATTACCTTACCTGAAATTTAATATGGGTCAGACCACTCAAAGCAAAGCCTATTCATGTGGTTGATATAAAAGACAAAGAATATTTACAACTATCTCGACAAGGTCTGCTACTGATACAAGATTCTGTTTCCAATTTGTTCACTTCTTCTCTTCCTTTTTACCTGAGGCTTTCCCCGACTCCATCGCTCCTGTCAAGAAACAACTGGCATGGAGTCAATAAGCTTCCTCTCCTTCTTCTGTCTTCCTCCAGACCCATCGTTGTGGTCCCAGGACCATGTACGCCAGTGGCTTGAATGGGCCATCAAGGAGTACGGCCTGTTGGAGATCGACACGGCCATGTTTCAGAATACAGATGGCAAAGAGCTCTGCAAGATGGGCAAGGATGACTTCCTCCGGCTCACCACCATGTACAACGCCGAAGTGCTCCTCTCTCATCTCAATTACCTCAGGGAAAGTAAGTACCCTTTTTGCAACCCAAGTTTTAGACTGAACAAAGAGGCAAACCAAGAGGAACAGTGGATGATAATCAATAAATTGGTTCTTGGAACAAATATTGGACTCCAGCAAAAGTCGTTTGACGACTGATTCATGACAAATACTACAGAAAAATGAAAAGAAATGTTCAGAATACTGAAGATTTTCTGATTTTCTTGACAGGGTAAGAGGTGTTAAAGGAAAGTAGTTTGAGTGAGCTGCGATCTTTGTATTCCAGCTGTGCATCCTGCTGTTTGTGCTTAAGCTGAAGTCTGCGCTGCATCCCTCTTTGCCAAAGAGTGGAAGTCAAAATTAACATTCAGTCAAGACACAAGCGTCTTTTCATATTTTTTTTTCTCTACTTTTGGAAGAGAAGTGAGAATGAAAAAATGCCAAACCCGGGCAAACGGCGTGACACTTCTTTTTTTGTCACCGCACTATATTCATATTACTATCAATAAACAATGAAATAGCTTTTACTGGAAACTCATTTCGCCATAATGGCTACCCAGAATTAAGCAGAGCTGTGGAAATCAAGAGGTTTTTTTTTTTCCCCCCTTCTCGAGATAACCATCGACTACATCCCCCACTTGACTTTGCAGCGCCTTATTCCACATGGTCGAGAAAGATGAAGCCCAGGTGCATTGCCTCAGGAATCACGCTAAGCCTGTGTCTTCAGCACAACAAAGAAAGTTGATCTGCAATTTGCAATGGAGGCAAATAAATTTGAGCCTCTTACCTTTGAAGAGTTCCTCGGCGCAATCCTGCTTCATATGTTTCGGCGGGGAAACGGAGCCAATTTTCTGAGGCAGTATGCAAATTATATTTTAATATAAGATGTAACATCTGGCTAGGCTGTTGGTTTGAATAAAATGATGTCTAGTTCAGACAGCAAGTATGTCTACCACTTATACGTGACAATAAGAGGATCATGAGTAATGTGATTGTTGGACGTACAGAGAGGAGTTGGTCCTATGGATTCTTTGCATTCTGTTCTCTTAAACAGTGCGAGCTGCTTCGTCTTGTGGCTGCAGAATATCATGACACCACGCTGGGTGGAGTGACTGATGGCTCAACTAAATTTAACATTACTCCCAAAAATTGAGATGGGCCTCAGTGTGATGTAATGGGAACTGTATTTTGTGGGTGTCAACAGTTTTCTCTGTGCACGGCGTCTGGGCAGAGAGAGATGCTTGTCATGAGTATAACAGCCTCATTGTGCAGTGCTGCAGCGGGTGGATCTGTCTGACCGCCACTGGGCACGCTCCGCAGAGCAGTTTTCATTATGGCCACTGGCTGCGGGACTTAGCCACGGCTTAGGCGTGCTGCACCACAACTCTGCCCATTGCTGCCCTTTTTTTGATTTAGACCTTGTGTGTTTTGGAGACAGAAAAGATGTCTCGGGAATCCTCTCCACTTGCCAGTTGAAATTGCTTTGGATTCGTTCCCGACAATCAAAAAAGATGAATGCTCCCGTCCCGTACGCGGACTGACTGACCCGTTTTGGGGCAGCTCTCTGCAAAGCAAGCAGTGTGTATTATTGACACTGGGAGCCTAAGGGCAAGAGGAACCATGTTAGTAAATGAACGTCTAAGGAAGACTGAGAAGGGGGAGGGGGAGGAGGAGGAGTGAGGCTTTATGCAGACCCTGCGGGGCTGATGATTTGGAAACTAAAGCCGGTCTCTCTTTTCCCCCTGCAGCACAAACAAACACAATCATAGACGAGGAGTAACCCCGTCCAGAAAATAGACCTCTGGCTTCACTCACGAGAGCTGGAGCCGAGCCGAGCTTTCAGAATACAGAAAATACGAGAGGGAGGGAAAGACTTAGCCAAGCCCTGGAAGTATTAGTGATTACAGGTCATGTGATGTCTTCCTCCAACTCCATTAACTAATATCACCCCTCCCTCCCCCGGTCGGATGGTCCAAGGGGGTACTGCAATCATTTCATACACATCTGTGTGCATCATGTGTGCTTTTGGTTGTGTTTATTGAACCTCTGATTAACATTCCTCAGAGTCATTAAGCCCTGGATGTACACTAGGCACGGGGCAAGGACACACTTCCCCACCCTACAGCCATACCATAACAAAACATTCCTGCCACGTCATGCACAGAAATATCACTCAGACACCCACACTGGTGCAACCGCGGGCACAATCTGAACATCTGTCTGACTACCCAGCTGCTTGCAGTAACAAGGGTAGTTGCCCATGCATTATTTTGGCCTTACTGTTGGTCACTTATCCAGATTTTTATAAGTGATGGCCGCCCGCACCCCAATGTGCTTTCAATTTTGGGTGCAATTTGAGAATTTGTTCAAATTAGTCTGTCAGGGAGGGACCGCGGACTGTTTGCTTTATCGCACCCATGTAGGTCGGTTTGATACCACATGTGCTGGAAACAGACTGGAGCGAGAAAACCTCAGACAACGAAAGACTGGATCCTCTGACACGGAGATGCAAGAAGACAGAGGGGAAAAAAGAGAGTGGAGAAGGCAGAAACGAAATGGGAGTGAAGGAGTTAGGAGGGAAAGCAACAAGACGGAGAATTGAGAGTAAAATCCACTGTGGATCTAAAGAGACATGATGATAGAAATTGGATGAAGAAAATTATTCTTTTATTGATTTACAGTAGTTATTTGAGGACAAGGGCAAGAGGGTGTGAGCAAGAGAAACAGTTATAGAAAGCGAGTGTGAGATAGAAAAAAGAACGCGTGGAGGGGGGGTGGGGTGGGGGGGTGAACTGTTTTTTCAGAAGTTTGTGGAAACCGTCCGAGGTGGTCATGATTGAGTGCCGCTGGAGAATAGCAATAGTTCTGTTTCCCAGCTGTCGCCGTTGCTTGTGTGTCTGGATGGATTTACAGTGAGGGAGTCAAGACAGAGAGAGGGAGAGAGAGAGAGAGGGAGAGAGAGAGAGAGAGAGAGAGTGATAAGTCTGGGCCTCTGCCCTGCTGCTGCTTGCTCCAGAGTGGGGGACATTCTCGAGCCCTCAATAGTTTATACAGACCATAAACATCTGGGCTCGAAGGCTGAGTAGGGAAAAAGGAGGTCTGGAGAGCTCTCTCTCTCTCTCTCACTCTCTCTCTCTCTCCTCTTTCTCCCCTCACAACATTTTTATTGAGCTCCCCTTGCATTAGTTCTTTCTATTGGCAGATTATCACTGGTGCACAGGGGCTCAACGGCCTGGCTCTGCGCCCTTTACTGTTAGCTGTCTGCTGCTAGCCACCGTTACGGAGCAGTCTTCGGCTGACACTTAGCGCTACAGGAATTTATCTACATATCACATTAGCATAAGTGGGGGCGGATGATAAGCAGTTGCTATTCATGTAAACACTGAGATGAGTGCAGCTGTAATTTAGAATAGCTGCTTAGAGGTCCATAATAATTGTACTTGCACCCAATTACCAGTTAAGAATGTTGATACGGGGCAATTCTGCAAAACCTCGGATTTTTTTTTAGTTCTTTCACTCCACAATGCTGGTGAATGGTTAAGGTATGGAGGAAAAAAAACTATATCAAGGATATTGTTATGCTACCAGTATACTCTGGAAGTGCTTTTCTGATGGCTGAACAATCCCCACCCCCCCTCCCCACTCACGCACACCTTTCAAAGTTGGAATTCAGGGTGCTTTCCAAAGCACCCTGAATTTTTTTTTTCAGTAACTTTCCAAAATAAATGATCTGAAATTCACAGCCGCTCCATGCAACAATTGGTCCCTTTTTTTTTTTTTCCATTCTTCACACAACAGTTTCTAGCACTTCTGGAGCAAACTGATATCTTTAAGATTAGGCAACTAAAACACTTTGTCAAAGTCAGGGGGGGTTTGAATCATGATCCTGAAACGATCATGAAAAACAATGTTGACTGTTGGTAGGAAATGAGATGCCAGCAATAATCTCTGCATCAGGTCCGTGCACTTTGTTGATCCGTCTCTCCACCACAGCCTCCCCGCTAAAAGGCTTTATTGAGCTGTAGCAGCGTCACTCTCCTTGCGCATTTGTTCTGTCATTTTAGGAATTGAAACAAGTAACCCATTCTGTCGTTCTCGGGAGAGGACAGTCTCGATTACACAAGTAACAGCCCAATAGCCTTTGGAGTTATGCTCACATTGGACAACTCTGCAGCAAGATTTATATCCTGTGCCAACAGTAGTATAACCTCAACATAAGGCAGAAAGTAAAGTGGAGGTCATGGCGTGTAATGCATTTAAATTTCTTATATGAGTTTGTGCCCAGTAACAGACCAAGAAATAATATTTGCTTTCTTTTAAGGAAAGAAAACATACATTGGACTTTCCGTAACCTCGGCCAAGCTTTTGAGCTTAAACCTAACCAAACCTTAACTACAGTGATAATAGTAATAAAAAATAATGAGTGTTTAGTTGTAACACATTACTCAGTGAAGAGTTATAGTAATGAGATCACTTTTTTTTTCAGTAAGGAGTAGTGATACAATGGTTTACATCAAACTGGATCAGTTTGCTCGCTGTCTCACCAAGAGGTTATTGAAGGATTGATATTTATTCGGTCTCCCTTCAGCTGACAGACCGGTCAGACATGTCATACTTGGCTGCATGTGTGGGGAGGCCATAGCCTATACCAAAAACAGGAGAAATGTGACCCAATAATAATTCCTATTATGTCTCATTTAAATGTTGTGTCTTCATTGCTGGCCTGCTAACACTAACCGCTGATGTGCCCATATACACAGCCTGCTGAAATATTGGATTTAAAAGTTTTTTTTCCAGTGTTACAAAAATCAGTGGGTCATCTGTCTAAGAAAAGATAACAAAAGATGGCTTGAGTTAAAAAGTTATTGAGGTGCTTTTATTTACAAAAAACAGTGAGGAAAACAGAAAGTTGGACGTCCACAGCAAAACAAAAAGACCCCAAAAAAAAACAACCTGTCTGGTCTACATCTGCCCTCACACTGACTCCTCGAGATCTTTGGTGGCCAGAGGCTTATAAATGTTAAGCCCCTCCCCCTGGACCAACCAACCGCTGGTCAATCAATTATCTTCCCTTTAAACAATCAACTTCACTGCCAGTTCTTACATGAATCAAAAATATCACGCAACTATCACTACTTATAGGCGTCACCACCTCCCAGTCAAAGGCCTTAAATAAACCCCAACGCTTTGACACAACTTCATCAGTTAGGTAACATCACCTATAACCCAGTTAGAGATGGTACCTTCCGCCATCAGCACACCTGCATGGGACCTCTGGAGCCTCTATATAAGCCAGCACTATGTATTGCCTCTGTTTCACACCCTGAAACATGTGCCGTCCACAATCAGTGACAGAGTCTTCGTCACATTCAGGCAAAGATTACTCGCTTGAGTAATTAATGTCGTGCCCTATGCATGGCTGGCATGAACGCAGGCAATACGACGCAGCTTTTTAAAAGGATGACTTGCTGTTGGACGGAGCCCATTTGGCCTCCTTGAGGTGGCAAGATCCCCAAAGCTGGGTGACTGGGACCCTCGGCTTGTTGACAAAAGCTCACAGCCACATGTTTGAGACAATGGTATCATATAGCTCTACAGAATAAACAGCAGGGTCCCCAGGGTGGTCAGTCACGATGCTACAAAAGCCATTAAAGATCTCTGTCAATATTATGGGCGTGCCGAAGCGGAGGATGGGCCTTTTGAAAGAGTCATCAGTCATAGGAAGGAGAGAAAAGAAAATTGTTTGTGGATGTTATGTAATCTAACAGACTGTGAGCAGATGTGTCAGAGGAGAGGAAGAGAGAATGAGGGTCTTAAAGGCTGTACGCTGGCCAGTCCTCCCGCTGAGCTGTCAGATTACCGGGACATGTTTGTTTTCTGAGAGAGGAAGAAACCGTCCAAATAAATAGGCAGCACAGCCATGACTCCCTCCACCAGTCTGTCAGCTGTGCTGTCTTTCTCTCCCTCCCTCTCTCACTCCCGACTCTCTCAGTAACTCTCTCTCTCTCTCGCGCAGCAGTCCTGAAGTTCTCTGTGGGATGGTTTGAGGTTTTCTCAGCAATGCTGCCTGTTTGCCTGTCTGGGTCAGCCCACATATGTGGCGGCACACAGTAGGAAAAGGGTTAACAACCCCTTCCTCCTCCCTTCTCTCCCTCTCCCTCTTTTTTCAGTCTATCTATCTTTCTCTTACACTTTCTCCCTCATTCCAAAGATGGTGCTTTTTGGTGGCTCGCTCGCCCCCTGTGCGCTTACACTCTGCGTGTGGAATTATTTTTGTACGGGGGAGCTGCGTTTGATTGCTGTGCAGGGACCCTGCCTCCATACAATGGCTCCCCTGTTCTGAGGCCCCCAGGTTTCTAAACTAGACCCAGAGCCTTGGGGGTGCCGCGGAGAAGGTAGAAGTCGGGAGGGGTGGGGTGTTGGAGGTTAGAATACATTTGTGGAGCACCCCACTCTTCCCCCCAGCCACCCCCTAAAAAAACAGACCCCTAGTCTGCCACCATGGGCCCCTTCACCCGCCCCCAACCCCACCACCAGCAACACATAGAGTTAGGTAAGGATCCTGCATCAAATCTCAAGAAAAGCACATCACTAATTTAATTTTACT
This sequence comes from Pempheris klunzingeri, assembly GCF_042242105.1. NCBI lineage: Eukaryota > Metazoa > Chordata > Actinopteri > Acropomatiformes > Pempheridae > Pempheris > Pempheris klunzingeri. The sequence continues at coordinate 20,395,860 of NC_092015.1, forward strand.
TTTAAGTTTTTTTGCTCATTTTCAGAATGCCTGACTCAAAAAAAAAAAAAAAGCAGCTCCCATGCTCAGCAGCTCTCCGTAGCCGTCTAAGTGCTAAATCTTTACACTCCCCATGTAGTAGCTGCTCTTGTGTTTTCTCTGTGCATTTTTGGGTCTGTTTTTCCACTCGCTGATTTATGCCTGGGGGCAGCTAAAATTAAGAGAGCATTTTGGTGCCGCCCAGGGTGCCTGTGTAAGTAGAGGAATGCAACGCAGAGTTCTGCTCCATAAGGTGAAATGAATAGGCAGCCATATGCAAACTCCTCGCCTTTCTGACTTTATTATTGAGGTGTAGGGTTTGCAGTTAAAATACTGACAGGCTGCAGGGTTTTTCCAACATTTAAAGGACTGATTGTGAGCTGGATTTGCTCTTATTTGGGACTAGATTTATGTGTCATGAATTATTTTCCCTCTGAGGTTATTTAAAACAGAGATAAAACAGGAATACAATTCAAGAAATGAAAAGCGCACAGTAGTGCTGCCTGACAGTAATTGAGATGAACCGTTTACTGCCACCTGCTGGCTATATTTATACCCTTTCAGCTTCCTGTCAGGGATTTCAGGGCAGAGGTGCACTGTGGTTAGTCTGAACTACAATTCCCCTCAATGCAAATGTATCCTGATTAATACACAAATATGTCTGTACATATTTTTCTCTACATCTGTAAATATTCTGTTCCAAAACAAATAATAAACACTAGTAAGAATCACAAAGCTAATCCCCAACCTGCAATAATGTATAATGTGTACTTTTGATTAATGGATGTTCTTATGTTAGGATTTATGAATATAGGAATATTTATGCATTACAGGACTGGCTGTGTCTTACTGTGCTCTCTTTTGTCTATTTTTAATACAGGTAGCTCATCATTATCCTACAATACACCATCTCACACAGACCCATCCCCACGTCTGGCTGCCAAAGAGGGTAAGGACCCCCTTTTTTTTTTTCAATTCTCTTTGCTTTATCCTAATATCTATCCCTGTGTGTGTATATTTAGGTTGATGTATTATATCAAGGCAGCAAGGTGAGACTATGGTTAGACTACCTAAAGATAAAGAGAGGAATGGAAGACAAAAAAAAAAGAGAAATAGTCTGTAAAGAAACATGAAATGGCAAATTGTGCCTCACAGTACCTGTCAGCTTCAGACAAGCAAACACAAACAGATGCACACAGAGCATACACACTGGAGAATACAGACCGCTCACACATATCCGAAGCCAAATGCAGTCACTGACAAAGCTCTGTGCAGGTGTACCTTTTGTGTTGTTAAAAATAATGCGAGCCAAGCTGCTGCAAGCAGACCCCGCCATTCAGAATCGCTACCTGAACGCTATGACAGCCGCGGCTCAGAGGGGCGGTTTCAGAACAGAGGCGCATTAACAAGAAGACAAAAGAGGTGTGCCGATCAGTTGTGCCACAGCAGCAGGGGTGAGAACAGTCAGTGAATGGGGGCGATTACGGGAGATGTGAGAGACGCGTGAATGAGGCTGTTTGTTGGAGAGACGGGCACGAGAGACAGGTGCTGAGACAACAAAGTGCATGGTAAACATGATGGAAGAGCCTGATTGGCTGCTTCAGACCAGACGTGGAGTGGATGCGTGTGGGTCTCTGCCGTGTGTATGAGTGAATTCATGGAAAAGAGGACGACAGCAGGTGGAAGAGAGAGTAACCAAACAGTACATGCTGGGGGGTGCTTCTGTCAGATACACTTGCGTATAGTATTTTATAGTTACACTGTTTTCACGAAATTACTATCTGTTCATAAATCACATAAGTCAATGGCCTGCAAAAATAGCTCTATCTTTATTCACTATTTAAAAAGATCTGTATATTAATGATATATTAGTTATTTCACATATTTGGAATTTCAATTTTACCTCATGATATTAGTTGATTTATTTATTTTTCTGAACATATTGACACTTCTTTCAAACAAAGGCATACCACGAACGGATGAATAGCACCAGCTGACCTTGCAGAGATTTGTCATGTGCTTGCTACAGAGAGTTATGGGTCATTCTAAGCACAACAAACTAGATTCTTTTGTGTGTTATTATCACGTGAGCCGCCTGGTGTGTTAATTTGTTCATTGATTATTTTACTGTACATTACAAATCTGCAGTAAAGTAGACATGCAGCAGTCAAATGAGACCTTTTTGGTGAAATTCTTGCTGTGTTTCTAAGAACAACGCCTACAGCAGCTCAAAATGCAGCTCTTTTTCCTCTGGATACCTTTTCACTCTACAAACATTATTTTGTGCTGACACGACATGAACTAGGCGAAGGCTGCACTGCGTATCAGTAGAGAGAGAAAAAAAAAGCTACACATCCTTTACATCGGCTATATGGTGTCACCACCAGAGACGGGAGAAAAAGACTGCAATAACATTGATAGCCTTGCTCACAGGATGAGGGGCCCTATCAAGGCAGGAGGAGAGGAAACACTAGGTCTGATAAGTGTCCGAGAATGCCCTCTGCCTTTCTCTCTATCTGCCCCAGTGGTGAGCGTTACCAGGCTGTGTACTTGTTCTCGCCCAGCTTCAATACCAATAGACCAATGGGCAGGCCAGATAAGATTCTGCTCAGTCACCCCCGACCCCGGTCTTCCTGGTTCTCAGCGCCAGGTATTTGGACTGGCAGAAATAAAGGGTCACTCCCTTCAGCAGCATTTCCCTTTCACAAGAGGTGACTTCTATTACGGGCTCCTGTAACACTGACTGCGCCTCCAGTTGTGTACAGTTTGTAGCGGAGAAAAAGCCCAAATCTCTAACATTAGGAAATACAACCAAGCTGTCACTTTGATACCCATCAGCTTTCAAAGCAATCACTTTGCTTTAAAATGTCTCCCTGAAGCTAAGCAACTTACTAACCACAATAACTTTTTACAAAATATTACTTTCATGCAAAATTAAGTGAAAAGGTGAAAGTATATAAAGAGAAGAAAAAAAAAAAAACAACATCAAATCGCAGCTGGGAGTTTGTGACTCCACAATAAAAGAAGTCTGGCTTCAGGGGAAGCCTTTATCAACATTTTCTCAGATCAGCATTGCCAGATGTTCAAATTCATATTGCCTTTCGAGAACAGTCGAATACCATTCAGGCTCTTTGGGGTAGAGTAAGCACGAGCATGCAGCAGGAGACAACCCTTAATCTGCTCCAGACTCTGTGGTGTAAAATGCAATGTTATGAATAAAAGAGAGCATATAAAACACGGAATGCAGCAGCTATGAAAGAGTGTGTGTGTGTGTGTGTGTGTGTGTGTGTGTGTATCTAAAGTCTGTGTCTGCTGTTTGCCTGTGGATATGCATGTGTGTGTGGGTGGGTTCCTGCATGTCTTAGTGCAGCATGTGTTACACTATGCATTTACACTGCGTTTGAGTGTGCATGTTGGAAAGTGTGTATATATATATATTGCATGTGATATCATCTCGGTGTTAACGCTTGCGTGCAGCCTTGCTCCCTGTGAAGAGTCTTTATACCGTTTTCGGTTTTCAGCGTCTGTTTGTGTTGTGCTGCTGTAAAATTTTGGAATTTCACAGTTGCAGCGACGACATTCATATTCTCCGCCGCTCCTCAGTGAATAAGAAAAAAATGATGAATCACCTCTGTGAATTGCGGATTTATTTTGCTGCCACGTCAAAGTGGCAACACACTTTGAAGTGTGCCATCGTGCCTACAAGCTGTCTCACGTTCATGATTTTCGACTTGGCATATCAAAATTAAAAGTAAAAAAATGCAATATGAAGTTGCAATTCTCTCTTAAATAATAGCAGTGAAGCAGGTCAGCCATTAACGTTGGTTTGGCCTTTGCATGTTCATGGATATGTTTGTGTGTGTGTGCAGTCTCCTGCATGTTTTTTGCTGTTCTGGTGCGCCCACTGTCTCCTCACTGCGTCTAACTCCTCTACTTTGCCATCATTCTCCTCCTCTTATGGCTCCTTCCTCACACAGATGGCTTTTAAAGCACCTGTATTACGGGTATTAAAAGTTTACCCTGTCTGGGTCTCTCTCCTTGGCTCAGGCTCTCGGTTAAAAACCGTGCGTTCTCTCCATCTCCTCTCTCTCTCTCTCTCTGTCTGTCTCACCCTCTACACTTTCTCTCCCACTCCGTCTCCCTCCGTCCCTCTCCTTTACTCTCCGTGTCTCCCTGCCTCTCTCTCCCTCTCTGTCTAGCACTTGGGCCTTGTTTTGACTAACTGGTCCTGCAGTCAAAGTCTCCCAGGAGCGTGCACCACACCCCAGACCAGAGTGGAAACTGGCTCAAGTCGCAGTCAGAGCGAGGCCTGGAAAAATGAAGGAGGGGAGGGGGGGGGGTGAGGGTGGGGGTGGGTCGGGGAAGAGGCGGCTCTGTGTGTGCATATTCGGGTCTGTGTCTGTGTTTGCGTGGCTGGTTCGCCACAAGTACCCCCGACCACTTTGTACATTTTACCTCTGCTGCCTCTTCTTCTTCTGCACTTTCACCTCCACTTCAAGCCAATTAACCCCAACACAGAGTGATTACACTTGTGATAATTCTCGCTCTCGTGCTTGTAAAAGTGATTTATTTCGGATTTTAACGTAATCTCTTGCCAACAACTACACCAAGGGTATCTAAAAATGTGGCTATCACTGTGCATCTCCTCCAACCCATACCAGGCAGTAGCTAGGTTTGCTGCCATTGTTTTCTTTTCAAATTCCAAAGTTGTGTTTTAGTCTGCCTTTTTTTTTCATCATTTTTCCTCCTCCCTCTCTCAAAATTTCTTCTTCTCCTCTTTCTCCTTCAAGCCCGCGTGTGCGCTTAGTCATTCCGTCTCCATCTCCATGTGTCTGCTTCCCAATAATCTCTCTTCTTCTTTCTCTGTCTGTGACTCCTTTGCCTTTTCTCTTCACCTCTCCTTCATTCGCCTCTGCTTCTCCCCTGACCATCTCCTCTCCTGTTTGTTACCCCTCTCAGCACGTATGGAGGTAGCCCCGTTGTGTTTTTTTTTGGGGTGTTGGAGAATGGATGGAGTTTGGGGGGTGGGGGCAGGGGTGGGGGGGCGGCTGGCGGTGTGTAGAGGGGAAAAAAGGGCCAGTAAAACAAAGAGAGGTTGTCTGCAGGCGAGGCAGGCAGGAAACGCAAGTCTCCCAGGACTCTCCCCCAGTCACTGCTCCTTGGCTATCCTGCCGGCCCACACCAGATTGAACCTGACAGCCCCGCTGAGCCACGGCAGCCCGCTTGTTATTCGTCCCTCTTCACCCTCTTTTTGTCTTTCTCTCCATTACACTCTCCTTTCTTTCATTCTTTTGATCACATTCTAATTTATTCACTTTTCTTCGGCTGCGTTGCACTTTTACTCCATTTTCCCCTCACACCGACCAGAGCCCCTCTTGACGTCCGCAGGCAGGAACGGGCCCTTTACTGAAGCATGAGGGGTTAAAAGTTGAAAAGTTAGAAATTAGCGAAAAGATCAAGGGGTCCCCGAGCAGCCGGACGCTTTCCCGTTGGTGGTTATTCTGCTATTAAGGAAAGGAAAAACAAGGCAACAAAACATCCTTTGAAAGTAGCACAAGACACATTATTGGATTTGAAGTGCTTCATTTTTCTGACGGATTGTGAAATGAGTAAAACAATAAAATACTTATGTGGCAGGTTACCAGGCAAACTTTGTATCCACGAGAGATTTTAATCTCGAGTTCATTTGTGCTGAAAGTAAAAACATGGAGCTTGGATTTGTCTATTTTATTTTCTTGTTTATTTTAGGGAAAGCCAATATGTCAAAATGTTCTACTCCACAGGAGGGCAGTGTTGTACAGTGTTTAGAATCTGCTCTGGACGAGGTGGAAGATGATGATGAGTTTGATGTCACTGGATGTTTCTCTGGTGTGGACGTATGAGGTTATTTGGGTCAAGACAATCACCTCCATTTGTTTCCGACACAACAAGGCCGAGAAGCAGCCACTCCTACCAAAGAATCATTACTAAAGTGCATTTTGATTACCAAATTAATAGACTTTTCCGTGAATTGGCGTAAATAATTGCGTTTTTGACAAATAGTGAATTTCTTCTGTTTTTCTCAGTGATTGATAGCTTATCAGCATTTGAGTTATTTGAATTCACTGGTAAAACACGGCTGAGAATAATTTGCAAACACATAAATATTCATGTCTGGCAAACAAACACCTACACACACAAACACAGGCACAGAATGCATTTAGAGTCTGGGCTCAATGCACGCACTCCCTTCTGAAATGTCAAAACATATCGTTGTAATGATCTGTTCAGACTGATAATTAATCATGCATGTATTGTAAAAAGCAATGCTATATGTTACACCCGGCGCTCTTTATCATCAACGCCATGCTTCATATTTACATTTACAGGTTTTGCACAGGCCGCTTATTGGCCTGATTCATAAAACACTTTGATGTGCAGCAGGATTGAGTCTTTCTCTGTCAATATTTTCATATTGAAGGGATTCAAACTGCCAACTTTGATTGTCAATAAGCCTGCTTCTCAAAAATTCTGCCTACACTGATGGGAAATGGGATTGCCTCTTGACCTTCTAACAGCTTGCTTATCCCAGAAACAACCTCTGTCATCACCATTACACTGTGTCTATCGTCTGCCCTCTGGGAGAAACACTGCTGACAAAAAGATTTGCAGATCATGATAACACTATGAATAGCATAATGCACACAACACGGAGCGCAAAGAATATCTGGCCACCGTACGCATCATATTTCTCCGTATTTCTGGAATCTGTTTTAGCCCACAATAATACAAACCGTCAAGGGTGCTGGCCAGGTGCACTGTGAGTATACCACGGTGTTTTTGAGACATTGCCAGGGGAAAGATACATCCTCTGTTTTATCTGCTTGTGTCAGAGAGAGTGATTGTTATTGGAGGCAGTCCAGCTTCGCACTCAGGTTTGAACCACAGACACACAGCAGGTAGAACCCATGCAAACTGGGCCAGCTTGGCTGCGTGTCAAGGTTTCATAAAAGCTGTTTGTGTGGGGCCGGGGATGAGAGTGAATATCATGTGCATGTATTGTCTATGTGTGTGTGTGTCTCTGTTGTGCTGTTGTACGTTAATTTGCACCAGTCCCTTTATTTGTGGTCAGAGTGTTGCATGCTGCTCAGCCAACTGCACTCTGTCAAAGATTGTGCCATCTACATTTCAACCATCACAGTGTGCCAAACAAAACCACATTACCATGTCCAGATATCCTGTGAAGAGCATCTTGAACCATGTTTTGATAGATTTATTGATGGCTTTTGGCAGTGTACTCCACTGTTTTTGCCGTGGCAGTTGAAGTCCTGTGAAAGGCTAACAAGAAGAACAAGAAAAGAGCCGCTTACTGTAGTCACACACACACACACACAAAACGTAGCTTTATTATTCCACATTGTTTGCCAGATAACTGCAGATTTTTATAGTACTTAACTACATTCACTAATCATATATGAGTTGTACATACCTGTGTTTCTAGTATTTGTAAAACATGTGTAAACTTTGTCCTCCCGTCTTTTCTTTCTATTTGTCAGACCCTTCATATGATGCAGTACGGAGGACAGGATGGTCAAACAACATGCACAGTGGCAAAGGTAAGGACAGAAAAACCAATAAAGGCTGTTACGCATTTTTGATTTGGACAACACAATGCACTGCTTTAACCTGCTAAGAGGGGGATGTGATTCTACATTCCAGCTGATGTGGTGAGTTTTATCATCTGTGCAGGTTAAAATACCCATATTATTGGCAGATGTTATTTAACTACATCAGAGGCAGATCCAACATCCACAGAGTCTAGACGTGCAGGCCTGACTCCTAAAGATTACAGCTTCTCTTGTCAGAACATCAGCAGACAGTCAAGCAAAGTCAGTCAAGCCACCAGCTACTGCCTTATTTACTTTGGACCACTGCTGATCTGCCTTCGCGCCTGGATATCTGTAGCCACCCTGCTGATGTCTTTGAACTTTTTATGTCTCTCTCTCTCTCTCTCTATCTCTGTCTGTCTCTTTCTTGTCCTCCACTCATTGCCCTTCTCTCTCTGCAGGGTCACCGGTGGTTCCTCAGAATGTGACCAAGTCCACTGAGCAGCCCAGAGCTCAGCCAGGTAATGGGTCACCTGGTCTGGTGTCTTTCTTGATCCATGTAGTACCAGCATCAGCTTCTCTTTGTGCCTGTTGCTGGTCTTTTTAACACTAGTAGCACTTTGTAAGCACAGATCACGTTGAGTAAAATGGTCCCGGCCTCAGCGAGGTGCAAAACAACTGTTTAGAAATGTTTCACCAGCAATTTAATAATGGACTGTTTGGAAAACTACCAACAAGCTCAGCCACACATCTATTAGCATGTGTAATTTGTTTATCTGGTGGGCTCATTATTTAGAGGATGCCCAGAGCACAATAATTCAAACACCCCAAGATAAGACTATACCACATAATGCTCTCTAATTTTGTCAGTGTTTAACTTCATTTTCTCTACCTGAAATGTGATAATTTAATCAGAAATAATAAAGAGAAATGTTTAAATTATCATAATTGAAATATATCAGCGACTGTTTCTCAGTGACAAGTTAATTTTGTCTTCAGTGTTCCATACCAATAACACTAAAGCAATCAGCGTGTGGACCAACAAAGTTCTCCTTTTGTCTACAGATCCCTATCAGATTCTGGGTCCCACCAGTAGTCGCTTAGCCAATCCAGGTAAGACTTTGGGCCTACTGTTTGTATAATGCATCTGCTGTGACTAGACAATGTCGGAAATGTTCGTTCATGCAGGCCTCACTGGATCAAGATAATGAGTTGTGCTAGTTGGTGGCATCTTTGATCACTATTTGTGTATGTGCCCACTATCAGGTTCAGGTCAGATCCAGCTGTGGCAGTTTCTCCTGGAGCTCCTCTCTGACAGTGCCAACGCTGGCTGCATCACCTGGGAAGGCACCAATGGCGAGTTCAAGATGACGGACCCCGACGAGGTGGCGCGACGGTGGGGCGAGCGCAAGAGCAAGCCCAACATGAACTACGACAAGCTGAGCCGAGCACTGCGCTACTACTATGACAAAAATATCATGACCAAGGTGCATGGCAAGCGCTATGCCTACAAGTTCGACTTCCATGGCATCGCTCAGGCACTGCAGCCGCACCCCACCGAGTCCTCCATGTACAAGTATCCCTCGGACCTAGCCTATGTGCCTTCATACCACGCCCACCAGCAGAAAGTCAACTTTGTATCCCCACACCCTCCATCCATGCCCGTCACCTCTTCCAATTTCTTTGGACCCACCGCTCCATACTGGAGCTCACCAACTGCAGGCATCTACCCCAACCCAAACGTTCCCCGTCACCCCAACACTCATGTGCCGTCCCACCTGGGTAGTTATTATTAACCACCCAATCTGATCAGCCATCACCCTCTAAAACCTCCCTCTGCCCACAACAAAGTCCACAATTGCTGACCTGCACTCCCAGGGGCTCCGAACCGATGAAGACTGATTTGATAAAGGCATTTGTCCTCTGAAGGAATTGATAAAATTGAAGGAGATTTTTTTTTATATAAGAATCTATAAACAACTGGATGCTATGGTCCAAAATGGAATACTACTTACCTTTATAAGACTAGCAACTGTTTTTTTAAAAATGTTTTTTGGACGTGCGTCTGAGTTTCCTGTGCCTTTCTCTTTCCCACCCTCCAGAAAGCCGCACCTACGGGTGTCCTTTCCAAAACCTTCCCAAGCCAAAGCCCGAGGACAGGAGAACAAGTTCGGTCTATCTGCCTCCTCGCCATGCTACAGTACCAGACATGGGCCTGATATTTATGGGTCTCAATCTACATCCTCCTCAGTACATTATGTACATTATACTTTAAAGAATCTGCCTTTTCCGCTCGTCTACAGCCTTGTCGGGGTTTCTTATTCTCACCACATCTAGCCTTCTGTTTCCACTGTCTGCTTGTCTGTCAGTCTGCATCTTTTTATGTGTGTGTGGAGAGTCTTCTGGAATTCGCTGGACAAGAATGAGCTCTCAAAGAGATGGACTTTTCTCAGCACTGAATGAAATTTGGCAACTGGAATATGCCATTCACAATTAATTTATCCTCCAAACTGGAAGGCTAGAGAAGAGTTAAAATGCCGGAGAAGGAAGCGCTGTATGTTTTGCTGACCTGGGTCAACTCAGCTACTTAAAATGCTTTTTTGTGTTGTTGTGTGTGGAGTTCAACATGGCTGACGTGCACAGTTGACTCGACTGCGCAGAGGAAGCTGAGTCAAAATGTAATTGAAGTAATTTGCAACAATAATTCAACCCAGGTCAGATGTTTTCAGGGGGCCACACACTAGGCTATTAAACGTTTGCCATGTTGTTGCCTTTCAGCCATGCCATTTCCAGATGTTTTGTTGCTCGACCATGTCAGTATTAATGTGAATGTCTTTTGGTTTGTGAAACGCGTAAAAAAGGGATACCCTGCAGCAAAATCAAAATTTGTCAGATGTTTTCATTTAGTTTAATGAAAAAGTCATTCATTGATTTTTAACACCATGTTTGCTGCGCACATCTGAATCTAAAACATGCAAGTGCCCTTTTTTGCAGATGTGATCACATAGATGTTATCTACATAACAAGACCTTAACTGCTGTTTTATACCGTACATTTTCTCTTAATTATAGATAAAACAGCATTATAACTTAAAATGCATAGGTAGATACATAATCATCATCTCCATGAATCACTAGAAGTCTGACATTTTTTGATTTTGAAGTGCACTCTGACTATAACGGCCGCCATGCTGTCTCCTTCCTCTTTGTAGGCCAGTCAGGACCACATAGGTCAGCACAAGTGGCTTAGCAGTAAGCCATGTTAATAGACAGTTAAGTTGCATTTTACCAGGGCTGGATCCTAGTTTTTGAGAGCAGCATGTGTGCTTGAATGTTAGTTTCTCACTGATCTGAAGCCCAGCAAAATGCACATGAATCTCAAGTCAGGATTTCATCATCATGTAATAGTATCATATCAAAACATATCCATCTTCAGGTGTTCAGAGCTGTTGATAGCAAAAGTATTCCTTTTGAAAATAAATTACTTGGGAATAAGTAGTTTATCAGAGAACAAAACCAATTAAGTATGACGAGATGAAACAAAGAACTCCTCAGATTCGCAAACGCTGTGCGTTTGTCAGACCTATTTTTTATTATTTTATAAGCATCAGACAACTAGGCATTAAAGCAACTTACTGTATAAATTATGCAGAGTTATTTTCATATGTGACACAGTATAAAAAGTCAAGAGAATTAATACGAGTTGACCTCGGTCAAAAATGCAAACCTTTAAAGTCCATTTCTGCTAAGTAGTTTGTTCAGCATTTTAAGCGTTTTTATATCTGTACATTTGGGCAATACATTTTAACATTTTTGTTTTCTTGTAATTGTTATTATTTCTGAAATTTGGTTGTAACATCCTAAGTGCCTTTATGCACGCAAGGTATTTTCTTGTATTCCCAACACCACAAATACCTGCTTGAATCATAATCCAATAACCAGGGATTCCTTTACTCTATATGCAACTTGTGATTACGATGGATCTTTTCCATTTGGAAATCACTTTTCTCTGCAAATAGCCCTGCAATTGGTGGCTTTTCTTGTGCTTTAAACAATTTCAGGTATTTTATGCAAAATAATACAAAAAGTATTAATATCCACAACCAGCTTCTCCTGAAAATGTATAGCTTTAAAAGAAGAAATAAAAAGGGAACATGTAATTTGTAGCATAAAGAAATTATTCTAATGTACCCTTAACTTCCATTTTTCCGAAGCATTATCAATGAAAAGGGATCTGTGCTACTTCGTATATGCAATGTATTTTGGATATCAAATATATATATATATATGTGTATAATTTTACAATTAACCAATGTATTATTATTATTATTGTCATTCCTGCAATGTATGAAGTAATACCTTTTGAAGAAGGGCTTTTGTATAGGAAAATGTGACAAAATAAATGTTTTTACCTCTCAAGTCATCTTCAATTGCCTGCCTGTAGCTTCACCAAAGTATCGAGGGGGGGGGGGGCAAAAACACAGCCAGCATATTTTGTTCATTGGGACAATTTGAGAAAGCAGATCTATAAAAGTAGCACAATCATGATGGTGAATACTTTTTCTTCTCTTGTTTCTTTTGTCTCGATTTTGTGTCAATTTCAGAACTCACTGCTCATTTTCAAAGTGTATTATCCCCGGGTCTATTTGTTCCTTTACATTTGTTTTGTACGTATACTACATCACACTCACATACAAAACAGCTTTCTGCCCCTCTCGCTTATCCTTAACATTTTCAGTGATACTGAGGTGTAGCTTTTTCACCTGGATTCACATGTGTTTTACAGTTTGTATCTCGGCAGCTTAATCTTGATTAAAGGGCTTTTTTAATCTGATTGAAGCATAATCAAATGTATGCACAAACTAACCATGACAAGGCAATATGGAAATTTTATGTCCTATTAATATAGACTCAGCTGCTGGTTTATTAAGCACGCCTAAAGCAGTCTAATGCAATAGCACTGCAGTGAATCCTTTGTGAAGGTTTTAATGCTCAGCTTTTTGAAGCGTTAACCTTGAGTTAACTTTATGATTACTTTGGAATGTGTGGTATGTGGTGCTGTTGAATTGCATTATACATACAGGTGTTTAAAATGATTTGTCTACCATTATTACAACACGATAATGATGATAGAATAAACAGCAGACTGTGTTCTTGCTGCTATACCTGAGAAACTACAAAGTGCATAATTTAGGCATTAATCATTTGGAAGGGTGGGTGGAAGGAATAGGAGGGTGAGGAAGCAGGGCCATTTTTACAGGCTTTCTTTTTGTGGTGACAGCTTTTTGCCATGGTGATCACAAGTTGAATTTTGTCATCGCAAAAACAATGATAAACTGTGTTTACACCCCTTTCAGTTCTGTCAGGTTTTGAATCAGCACGCCATACAAGGCCACAAGCTGTGAGCAGGGGAATTGTAGGTATAAAATCACTTTAGGCTGGTGTGCATCAATTTCAAGTCAGTATTTGACTCTTTGTGCTGTGCAATTCTCTTTTTCTCAACACAGTTTCAAATGATAGGTGTTGGTAATTTAACAACCAGTGTGTACGCATGGTGTTTGTTAAATTACAGCATTACAGAAATGTTATTAGTTTGCATGAACCATGCAGACAAAAATATGTATCACAGACAAGGAAGCAGTTGTGGACTTTTTTTTTTTTTTTTTAAATATACATTTATGAAGAATATATATATATATTTTTTACATATTTGTCAATAATATTCACAAGTTTACCTTAGCCCTGCTTGCTGTATCAACATTATGTGCAGACACATGCATGAGACTAATGGGCAATAAGCAACAGCTCTTATCTCCCAAAAACTTCCACTCTGCTGTGTTTGGGTCCCTGTTTGCTGTCACAACTTTGCTTTGTTTACAGATGAAAAGCCATGATAGGGGTTGGCACCTGTCATTACGCTGCTTTGACCTTTTTGATCACAGTCCTTATATGACGCTCTTTAGACAGAGAATAATTCAATGACACAGACATTTTTTGAATGCAAAAATAGCTTTTATTTCAGTGTATTTTTGCCCTGAGATCAAATACAAAACAGACTTCACAAACAGAATTGATTTTCATTCTATAGTCAGTGCTGTATGCAGCCATATTTAAAGGGGTTTCCTGAGAGCTTTGTTCTTTCACAATGTCTTCACTCAAGGAGAAAAACACAACTGCATTACCCACAGTTTAAAAAGAGTGGCCCCTGAGTCCAACCCTTTGCTAGTGCCTCAGTGTCTGAATAGTTAAGCATGCTCTAATGGCTCAAGTCCAAGTGTCTGTTTGTGTACGGCAGCCCACTGTAGCATGAATTATTGAATAACCACTACATCTTTTTCTAATCCATGGCAATAGCATGGCCCCCAATACTGTTCCATCAAGCAAATGTAAGATGTACACACATTTTATTACATTGCATTATTTGTTTTTCTGCTTCTCAATACTCTGTAAACCCAATGTGCAAGGCCAGAGGTCAATTATTCTTCATTTAAAGCAAGAGCTCATATGTACGCTCCATGTGTGAGTAATTAGGGGGGAAAAAAAGAACTTTCTGTTCTTGAATTGCAGCTTCACCATCTTGCATGACCTGGCCTCCCTTTTGAAAACAGGTTTTTGGTCAGCAGGTGTGGCAGGACAGTGGCAGGTGTGGTTTTACATACAAATAGTTCACAATAACTGTCCTGACCCACAGACGGCTTTCTTATCTGTGTTAAACACAATAGAATAACAAATAAGTGGGTTCTTGCTACTTCATATTTAAATGCTACACAATGCGCTGTCCGCCAGTAGGTAACCCCACCTGCCTCCAACACCTGTTTGTTTTTTAGAGTCTTGAGGAGTTCATTAATGAGAGGTATAAGCCTCTCCAGGGTCTAATGTTCATTGCAATGTATCAATCTGCTCACATTTTAGTGACATTGGGGGGATCATTGATATCTATTACCTCAAAGCCCTGGTTGTCATGCCCATCTCTTGAGTGGTGGTGATGACCCTTGATGTTGTGGAAACAGTAGGCACAATGCGCAGTGGCTACTGGCACCACCTTGGAGAAGTTGGAGAAATCTACTCTGTACTTGCCCTCTTTGCTTCTGGAGATGATGGGCAAAAAGTTGTAGCCCCACATGATCTCCAGAGGAATAAAAGATGTCCGGACTTGGCAGGAAGAGCTGGTGGACTCTGCGGTACCGTCTAGGAAGACGACCAGCTCAAACTCTTGCTTGTGGAGCGTGTCCACTGCCATCTCAAAGAAGGGGCTACTCTTGTCGATGATGTGGTAGAGCGTGAGAGGACACACGAAAAAGAGGTTGTCCTTCCCGGCGTCTACCATGAAGTCAATGTTCACTTGGTCCATGATGATTGTCTCTCCATCTGGTGTGTTTGTTGTCCTTAGCAGCTTGCCATAGATCTGGCTTCCAATCATCAGGGTCTTGCGCAGGTTGGCTACTCTGATTGACAGACTAAGAGAACCATTTTTAGGGCTGATGACAGCCATTTCACTAAATGTGATGGTCTTAGCCCTCTTCTTGGGCAAAGAGATTTTGGACAGGATGACTCCACACATAAAGCAGTTGATAATGGCTCCAAGGAGGGACTGGATGATGAGAAGGGCTACAGCGCCTGGGCAGAGAGGGGTGAGCGCTCGACCGCCGTACCCAATAGTTGTCTGGGTCTCAAGGGAGTAGAGGAACGCTGTGGTAAGTCCTACAACATTATCAACACATGGAGTATGATCTAATGGCGGGCTTTGCCACGTCAGGTCTCCATTGCTGCGGGCAATCCAGTACCACAGCAGCCCGAAGATGAACCAGCTGAGCGTGAAAGAGGCGATGAAGAGGAAGAGAACAAAACGCCACCGGATCTCCACAAAGGTGGTCCAGAAGTCAGCCAGGAAGACAAAGTGTTTGCTGTAATTGATGTTTCCGTATTCAATGTTGCAGCGACCATCTTTGGTCACTAGTCTGGTCCTTTGGCTTCTTCGCCTCGTCATACAGTCCTGGATACGTTTGTTTACTGATCCAAACATTTTCTAACACCCACGATCTATGAGACAATAAAACAGGAAAAATAGATATACAGCATTTAAGTACATAGTAGAAACAAGTCATCAATCAGTTGCAAGAACAAACAGTTACTTACTACATGAATTTCTTAAGCTCACAGAAACAACTAAATAAAATACAAACTTTGCACTACTATACTATAAAACTACTATAAAAAAGCAACAACTGTCTGCTCGTGGCTGATTTGTCCCGGCAGATCAGACACTGCACCTGAGGCGCCACTAAAACTTGCAGCCCCAACAATGACAGAAAATGCCCTTATATAAATGTGCAATAAGGACTCAAAAGTGCTGATAATAATTTTACTTCTTCTCACAGTCCCTGACATTTAACCAGTCAACTGTTCACAGGCCCCGTCAGTCAACTTTAAATACTGTAATTCACTACAATCATACAGCCAAATGTCAAGATGACACTGCCTGTCAGGTGCTGAGGGGGAGATGTAAAGAGGAGGATATGCAAGCACATATTGTGCCAAAGGACAAATAATGTATGTGCCAAGATAAGACTTAAAATTGGATGACTCTGCTTAAGTTAAGTTACATTTATTAACTATTGAATTGTGGGGGTATTTTGATTATCAATAAAACTAATTTCATGATTAAGTCTAATCAGCACCTGTCTTACTCGTGTATACAGTAAATATCTTTCTTGTTTTCCTGCTCCAAATGCTTTACTTGTCCTCCCATGTTTTTATAGCTCACTCTGAACTGCTTATGTGCAGCCTCACATGTTACAAGCTTTTCTGTCCCACAACAGTTTTAATCCCCACAGAAAGGCTATAATCCTGGGTGGATGTAGCGCTGCTGTAAGGACCTGAGGTTAATGAGAAACAAAAGTTTCCACTGAGGTGCAACACATAAGTGTGCCAAGTAAGCCAAATAAGCCCCTGCAAGTGTCCCAGCACAAGTTTAGCTTTGTTTGGTAGGTTTCAATGCTGCAAAAATAAATGTAACATTAAAATAATTTGTGCAAACCTGCCCAGAAGACCAGCTGCTCACAGACATAACAATCACTGACTTATTCTCATAAGTCTGGTGCCTGATGGATGGTAATTTGCAGTATTGGCTATACGGAGGTTTCCAAATAAGTATGGCCTCTGTTCTTGCCAAGTCATGCAAACTACCCATTTGGATCATGCCGTGCTTGTTAGTGAGTGTGAAGTAGTACAAAACGATCAGTGCAGTGAGTTTATGTTTTTGTTTTCAACCCTCAAAGCTCAAATCTGGTAATTTTGCCAAAATAGGATCTGATAATCACCCTGTGTAGATTGTTTGCGCACTTTAATCTCTTTGGGAGTAATCCTCGTTATCCCACACCTAATCATTAGGTCAGCATGTTTTCATACTGTAACAAGATATGTGCTGGAATAATTTCAGGTATTTAGTATTTAATTGCATGTATGCCAAGTTACTCTAAATTATGGCTTTGCATTAGAAAACAACTGCCTTTATGAATGGAAACGGCCAATGTGAAGAAAGTCTTGATAAACATCCACAACATAGTGGACACAAAGCTTTAGATTTAAAAGGGCTCATCATAAATCAGTTTAAATATGTTTCAGTTCAAATTATATCAGTTTGAATATGACACGAGTCAAACGACAATGCATTTTTTAGCTGTACTTGATTCTTTCCTTTACACGGACACTCAGAATGTGCTTTTAACGTCATTATTTTAGGCTCATTCTAATAGGAGTTGATTAATATCTTCTTTCATTATTTGCATCATTAACATGGCTTGTGACTGTTAAATAATTTCAGCTATAGCAGGGATTTAGCAATACTTCTGATTTAAAGGGGAGATTACAGGAATAAGTCTCTAATGAGTCTTAATGCCTTATTTGTAGAAAATACAAATCAGCTTTATGAGCTAATATACAGAGTAAAAAGAAATGTGAAACAAGCAAGTTATTTGTAGCCCCTTTCCTTTATTTATTGTATTTTTAGAAAGCAGTCACAGTGAGAGTCATATTTCCACTGTAATCATTTGTATCTGACCTCCTCATCACACTCCTCAGTTTCTTGCAAAAAAAATGTGTTGAAGCTGAAAAAGAATGAGTCCAAACTCACCTCTATGAGTTGATCAAATGAGAGTGGTCTGATGCACATCCGGGGGTTAATGAATGCCAAACTCCAGCTCGACCTTCTCTCCTCTCACTCTCTGTGTCTTTCTTGTTTGCAATTGATTTAAATAGTTTAGGCGTGTCCTCCTCTTGTGCCTGTTCACCAACACCTGTGAGCATTTATACTGTCCTGTCTCGGTGTGCTGGAATCAGCCAGGTGTTGTTTACGCCCATAGAGACATCAAGTACCCCTCCCACAAACACACAGACACACACATGCATACCTTTCCCCCAGCTCTAATAAGTTGTTTACCCCACAGACGCCAGGCACCAAGGGCCAAGCTGACCTCTATCCGCCACACTCCTGCTCCGCTACAGTCTACGAGTTGCTGTGGATGTACTGTTGGTTTTTTCTGTTTCGTGATATTTAAGCCTGATCGCAGTTGCACTCGCTATAGAAAAATTGAAAAAAGAAAAAAGTGAATGTTAACAATGTAAAAACATAGCCTGTATGTGGTGTATCTGTGTATGGTTCTGGTTCTCTGCGTCTCAGTGATGAACAGACTGTGTGGAATTATTTACTGTAGACACACACACACACACGCACGTGAACACACCTCTATTGGCATGTTTTTGGGAAATCTTTTTTGCAATATTTGCCCGTATTTGGCAAGCACAGCATAGAATATCTGAAGATCGAGCTTTCATCGCCTGATATTAAAGTGTAACATAGTGATTATGTTGTCCCCGGAACACTGTATGTCTCTGTGATAGAAAAGAGCGTACAACTCACATCTGTTTATACATGTATTCCTCCACTTCTCTGAAAATGATCACCGTAAAAATATGTTTAACACATCTCAGACACAGTGTTGTCACTGTGAATCAAACATCAGTGCTGCACAGCTCAGCGCAGCACAAGTTGTATTTCTCCAAGCAGCACACAGATTCCCCCTCCCCACCACAACTACAGAGATGCGTTGCGATGAAATACCATACAACCATTAAACATAAATAGATGATGGAGTGAGTCACCAGAAACTGCAGAGATGAAAAAGGAGACGCTGTAGATCCCCAGATAGCTCTCTGGGGCCTCTCAGGAACCAAATCAGTTCATGGACTGAAGATATTCTGAACGCTGGTTGGAGAAAAGTTGTGAATTGTGACGGGACTCATTCTTCAACTCTATTGTTCGCAGCAAAAGTGACAGAAAAGGCTGCAGTATTACCTTACAGGCTGCAGAATGTATATTCTATTGACAGCCATTGCTGTTGACACACAACAAGATTAGGCTTGTCTGTGTTCCCCTAAATCCTTGCTATAGTAAAAGATGACAAGCTTTTTGCATTTAAGCTTTTTTGACTCAAGAGGTGAGTTGCTTGTTTGTTTAACCAGCTCCCTTGTTTTTAATCCCTTTTATATGTGACAAAAGGCCTGCGAATACTCACCGGACCACATAGCTGCACTGATTCTTGGGCTGGTCGAGCAACTTAAGAACTACGGAGGCTACATGTAATTGCTAGCGATGGAATCCGAGACCATTACTGCCACTGAATAATGATGACACAACAACTACAGATCAGTCTGCCAGATAAGGTCGTGCTGTGTTCATCCTTCAGAAGAAAAGAATCCACAATCAGAATTACAGAACTGACCATCAAGGCCCTACAAGTTTTCTTTACACACATTTAACTTTAATGACCTTGGTGACCATAATAGTGCGTAATTAATAAGTACATCGTCTTTCTGAAAATGTTGTTGATTGTTAAAAAAATATTTTCTCTTTATGAAGAAGCAAGAAAATGGAAAATGAAATTGCTCAGATCAAGTTAAACATTGCATCAAATGGGGAGATAATGACGTTGAGGAGATCATACCCTATATTGATGTGTGAATATCCAGTATGCAGTGCAGGCTGATATAGTTGTCCATTGGTGAGGCATGGCTTCACTCACTGCTATGTTCATGTTTACCTTTGCACTCACACACAATGCTGATGAGTACAAAAACACAGCACTGCCACTGCGAGCCCCCACTGATAACTAGATGGCTCACAGTGATAGTAAACAATGGCAGTTTCTCCCTGCATCAATTGGAGCACTCAAATGAATAATGGTGGTTTCTGTATCAGTTTCTGCCAATCAACTTTAGAGGTTAGTCAGTATTACTTGCTCACTTCCATTACCAACAAGGTGATAAGTAGCCTACGGTAACAAGAGAATAAAGCAGACACAATGGGGACGTGTCTCTGCATGCTGCTGTTTAAATGCTATGTTTGCATGTCTTAATCTTAACAGATGACAATGTGCTACCACCTCCTCTTCAGCCCCAAGATTTTCACGATATTCACTGTGTTTGGGGGACAGCAGGCACAAGCTGTGGACAACACTAACATATATCTTTTAAGTTGATATGGTGAACTTGGTAGCTGGCAGTTTCTCATTTACAGATATGGATATGGCATGGATATGGATATAGCATTCAGGGTTCTTAACACATTTTCCATTGCAAAATTCCATATTTTTTCAGACCATATTTGCAATCTGAGTATAAATAGCTAGAATATGTAAATAAATGGTTTTGAAATCCAGCTGTTAACATGTAAATTGCCAGACTTTATGTTTGGGATTGTCAAGCCTCAGAAAACTTTATTTTTTAACCATTCAGTTCACACTTACTCACTACACAGATAGTTGGACGATCAAACCTCTCTGCTTAAAGAGGAAGTGAATTAAGACTCATATTATTTGAAGATGTTATTTACATGGTTTCTGTATATCCCAGGTTTTTGTTTTCTCTGGTAACTACAGTACCACATAACTCATCAATGTTTAGTTAAGTTTAATATTCAGTTATTTGTAATGCTATGCATATATAGAATTTAAATATATTGCTGCATTTTCCTCCAAACTAATTTTGGTTGTCCAGGTTTGGTACAGTTATAAGGTACTAGAGACACAGCTGTTTTCTAGGCTGTGACGTAGAGGCACGAAGGCAACTCTGCACAAGAGTATACGTTCAGTCAGTTTACGCCATGCTTCTTACCTTACTTTAGGAAACAAACTCACCCAGGCCCGGTCACACAGTGTTAAGCATTCTGCCTGCTCTAAATGCGATGAAAAACATTGATAAAATTGAATTCCACACTTTTTCATATTGCGTATGAAACCTGAGCATTTATTTGGAGTCTTGTCACCTGACAAATGTAAGTCCAATATTCACTCCCTTTTAGCCCTAGTTTTGGTCTCCACCAACTCCCGGGGGAAATATTTTGCTCTTTAGCTGCTAAATGCTCCACTATGTTCACCAGGCAGTTGCTAATTTTGTGTAGTCCGCCACTTTGCACTGCTGATAGCAGCTGCCGTTTACTGCTGATGAAAGCAGTGAACCAGAACAGTAAAGTTGGAAGTAGTAGCAGTTAGCCAGTTGTAGCTTAGTTATGTACATAAGAGCCATCCTGCATAAAATCTGCTTAGTATGCCAATGTCTAGAAACAATATAGATTTCTGATTACAAGCTACTTGGAGCTCAGACTTCTAAGCCCCTAAATCAACAGCACAGAAGTTAAGAAAAGCCACTTCAGCATTTGTTTTCATTTGTGGTCAACTGATGAGTTGAATTGACAACACTTCTTAGGCAGTGAGATCATGACCACAGATGTCTCATTAAGTCAGTTAACACTTCACCAAGGTCCTCCCTTGAAGCAGTTAAACATTCAACATGTTGTCATGCTCCTTTAAGGTTCATATCCTGCCTCACTGTAGCTCCTTTGTGGCTCCCTTTGCCTGAGCTACGATTGCACCCCCAACTTGAACACTTACACACTACTTAGTCTGTGGGTAGTTGATGTTGAGAGACGTCACTTTTAAGAATTTGATTTGGCTTTTTTTTTTTTTTTAGGTTTCAAGTAACCCATTGCTCTGAGTGCTGCTTTCATGTACAGTCATTCTTTTTTTATTTTTTTTTATTTAAAAAAAAAATACTGTTCAGTTGCAAACCACATCACACGAGAACAAAAAAAAAATATCCATTACAGTCTGAATAAATTGTGAAATAGCCTTGAGCGCTGGGCTGAAAATTTTTAATTAATTCTGGTGTGAACAGAAATGAAGGCTTTGTTTTTATTTATTTTTTTCTTCCTTTTTGATTTGCAATTCAGGCGTGCTTGGCAACACATAGCTTTGACAGTCACCATGAGGCTTCATATTCTATGATCCGCCTGGGTTGAACTGAATAGGTCCATACTTTGGGGATGATTGTGTGTGTGTGTGTGTGTGTGACAGAGCAGAAAGGGGAGTGAGGGGGCCGCACACTGATGGCAGCCATTTTGCTGGGTCATCATGTCACTGAGCATTCATATTCCATATCCATCATTCTCAGAGTAAAAATGGCAAAGTGCTAAATGCCAAGCATTGCAATCCCAAGCTGTGCAATGTGCTTGTGAAGCATTTGCCTCATGTGATAATGCAAAACTGTGAAGCACCTCTCAGAGGATGTCTATGCACTTTGCTGGCTTATTGTCAGCGTGTATTTGTACAATCGTGTGTGTAAAATTCACAGATGTAGACATGCAGAAAAAAGCAAGCTGTTGTGGTTATAATGATGTCAGGATCTGTGCGTCCAGTGTTGATGCCTTTGGGCGCAATGTACATATCAATAGAAGCCTGTAGACAAGAATTTCAGCTCTCAGACCCGAGTGACAGGATTTGTGGGGTTTTTCCACTCCAGGCCCAATTGATTGCTTGTGTGCTAACTATTGGGCCATACTTAATCCCATCATAACCATAGTAGACACAGACATAGATAACCTGTTTCTGCTATATATTTCTGCAGTATCTACAGTAGGCAATGAAGTGTAGGATGAAAAGCTTGTCATGAACCTTTCAAGTACAAACAAGTTAGATGTGTTATGCAGGGCTGCAGAGCATTTATTTGCCTCTTTTGTTTCTTGAACACAAGGGTGTGATTCTATTTGCCCTGCAGATATTTGCTGAGATAAAGTGTGAAGTAAAAATATGGAGCTCACTGTAAGACATGAAAGCTAAAATAAGCCTATTAACATCTTATTTTCTGGAATAAATGTATAAAAATAATACTCCTTTTCATTGATATTTAAGTTTAATGTATGGCATGACTTCATATGCAACCCAGCAGATCATGAACTAGTCACAACTCCATTGATACGTGTACGGGTACAGAAATTGTCCATGTTTTTTGTGACACTCAGCTTTTAAACTAATCTAAATCAGTCAGAATGTCAGTCAGAATGTGGGAGTCTCTGTTTTCTTTCTGGTTTTTTTAACTATCACCTTTAAATAACTTCACATTTAATCATGAGATTTCAGCCTTGTTTTTGTTTCTTTATTCTAAATGTATCAGTACACTTCAAAAGTGTATTCAGCAATACAATAGGTTAATGCTAAGTTTTTTCAGTTCTAATACATTTTCATTCAATTTTGAGAAATAATTTGTATCTGTTTGTTTTGGATAGCATAAGGCTACAGAAGTGCATTGTGTTGCTTTGTCTGCCAGCAACTGGCTGTGTTCCATTTCAAATTGCCACAAGTCTGTCACAAATGGAATCCAAACGCCACCGAGTCTGTTTAGAAAAGGCATTTGATTGTGTTAAATGTGAAGTTGCTCACTTCATTTT
Source organism: Pempheris klunzingeri (assembly GCF_042242105.1). Lineage (NCBI taxonomy): Eukaryota > Metazoa > Chordata > Actinopteri > Acropomatiformes > Pempheridae > Pempheris > Pempheris klunzingeri. The sequence goes on from NC_092015.1 coordinate 20,419,241, forward strand.
ATGTTTGCAGTGGATATTTAATATAACTTGTTTAAAACAAGAAAGCACTCCAATGTTGGGCAACATTGTTTATTTCATTATGTTATTGCTTCACTCATGTCTGTTTTTATTCCTCTGTGTTGTGTTTCTTCTGTGTTGTATTTTTATGGGAGAAAATGTCAAGAATTGTCTTTGCATGTTTGCATTGGCTTGCCACGCAGATTCTGATTGAAATAGTTCTGTCATGCTAACATAAAATCCCAAAACCAAGAATCATCAACATACAAAATCTCTCCAGGGTTGTGTAAATATGCATGCATTGGGTATTTACTGACCTGGGAATGAGAACTGGTTAGTCTTATCAGACCAAACCCAAGCACTTCAGGCCTCCCTCTAAGCCTGCAATAATGCCTTTGATTGTCAGCAGTATTGTGATCTCTGAATGTGGCTTATTTTTGTCGCTATTCATGTCGAAAAAAGAAAATAAACAAACAACCAAAAAGATTCATTTTATGAAGCGGGCGATCAAAGTGCTCTCTGAAATCAGGCCTGGGGTGCTTTGTGTCCATGAGATGAGAAAATTACAACTTGTCATAGCGAAGCTAAGCCAAATGCATCATTGGAAAGATGTCAAGTTGGAGAGTAACTTATATCAGTAAGAAGATTCTATATAGCTACTTCTATGAAATACTGACCATCGGCGTCAGTGCATGTTTGAAGAAAATCAGCAACAAAAGGGGCAACAGACATGGAACCACTTGTTATAGAGAGCTCTGGATCCTTCAAATGTGGGTAAAATATGGTGAAAATTAATTTACACCAATTTAACAATTCGATATTCAAAATGTGATTACACTAATGTGTTTACCATCACCTGAAACTCGTCCTTGTACTCTCAGTTCAGAACTGACAACTTCCGATTCCAGGAAAAACATTGATATGTTTTAAAAACTACAATTACCGTGCCATGCAGCTTGATACAAATTAGCACTACAGTTTTAGTTCCTCTGGTTTAGGGTTGTATTTAAGGTCATAATAAGAAATATCTATGAAGTATGTCAAATATCTAGTGGAGCCAAAGTAGTAATTAGACATCATCTAGATATTGTATGTTAGGAAAAAGTAAAGATGTTGGTTTATTTCAGATATTTTAGCCAACACAAATTTTTTAGCAAAATGCATCAAATCACTAAGCATTCCAGCCCTATCAAATGAAATAGCTAAGAACCTGGCCTCCAAGTCCAGTTCCATCGTGCATCAAAATGGCCTCAGTCACTCCCATCCTCAAGAAGCCAGGTTTGGACCGGGAGGACCTCAACAACTACCGGCCGATCTCCAACCTTCCATTCCTCAGCAAAATCCTCCATCAGCACATGTCCAACCATGATCTCTATGAACCTTTGCAATCTGGATTCAGAACACACCATAGCACAGAAAACACCCTAATCAAAATCACCAATGATCTACTCATCGCCGCTGACTCTGGACACATCAGTATACTGATTCTCCTAGACCTTTGACACAATCTCCCATTCCATCCTCCTCAATCGCCTATCTCACCACCTTGGCATCACCAGCGCAGCTTTCTCCTGGTTCCAGTCCTACCTCGCTACTAGTCCTGTCTGAGGTTCCCAACAAAGCCCTAGACAGGCTCCAGTAGGTTCAAAACTCAGGGCTTGATGTGGGTGAGAACCCTGGCAACACATCACCCAAACACTCATCCACCTACACTGGCTTCCGGCATCAATTACAAAATCCTCCTACTCACATACAAATGCCTCCATGCCCTCGCTCCTCAGTACCTCTCTGACCTCCTTCGACCATAAACCCCGTTCCTGGACCCTCCTCACCATCCCTCTTACCCGTTATCGCACCTTTGGGGACAGAGCTTTCAGCGTTGCAGCCCCAACCCTTTGGACGCTCTCCATATTTGGACATATTTTCCTCTCCTGACTCTACTCCTGCTCTTGCTTTCTCTTCTTTGCTCTCTATGTAAAGCTATTATTATTATTATTATTATCATTATTCATGTTACATCATTATTATTGTTACATCGTGATCTTTTCTTCCTGTAATACACCAACTTCTCCGAGGACTTCAGCCTGATTAAGCACCCATATAACCTGAACAGGCAATTCAATGAAAGAGAAAGAAAACATGAAACCCTTCTTAAAAGCTTGAAATCACTTCTCTCGCCTCCCTCTTTTTCCTCACCCAGCCACTCTGCTGCGACAGGGTCAGTGGCATGTGTGGAATGAGCGTGAATTCAATTACGTACCATGTAAAGTGACACTTGGTGACAATATCCAAAACACTGACCTTTTCGCTCCACTTGAGGGATTATTCCTTTTCTCAGTTGTGGATACAGTCACTCTTCCACATTTCAGCTATTTTCACAGTTCCTTAACCTTCTTTTTACGATTATTTCATTATTTCTTTTTCTATCTCAAAGAGTAATATTCTCCAAATGAAAAAATAATGGATCCTTGTGTTAGAAAGACTAAGCTACTGCATTGCTGTGGTTATAATGATGGCCTGACAGCACTTCCCTGCATATTAAAACACGGCACTGTTAGAGGAGAAGATGTCTCTAAACCTGCAAATTAAACCCTTCACACGAGTGCCTTTGAGCCGGAGGGTACCAGAGATCTCAAAATTCTTTCTGCCTGCATCGTTGCTCAGAGGTTACAAGACTTTGTCCCTCAGTAAGAACTCAACCTGACAGCAGTTCCCCGCAGACAGTATTTTTCAACACATAGCCATTATAGGAAAAGATTGCTCTGTAGTATATGTAGCAAAGCTTTTTGACATTGATGGTCATGGACTGAAGCATAGCACAGACTATGGAGAATGGACCAGTTGGCAACGGACTGATAAAATCAAGTGGACATGGTTATTAAATGGGCATTGTCTTCATGGTGTTGGAGTGTTTCACCCTATTTGTTTTTCTTCAAAATAATTCAACTGTATGGAGTATTTATGTCTCCTTGGAGCTATTAGGACTCACACATGTAATAAATGATCCTGCTATGGACTCGCTTTAAAGGTGACATCCAGAACATCCATATAGCATTAAACAACAGTTCACTGTGTAAAGATACAGTTGAGTAATTGAGACCTGATGTGAAAATGAAGTAACGCTCACTCTCTGTGTGTTATAATCTGAGCTTCTCTCTGATACGCACATCTGTTTTGGTCGGAGACGCCGAGATATTGTATAGAGAGCCTTTACACATTCTTTTTGCTCTAGTTGAAAAAAAAAACTATGCTTTATCAAGGTAATATCGCTGATGTCACTCTGCTCTTCACTGATTAGGACGCATCAACCCGTTGTGATGAACAAAGATTTCCCACAAGTCTTGGAATAAGCTAAGACAAAACAACAAAGCCAGATGAATTCAGTTTTTAGATTTAAAGTTTCGGCTCTTGATTTCTGGTCAAGCGAACGAGCTAAAAATCAGTTTTGTCAGCGATCCCAAACGATATCAACCACTTACCACGTGTAGCTCTAACGGAGCAAGACAGATATATACCTTCAAATTGCTTCAGATCATCAGCAAATGATGGATTGTGACCAGTAAAAGGCAGAAATCTCCAAGATGTCTCTGGAATTCGTTAATGTACAAGAGTTCATTCCTAATTCCAGAGTAGCCAAGATTTAAGGATGCCCCCAAGATAGCTGTAACAGCTCAGGGCATCAGTTAGTGATCACTCACTGCCATACCTCTTTCCTCCACATAGTGTCACTGTGTCTGGCTGCAGTGGTATCCAGGTCAGGATCAGTCACTTTCTGTTCACCCAATTAAAAATATGAAGCAATAACAGAGCACTTATGGTTGATTCTTTTCGCATTAAAATATACACAATTGGTACCTACAGGGAAAAATGTTCATTTTACAATCATTTGGAAGAAAATTTACTTCATGAAAAGATGCTGATGCAATACACTCCTCTCACATAAAGATAAGAAGATGTTTGTATCTGCAGAGAAGCTCATCCTCTATTGAGAAATAATTAAAAATGAGTCACCCTTGACTACTAAGCTTTAAATTAAAGTCAACGAGAAATAGTGCAAGGCTTTGTAGGAGCTTTCTAGATAGACTGCCACGCATAATTATGCCCACTTTAAAGCTACGTATTACAATTTAAATGTTGTTTATCACTGAATGTGATCCTATACAATGCCTGCATAGATGCCTGCTTCATTTTAGGGCTTCCACTGTGGTACTTAAAACATTCTGTGCACAAGATAAAAACATGCTACACTATTTCTAAATTATGCATTCACATATAACAAGCACAGTGCTGCCCTGTAGATCTTCACACTCACATAATTCATAATTTAAACACTAATAGATGTGCTCATTCCCTAAAGTTAATAGGAAAATGATGCCGCATGAATATAAAAAAAATAAGGAGATCATAATAGTTGTTGCTGTGCTCCTAAATCCTCATTTCTTTATAATGTGTTGAACCAATATGTTGACACTGATGAATTTGTTTAAGATAAAGCTGCACCAGCTTTCTTAGATAGGTTGTTTAATAATTCACACATTTTCCATTGCAAACATACCTTGCCTCCTCATGCATTCACCGGCTCTGCTCTTTGTACAACACAAATTCAAAGCAGGCAATTGGTTGAAGAGTTAAATATTTTAGATATTACCATACAGCGGTGCAACATAAGTATTTCTGCTACTATTCAGTGCTGAGGACAACAGTGTGGCTGTTTTTTAAAAGAATAACTCAACGCACACACTCACACACATGCTCAGATACCTAACTTTCTTCATTATGCCCTTGTAGTGATTTGTTTACTGTGGTTGTCCTCTGATTTCCATTCCCGCTCCTTCTTGTCCTGGGCTGCTAGTAACAATGCAGTTCATCGAGGTGCCATAAGCTCTGACAAGAGGATCAATCAGAGCTAATGAAGCCTAGGAGGAGGTGAGAGAAAGCGAAGAGGGATGGAGCCAAAGGGGGAGTGAATAGGAGTGCAAGGATTGGCGGGCAGGGGGGGTGATGAGGTAGGGGATGCTGGAGGAAAAAGAATACTAGAGCCAAGGGAGCAGAGAGAGGATTAAGAAAAATGACACTTCCTCTTCACCTGCTCATTCCATGCGAGGAAGAGCTAATTTGTCTTTCCTCAGTTATGACCTTTGAAATGCTCATTTCTTCACCTGATGGCCTAACACACACAATGAGGGTCTACCCTGACCCCTGGTACTGCTATCCTGCAGCAATCCCATAACAATTCTGCTGAACTGTTTCAGCAGAATGGGATTATTTTAATGATTCCATTTTACAACGGCGGAAGTCAATTTGCATGAATTAAAGCCACGGTTTACGTGCACATTCACTTTTGGCTGCAGGGTAGTAGCACGTAGCCATAGTGAACATAGGAAGCTCAGTTTATTTCATGTGGAAAGCTCTGCGCTGGTGAAAATGAAATCAGACTCAGAGCATACACAACACTTCGCCTTTTTGTATCAGACATCTTCATCATGCAGCTCACCTCAGCTGGATAGTGCACAGTTTGATGAATATAATGCGTTGTCTATTAAAGGACCAATGACGACCTATTACATCGTGTTACACACGCCCCTTAGCGTTATGCAAATTGAGCTGCACTATACACAAGTTCCCAGTGAGCACTTGTAATAATGAATCTGCCATGAAGCTTCATTAATGTGTGATGTGTGATAAATGTGAGGTGGTACAGTTAGCCGAATGGATTTCTCCACAGGATGAACAGGGGAGGCAATAAGGTGGAAGGGGCTCAGCTTTGATCAATAATGGTGTAACCTCAGGAGGGGAAATAATCACACATGCCCTGGATCTGAACAACCGCGAGCCACCAGGGGCTGATCCACACGCACGATCTATGTGGTGCTCCCGCCGAAGGCCCTGAATTTTTACAATTAAGAACACCAACACTTGATCACTGCTGAGATTAGCACCACTACCCCAGGAACAAGCGTGAGCATGGCCTAGAACTCGTATCCCTCAGCCAACTCCCAAGCTCCTCATTACTGCAGCTTCACTCCTTGATGTTCCATAATCCGCTGTCATTGGCTCCCTGGCTGGTTGAGGCTGGGAAAAGAGGAAGTATCTCCCAGCCATCTCTCCGGGCCCCTGCGACTCAGCATGGAGACAGGGGTGGGGTGGGGGGGGGGGGCACATTGCAGGAACAAAGGGGGCTGCAGAGTCATAAATCTCCTCCCAAACTCAATGCAGGAAGTACATAAAGACGCTTTCTGTTGATAGCTTCTGTTGCTCCTCCCCCACTTATCATCATCTCCCTATCTTTCCCTCTCTTAGCTCTCGCTCTCATTACTCCTCCTCAGTTATGTCAACTCTACATTCAATTTTCTCTGTGCCTATAGTATCTCAATGTCAAGTATCTACCCATCTGTCTCTGTCTGTACTGTATGTCCTCTCACGTGCACACACTTTCCAGTCATGGAAAACACACTTCCCTGTGGCAGTTACTGCGCAGAATCTAAAATATGAGGAATAAATGAGCTCTCACACTCCATTCTGCTGCTAAGCCGTATGAATTTATTTTACATGCGAACCATGCCTTATGAGCACGCTGGCCGTCATCATGGCTGATGTGACGCTAAAGGCATCATTTACTGTCTGTTAGGAACCGCAGTTGCAATTCATGTGGGGACTTTAGTGAAAGTGACACTAACAGAACAGAAATTCTGGATGAAAATGTCCCATTTCCCCTGTTGTCTCTGCCTAACTGCTTCTCCTTTGTGCTTGTTCCCTTTTACCTCATCCTTTTATACTCTTCTTTCATACGCCTTTGTTACATTCTTCCTCCTGTACCCCTTCTTTGTCTTGCTCCGTGTGTTTTTTTTTGGAAAGATTCTTTTCTCTGTTTCCACTTTATGTTTCTTTCAAACCCCCTTTGGGCTTTGAGATTTTGTTCAACTGCAGTTTTATAGCAATTGATTATTACACACTCCTCCTCATCGGTCTTTTCTTGTCTGCACCCAACACGGACACACACTCATCGCTTTTTCCTACGTCTCACTGTACCACTGAACTGGACTTTTTTTTTTTTTTTTTGCACATACATCTCTTTGCCTTTGCAGCAGAGAGAGGGGAGCCATGTGGTGGATGTATATACACACACACACACACACACACACACTCACTGATGCTGAAGCTCTGTGCAAATAAGCATGAACACACACTCTTATAAAAGACAAATCCTGAGAGACAAGAGGTCCAATCTTTGTGTGAAAGTGAGAGGAGAGGAGCATTCAAGAGAGAGCACACACATATTTACATCCTTTCCATCTCTTCTCTCACCCACTCTGCCTCTCTCCTTTCTCTCTCTCTCTCTTTCTCTCTCTCTCTTTTTCTCTCTCTCCTCCTCTTCCTCTCCCTCTTTCCCTCAGACACACACACGCACGTACACACACGCACGCATGGACAGACCCCCCTCTCACACAGGAGTAGATAGAGAGCGGTGAAGAGCACAAGGAGCTGGGTGGCAGGAGAGAGGCAGGAGGGCTGTTGTTGATTGAACAAAGCCAGGGAAGGAGTGCGCAGTCCTGGGGAGAAGAGCAGCTGTGAAATGCCTCGAAGGGAGCCTGCCAGCTACTCCTGCAGAGACCTGAAGGTAAGCCTCACGCACCGCTGATGGAGAAAATACAGAGGAAGAGACAGGGAGAGGAAGGCAAAAGAGGAGGAGGTTTTAAAGCCGCCGATGCATGGTATGACTGCTGCTTCACGGACAAGCTGCCTCCTCTCAATTTGTCTGTGGATGGCATCGCATGCTGTGATTGCATTATGTGTTTCATTGCACAGCCACAAATCCCATCTGGAGTGGCTTGCCAAATAAAAAGTGTGAATTACTTGAAGGAAGATAAAAAAAAAAACAAGACACAGGGACGAGGACAGATAGCAAGAGAAGATGTAAGGAAATGCAAGACTCTTCAACAGCAAGAGAGCAGGAAAAGGAAAGTGATGATGGGAAAAGTGGCCGGATTTCCCTCCTCCATCAGTTACAACCTTTATCATCACATCTTGCCGCCTTCATCTCATGTCACTGCAGAGATAGATAGATCATCACCATGCATCTCCTTGCCCTCATGGCGGGGGCTGGGTAATCAAAAAAGCAATGGATTTCTCTGACGCAAGCAGAGAAAAGCCAGTCAACACTCATGCTGCTTGTGCACACTCGTGTGCCGTGCTGTAGTTCTTCTCTCAGTGCAATGCAGGAGTTTTACAAGCGCAGCAGGAGCAGGAGAAAACCTGGAATCAATGTGAATCTATCTGTGTGTTACTGTAAGTGCGTGTGTGTGTGTGTGTGGAGGAGGGGTCTTGTACCACCAACACGCAGCTCAGCATGTTTCAGCTCTTACACGATTTTTTTTTTTTTACATTCAATAAAAGCAGGAGATAAAGCAGCGGACGCGGTGCGGTGATGGCTGTTGGCAGTGTTTTTATGAATATTGTAGACTACACCAAAAGCATTGAGAGAAAATCATTTATATTGATTCCCTTGAAACACTCTCTCTGGGCTGAGGATTAGGGCTGCTGGCTTTAATGTGCGATGTACACCACTATTTCTTCCTCTACTGTAGCTCCAGTTCGGTGCACTCCGCAGGACGCACATCTCAAGAGTTGTTGCTGTAAAACTTTGATGACAATGCAGAGGGCTTTGCGGCCACATTAATTGAGCGCGCTTCCACAAAGCTCCTGTCCTTTCCGGTATTGTCTTATCACGAGACATGTCAAGGCAGTGAGTGGTCTCAATCATCATTTTTTAACATGTGCTCTCTGGCATACTGGAGGATTAATACGCGCTAGATATCTCTGCTCCCATCCTTTAACCACATTGTTACGTATGGCACATTGTTAGCTCAAACCCTTGACAGGAAATGCAAAACCCAGTCTGACAGAATAAGCTGAACAATGGTTGGTTATTTAAGGTGTGAAGGAGGAAGTGAGAACTGTGGATGTAAAGGTTTTTGATGGATGGCCTTTTGACCTTATTAGCAGTGTCATCAATGTAGCTGCGACTCAGCGCTGTGTACCTCGCTCCCCTCCCGCCTGCTTATTATCCATGTCCTGATCTCCCAAACAAATGGACAAAAGAGGGCAAAGGGCAGATGTAATGCTCAGCAGGATCCTAGGAGAGTCTCAAAAGAGAAGACACTGTGAATAATTAATTGGATCTGTTTATTTAGTCAAGACTGTGTGTCTCTAGGGGATGTAGGGAAAGCTCTGCTCTTCAAGCAGATCCACAGTCTCTAATACCACAGCGGCGCATTTGTGTCAAGAGCTTAGCCAGGCGTGAAGATTTTTTTTGTATTTAGTGCCCTGGAAAATGAGTGTGCATGTCAGAGTACTGCATAAAAACACAATATTTTTTGTAGGGCTGTTGATAAAGCTACACAAAGATGCCTTATTTATGCAACACTATTGAATGAGTTGTCATGTATGTATTCTTCTTCGGTTCTAGTTTGCATTCTTCCCTCTTTGAAAAATAACTTTGTGTATAATTTAAAAGGCACAGTCCTGAACTTTGTTGGCTGTACGTGAATGCAATCCAATCTCTTGGTATTTGTATGAAACAGATAAGCAGCATAACATTTCTAACACAATCTTGTCATCCCCCAAGGAAAATCTCTGTTTATGCCCTCATAAATCTGTAACCAATGCAAATTCAAGCCCCTGTCTTTGCTGTGTTTGAAAGTATCACCTACAATGTTGGGTACCAGATTTTATGGTGCGACCCACTCACTGATTCAACAGCGATTTCATGATGCACATATTTCTCCTACAGTCCTGTCACACATAAAGTAGATTCAGTGCATGAAGCTGCTTATCCAGCCTACAGTACAAACAAACGTTCTCCTCCTGTTTGGCAAAGAGATGACTGATTCAGAGATCACCTCTTTGTGCCCCGTTCGTCTGTTTGTCCAGCACACCTATAATCACACAAATGGACATCAAAGTGTGTACACACATCACACACATTGAGAGTGTCCTGTCATGGATAAGGGCAGCGAATACAGATTCCTGGCTCTTTGGAGTTTCGTGCAGCTGTCTTCCGTATCTGTAAAATTAGCAGCAAATATGTAAAAATGGCTGCTTGTCTCAGGTCACCTTGCTCTTAGCATCTGTCAATGTGCTCCTCTGCATGATTGCCTAGGTGATTTGGCAGGAATATCATTAAGGTAGCACAACTCTCTGGTTTTAACAGAAAGACTATTCAGTGTACTCTTTCAAGTGAACTTTGAAAAAGCATTCCAGTATACATACCATGTCCAAGTTATCTGGTTCTCTTCACAATAGCTGGTGTTCTTATCTGTCAGCAGCAGGTTATATGGAATGAAAAAGAAGTTTTAAGTGTCTCCTGCTCCAGGCTTAGCCAGCGGGGTTAAGCCAGCCTTTATCTGGAGTTATTTTAATAAAGGAGGATCCCTCATTATATTCATGAGGATCCCTTTGTTAAGCAGGGTAGAGGTGAACTGATGTCTTGTGTCCAGCTGATAAGCATTCAGGTCAGACAAGTTTCACTAAATCACATAAAGGTTTATGTTTATTGTGTGACAGGATCCCCCTACATTCGTATGGTGCCATGTTTGCTTTGGATGTTAGTTAGTTTCTTATATGATTTAAAAACAAATTCGCTACAACCAGTCACTTTAATTAGCCAGTATAACAAACGACCATGAATATGATCAGCTTGCACCGATGCACAGGCAACTCCAGCAGCTTCTAAATTCCCAGCTCACACTGATTCATATGGTGCACGGACAATTTTGCTTCACATGCAATGCAAATAGAGAACATTCAATACGTGCCCACACTTCATCTCGAGCATCTGGGGAAAAAAAAAAAAGTGATGTTGCCTATCATTGCAGTATCGTTAGGATGTAGGTAGCGAACACATGCAGGTCTTCACATTGCATGGATCTGGATTTTTTTTCTTTTACAGATTTTACATGAGCATCTATGAAGTGTGAGCATCAATCACCCGGGGGAAAGCACATCCCTGTGAATTTGCAGCTCATTAACATGGATGAAAAAGAGAAATATTGTATGGCTAATAAGGCAGGTTGAGTGACAGCATGGAGTTTTTCACTTGACATGCTTCTTTTAAACATTGTTTTTGAAGTGAACATGAAGTGACTGACAAGCACTTTTTTCAACACCATCTTGCTTCACATTTACAGCTAAGACTCATTCACACCATGTCATCTACTGTCAGCAACAGAGGTTTAAGCTCATCACCAAAGGACACCCTGACAGGAAATGTACTGAGGGTGCGTTACTCAGCTGCTTTGCCAAACAAGCTGGTATGAGGATTTTTAACATGCATCCATAGGGTCGTAATTATTCTGACTTGGCATGTGATGACTATAGAGAAGGAGGCTCCTCAAAGGGACAAGCACGGGGACACAGTGAAGCATGTCAGGAATTCCAATCACGACCGTTTGACCTTTGGCTCCTCCGGCATTCGCCATGCGCTGCCCGCTCTGCCGCCCCGCCCCAACCTGCTCATGGGCTCCCATCCCCTGTCGCTCCATCCTCCCCTACTCCTCTCCTGTCCTCTACAGTGAGGTGAAACACAAGATTAATCAACCACACGCAGCTTAGCAGGATCAAGTTTGATGCAGAGGATTTGTATAATTTATAAACAATTGACAGATTGATTTGTTATAATATGTTGAAATATCATATTGTATTTAATGCTGATTATTACATTCATATCCTTCCATTTCATTCCAATTTGTTCTATTGCTTAGCCATCCCTGCCCTCTAAGACAGGGCAGCAGCACGGGGAATCTGAAGCCGTAAATCATTGTAAAAGCCTGACAGAAACGTCTGATAAGAAAAAGAAACAGGGTGTTGGGGAGCATGCCCAGCCACCAAACCTCACACACCTCACATCTCCTCTCTCGGTCTCTTCCCATCACGTCTGTCACGCTCTAGGCCAGCGTGGTTGAAGAGGGTGTTATTTGGCTCCAGTAAGTGTTGGGTTTTAATCCCATCCAAGCTCCATTCAGCAGCCATATGAAATCTTGGATATCACCTAAAAAAAAAAAAAAAAATACTCATCTTTGTGGAGGAGCGAGGCAGATCTGAAACGTGCAGCAGCTATAATATAATAGCTAAGATGGAAATTCTTGGCTTGAGCAACTGTATTTTTTTTTTCTAAGGGTGTGTGTAAAATGTACTGTGAGAAGAAGATTGAATGAGGGACAGCGAGGGAGAGAGATGTGTGTGTGTGTGTGTGTGTGTGTGTGTGTGTGTGTGTGTGTGTGTGTGTGTGTGTGTGTGTGTGTGTGTGTGTGTGTGTGTGTGTGTGTGCGTGCGTGCGTGCGTGCGTGCGTGCGTGCGTGTGTGTGTGTGCGTGTGTGTGTGTGCATAAGAAAGAGAGTTGGACAAGTCATTAGGGAAATTGTTTCTCCAGTGTGAGTCAAACGTCTCGGCACAGCAGTGTCACTCCAGAGAAGGTCATCCATGAGAAGGACACAACTGGATACACTCAGCTCTCTATCGGGCATAATGGGTAAATGGGAGGGACGGTATAAAGTTTGTGTGTGTGTGTGTGTGTGTGTGTGTGTGTGTGTTTGTTTGCTGGGCCTGGAGCCAAACTAGCTGGGGACGTTTTTAGTCATTTGACCCGCCCGACCTAAAAGTGTCATAAGTGAGCAGAGATAGAGATGAAGCCATGTTATTTTATGAGCCAATCTTAGCCTGGGACATAATCATGACAGGCCTGGTAACCATTACTCTTTGCTTTCACTCAAGGGTAAAAGTGACGGAGGGTGAATCAAGGAAATAGAAAGTTCTAGTGCTTCCGTGGTCAAGGAACAGAGACAGCAGATAAGCTGGAATGACTGCACCAGTGTAGATATCTATCTGATGCAATGATTCGATAAATAGAGTTGCTTGTTTCGATACTTCACAAGCTCAGCTCTGCTGCAACCTATGTCTTTCTGTTTCTCCTTCTCTCTCTCTCTCTTTTTCCTCTCCCACTTTCTTTATTTTTTTTTTGCTTATTTTTCTCAGTCCCTCCCGTGTCAGCACTGTATTTGATGAAGCGACTGAAAACTGCAAGCTATGACCTCAAAATTTATGGATGAGTGCCCACTTGTAGTCAAATTTGTATTGTAAACTGGGGGATACTGCTGAGTTTGCAACATCTTGCTGCCATTTGTAGCCCTGTCATGCTCAGCGGCATGCGCGCTACTGTCAGGATCGAGCCCGGTTTATAGAAGGGTTACTTAAGTGCATGTATGTTAGATGCATATACGTATAGATAAAAGAAATACTGCAATTTTTTTTTTTTATCACTGAAAAGTTAGCAGTTTGGAGACACAAAGCTTGCACCCAATAAGCAGCATTCTCAGCATTTGCAAAACAAGCACGTCTGTGCACATTTCAAGGAGGAAACAGCATTTCTCCACAGACTATAAAAACTAAATTGATTACCTCCTTATAATGGAAAATAAAGAACTAATCCACAGAATAAAACAGTTTACAATTATGTTGACCAAGTGAAAATTATAATGCACCTAATTTATCTGTTGCAGGAGCTTTATTAGAGGAGTGATTAGTATTGATAAAAACCTCCTTTGACTCAGTTTCAAGTCAGATCTTACCTTCACAACTGCGCACAGAGCTGACAGCACAAGTTTCTGTAGTTCTTAAAATGTAGAAAATTAAATCACGAGGCAGGTGCTATTCGGTACAACACAGGCCCTCGGGGAAAATTATAGTGCTTGCCACAGGTTAGAGAGGAAAAAAGCCACATTTTGCTGTGCTCTGTGTAGATTATTGTTTACAGCATGCAGCGTCAGCAAGTAAGGAAAATATATGTCCTGTAGATATCCCTTAGGAAGCAAGTTGTCTGGTTTACTAGTACCCCTTGGCTTTAAGCACAACAGATGAGTGCTCTTGTTATCAGGACACAAACACAATTCAGCCAAAGCATCCTGTCACTCTCCCAGTAACAAGATAAATGCTTGTTACCCTCTTAAAACTCCAAGATAAAACACCCCAGCTGGTATCCATGTTAGAACACCTCTCATTTGGGCTTCTTGAGGCTGCTGCTGCGAACAGACACCGCAATCACAGCCCCGCTGAAAATACATACAGGTCTGGAGTTCACAAATCTCCAGGGACCCATGTATAATTCATGAGAGAACCTAAAATGAGTCAGAAAGCGAGACCTTGCAACCCCCTTAATGTATTCAGCGAGGTTTTTCGGTAGCTTTGTGTGTGTCCCGCGCCTCTGCTGTCCATCTGTCTGTCTTTACCCTGCTCAGATGCCTGTCACGTCACTCTGCCCTTTGCTTTGGACCATCAATGTCAACACTACATTCCTGTGTGGATCTGATCTGTGACGTTGTCCTCTCACATCTCCACGGTTGCCTTTGCATTCCCTCTCCTCGCTTGTCAGCGATCAAATAGAGTAACATCAAAGACAGGTGACAAAGAAATGTCAGATTTTGTTAAGGTCAGGAACCAGCAGTAATTGACCCATGTTCTTTTGCTTGTTTTATTACAAAGCCTTGTTCTTTTACTAAATTAAAAGCTGTTGATTTTCAAACAACGACCAGGGTCTCTATAAGTTAATTGCCTCTTGTGGAGCTCCAAAGGTGTTGTAAGATTGCTGCTAAAATTAGGGCTTTATCTTATCCCCCCAACACACACTCACACCCCCACTCTACAACTATGGCAGTGGCTGTTGTTAAATCCCACATCATTCAGGAGACAGTGAAAGTGTCCCTTTTTCTACTTCTGATGCCACTCTGTATCTCAAACAACAGATGTTTAAAAATACCTGTTTCGGCCCACAACTCAGAGAGCAGAGCAGAGAAATACTCAATATAGAAATACAAAAGTCACATCACACATTGTGACGCCTGTCAGCGCATCACCTCATCGCTCTAGCAGAGCTAAAAACAACCGCATAGATTATATGTGCACTTGTTTTCTGTTGGATTAAATGTAAAGTAAAAGAGGCAACTGGATTCTCTATGACAGTAAGTAATTATCTTTCTGTCTCCAGCTGATTAAGACAGCAGTCACTGCCTCCAACCTGAAGGATGGTGTGGTGAAGCCATGTGAGGTGAAGCCATGTGAGAGCAGTGTGTTTGCATGTGTGTGTGTGTGTGCATGTGGGCACATGTAGTTGATGAAACTGGCAATGCTGGCAATGAGGAGCCTGCTCTTTTGGAAAATGACAGTGCTAAAAACACTGCAGCTGAGCCTGCTTCATTGTACAGGCAAATTAGCCAACAGTGGACACTGGGTCATCTCCCATGTGATGTTAACAGCTAATCCTTTACTTAGGGGTTCCAGAAGTGAAAATGCTGCACCTCTCTCATCCTATTTTATGATAGCTGCAGAGGCTGGGACACAGCAATTGTACTTCTTTGTCTCTTGTGGTTAATTATAGTTGTACTGTGCAGAAAGGACTGTCAGATGGAACTAGGCAATTTATGTATTTTCCCCATATATACAGAATGCTGTGAGTTGTGATACTGCGGTTAACTTAAATTTCAAACATGAGTTATATGTGTTAATGTTATTTCAAAGCGGGTTTATTTTTACAGGATAAGATGGAAACGTTGTTATAGGTTGTTCAGGTGCTACATTCATAAACACACCGGCCCATTTCCCCCCCAAAAAACAATGTAAAGCTGATTTATTTTGCAGTTTAAGGGAAACATAATTTCTGGTGGTGCTACTTATGTTGAATCATATGCAAGTTGCCAA
Organism: Pempheris klunzingeri; assembly: GCF_042242105.1. NCBI lineage: Eukaryota > Metazoa > Chordata > Actinopteri > Acropomatiformes > Pempheridae > Pempheris > Pempheris klunzingeri. The sequence goes on from NC_092015.1 coordinate 20,434,982, forward strand.
ATACTCCCACTCCCACGTGTGGTTAGGTTTAGGCAAGACAACAACTGTCCCCTAACTGTTACTGGTGCTGTGAGTAAATTTTGACCTAATGATGGCACTAGATGAAAGGTCACAGGATCAAAGTTTTACACATAATTATATGGGGAACATGGATGTCTGCACCAATTCCATGGCAATGCATACAATAGTTGTTAAGATATTCCAATAAGAAACTAACATTTCATAACAGTTTGCACAATAGTTGTTGAGATACTCCAGTCCGGACCAAAGTGTTGGACAGAACCATCGACTGGCTGATATTGTCACCCCGCCAGCTATGCTGCTGTTGTTGCTATAAGTGTTTTCCGATTATGTTGATAAAAAACTTGATTCCAGCAGGCTGATTTATGTGACACATTCTCTGGTGACACCACCTTACTGTGGTGGGAGAGTTGAACTTAACAGTTACACTGATAGTAAAAGCGTAAAAGTTGGATTGATGACATTTGGCATTGGTCCCTTTGGACTAGCCCTACATTATGGATGGGAGAGAGCTGTGTTGTAGCCCAGGCTACTAGTCATACTCAGGTTTAATTGTCTTACATATGATGAACTACATAAGCTTGGGCCTTTTTGCGTTGTGGTGACTTTATAATTTACTGGAAAACAGATTCATATCTGTAAATTGGATTTCACTGAGCAGAAGTTAAAAATGAAAGAAAAGTTTCCAAAAATCTTTTATTTTCCAATGTTAAACTTTGCCTCTATTGTAGGAACAGCAATATTCAGAGCAGCACATTCTCTACTTGCTTCTGGTTAAAAAACAACATTTTTTACATACACAACAACGTTCCTTGAGTTTACAAAGTGAGATGCCATAACCCACCTTCCACCCACTATTAGGTACAATACATCAAGCAAGTATGACAAAAACCTTCACATTGACTATGTAGACAAACTATTACATCCAATACAAATGCAAACATCTTACTGTGTTGAACATTTGACCTTTTGAAACAGATAGTTGCCCTCATGCAGGTTCTGCGGGTTCTAATTACAGCAACTGGCAAATATTGATATATTGACAAAGTGAAGTAATTTAAATGACGTGTAAAAAAATAATGTGCTTGGGGTGTTGCACTATACATCAGCACAACATTGTTAGTGTCGACGTGATGTGTGCACTTTTCAAAGAGGACATGTAATTTAGATTGCTGAGAGTTGAGAGGTTGAAAGGCTTAATGGACAAACGCTGTTCACGTCCTCTGAGGGTACTGTAGCTTTGACCTTTATTCTCTTGTATTCATTTTAGTGTTGGTTCATTGTGCTCAAATGCTGCCAAAATGCCTAAATATTCTAAAGAATATGTGTCTTGCACATATACAATTTAATGGACTTTCATACCCCCTTATGTCTTATAGGTGTTGAACTTCAGCTGAGGATGGCAGGAGATTCTCGAGTCCTCATGGACCACAACATGGAGATAGGAGTCACACCTGCACAGGTAAACTGCACTGCCACTACTGGTCTCCCACGGCTGTCTTTCCACAGCTGTATGAGACATAACTGTATGAGAAAGTATGCGGCACAAGAGAGTGGATGTGAGAGAATGGTGATGGAGGCTCATTGCGAGAGAAGAGGATGAAAAAGAAGATATAGAGAGATGGGAATGATTACAAGGCAGACAGCTTCGTGTGTGAGGAAACAACAGACAAATGGGTCTCAATAATGGTGGGAGGAGGATAAAAAGGCTGTTAAACCTACAGCAGATATGCTGTATACACACTTAAAGATTACAGGTCAAGACTCACAAAGAACAACCATACCTGTTTCTCTAGATCAGATAAATACTGTATATAGTCCTGTGTATTTGACAGTGGAGATGGAGAAAGAAGGATAAGACATCTCACACTGGAGCTACACTGGTTATCTGTCCTGATTCTCCAGCTGATTGGAACTTACACTGTCTACTCAAGCGCATCCAGAAAGGTTCAATGAGAGAAAACACCCACACCCACCGCTTACTACTGCCACACAAGAGATCTAATGAATTTGTTTATCGACCATCACCCCCACAGACTGTATTGACTATGAAGGCCAGAGATTGGGCTGCACTGCGTTGACAGCTTCATCTATCACTCAATTAGCCCCAGCCCAAAGCGTGGAAATAAAGGAGCCTATTTTGGCTGTATTTCATTTAAAAGTGTTGTAGTAGTGATTAACAGCAATTCAAAAACAACTCATGTACATTAACTGATGTTGTCAGAGGAAAGTTTCACTTAAAGAAATGGTGGACTGGCTGTGTTCCCTGACCACAATTGGGAGCTCATTGACATTTTGTGAATGCATTGTCATCAAGCCACTAATTGCAATGCCAGTCAATAAGCATTGTCTTTCAATTCTTCTTTGTCAAAACGTTCCTTAAACAGGGATCAGTTCAAATCAATATCTGAAAACTCAATACTAGACATGTAGGCGTGACTGAATAGGCATGTACACAGGACAGCAGTGAAATGAAACTATGCTGAATAAATCTGTCTGATACATTTTATCACTCAGGCTCCACAGTCTGAAGCAGTGCAAATATAGTGTTAGTGCCTTAGACTGTGTCCTTCCCCGGCTGAACCGTGAGAACGATCGTGTTTGTGACGGAGCAGAAGAGCAGTCAGTGTTGCCACAATAGGTCGTAACTTTCCTGGTGATGTGAGTGTGACTCTAGAGAGAGATGGATCACAGGTGTCCGGATGACAGTGAGAGATTCAGAGGGCACAGGAGCTGTTTTCCTGCCTCTACACTATGTGTTTCAATTATCAACACTGACTGGAAAGTGTCAGTGTGCTGCCAATGTGTCATTGGTCTGTTTGAAAGGTTGCCCTGCATCTCTGTCTTCCTCTATGTGTGCCTTTCTGTCTGTATGTATGCATGTGTCTGTCCAAAACGAGGGTGAAGCAAGTGGATAAATCCTATGCGGCCCCTGCAGGGATGCATTGCCAGGCTGTATGGCACTTTGACATAACCCTAAATGTTCAAAGACATAAAATATTTGATTCCTGCATGTACTTTATGTGCATGAAAGCCAGGCTTTACATAAGTGCAACGTGTGTGCCCAGACATATGCCACTCTTTTAGGATGCCATAAGGGCTTATAGGGGAAGGACGGAGGATCTGTTACTATCCAAGCCTGCCAATGTTCCAGAGGGTGTAAGGGGAGGGAACACAGGGGACAGGGAGGGAGGCAGGGCACAGCTGTAGGGCCAGATCGCCTCGCTGGAGCTGGGCCAACATAGACAAAGACCTGGGCGTCCTTGTGTTCTCGTCGTGTCCTTACTCCCCTTTCCGCTCTCTCTCTGTATATACGTGCACACACTGACACGTTCAATGTCATTGTGGAGTAGCACAGTGCAGTGACTTTATAACGGCTCTTAATTTTATTTGCCTCCCCGCCAGCAGTACAGTGCAGCGTGGTTTTGCAAAGGCTGAAAGAAAATCTCATTTAAGAGGTTAACACCTCCATCCTCCAGCACAAACTCAATATAGCTTTAGAGAAATTATAAATAAATCAGCGTGGCTACTAGAAAGTACACCCATGTGGAGAAAAACTTAAATTGCTGCTGTTCTCTCTCTCCCTGTCATTCTGTCTTTACTTGCTTTCTTTCCCTCTCACCTGACTTTGCCTCTCTCTCCACCTTCCCCATAGGTGAAGAAGCTTCCTAAACACTTGCGGGAGGCTCAGATCTCAACAGAGCGAACCCACTTGATTTCTGACCCGGTGAAGAAACCACGTCAGCGATACGTGCAGAAGGACGGCAAGTGCAACGTTCATCACGGAAACGTGCAAGAGACCTACCGTTACCTCAGTGACCTGTTCACTACGCTGGTGGACCTACGCTGGCGTCTTAGTCTCTTCATTTTCACTTTGGTCTATGTAGTCAACTGGCTTTTCTTTGGCTTTCTGTGGTGGCTGATAGCGCTCATCCGTGGGGATCTGGTGCATGCTGATGAGGAGGGCTGGACCCCCTGTGTGGAGAACCTCAACAGTTTTGTCTCAGCCTTCCTCTTCTCTATCGAAACAGAGACCACCATTGGGTACGGTTATCGTGTAATCACAGAAAAATGTCCTGAAGGTATCATACTGCTTTTGGTGCAGGCCATCTTGGGTTCCATTGTTAACGCCATGATGGTGGGCTGCATGTTTGTCAAGATCTCACAGCCAAAGAACCGCGCCGAGACCCTCATGTTCTCACACAATGCTGTTATATCGGTGCGAGACAACAAGCTGTGCCTGATGTTTCGGGTGGGGGATCTAAGGAACTCTCACATCGTGGAGGCATCGATCAGAGCAAAGCTGATCCGCTCACAGCAGACCAAGGAGGGAGAGTTCATCCCACTCAACCAGACTGACATCAACATCGGCTTTGACACAGGAGACGACAGGCTGTTCCTTGTGTCGCCACTTATCATCTCTCACGAGATCAATGAGAAGAGCCCCTTCTGGGAGATGACACTGGCACAAATGGAGAAGGAGGAGTTCGAGATCGTGGTTATCCTTGAGGGCATGGTGGAGGCCACAGGTACGAAGGGTGGAGCAGAATGGATAAAGAAAGGGAGAAAAGGTGGAATGGGAGGACACATGGATGATGGGTGGATGGCTAAAGAGAGACAGAGATTAATTAAATGTTGGATACAGGACGTTGAGAGCTGAGTAGGAGGGATGGGAAGATGGATAAATGGAAAAGAAAAGACAGGACAGGCTCACATGGAGAGATACATTGCTAAAAAAAGAGAGGAGGGGCAGGAGTGGGTAACTGTAAGTGCTGCATACGGCAAAAGATAAAATTGTAATGGGTGGAAAGACTGAGAGACTAACGTTAACAGTAATCGACTCTCTAAGTGAGACATAAATGATAATAATGTATTTTACTTCAAAGGTAGTGCAGATTTTAATGAGGATGTTATTATTTCAATGATCTCATAGCAGCTGACAAATGTTTGAAAGTGGCAACTGTGTCTTTTATTAATCCTACAACCGCAGCCCTGTCCTCGTCAACGAAGCACTTCTGCACATTTCCCAGTATTTGTTACTTTGGCTGAAGCAGACGATTGAAAGCCGCAACTGCCTTGCAGATTTTCTCTGTTCTCACTGTAGCCAGCATTTCCACTCTTGCTACTTCAAGGTTATGTCGTTGATATTGTTTATTTCAAAATGAGTGAAGTGTAGCTACCCACACTGCTGGTCTGTGTTTTGAGTAAAGGCCACGCAGTCCTGAAAAGCGCTCCAGGCTGGTTACATTCATGAGGCAGACACGACCAGGTGTTTCTGTGAAGTTCCATAAAGCTCCCATTTCCCAACTTGAGACTGCGTTCAAGACTGCCAGAGGACAATGTTGCCTCTTTAGCGGTCAGCAATCGAAATGATCCTAGGGACTGTCACTCAGTCGTAGGATTTTTAAAGATACTGTTTTGTCATTTTTTTAAAAACCAAAAAAAACCTTGCATAGAACATTAAAGCCATCCTGCCATTCATGATTATAATGTGATGAATACAGAAACCTTTACAACATGATGGCCCTCAGCTAGCTGTTATTTTGCTGTTCTAACATGTTTTCTGAGGGGTATTGGCTAAATCATTCATTGTTTATATGCCTAAGCTGCATTGTTTATTGGCCTTTGTTCAAAGACTAATTATAATCCACTCATTTTAAATACAATGCATTATACATGTTCCTAATTTACTTTATTGGATATCATCGTACTTTGCCTCAGTAAATGAGACACAGTGGTTGATTAGAAGCGCTTAGTCCCATGCACACAATTGTCTTTTTAAAAACCCGCACAAATCACCGAGCTCCCTGATGCGATCAGGCATGGCTTTGCATGCATCTGAACATTTCTGCTCTATTTCATTTTTGATTTTTTATTTATTTAATTTTTCCCCTCTCTAAAGCACCAGTAGTCATCATGCTTCCTGCTCACGCTGCTGGATACTTGACTCAGGCATTAAATCACCTTTCGCTTCACCGGCACAGACCATGGCATCATGCGGTTATGTCGTCACCACCGTCGACCACTAGGCAACCGATCGATCTGAGCATCCAGTAGCTCTTCCGACATCCTTCCTTGTTAACTTTAATTAGACTTGTTAAACAGACCATAGAGTGTGAGCTGGGGAATTTAAGGGTAGCCGAAGTACTATAAATATTTTTAACCTCCTTCCATAGTTTTTGCCATCCTAACAATTGTGCTAGGATTGTGCTAGCTTTAATTACTTATATAATTTAGTCTTGCACTTGACATAAGACACACTGAAGTCAGGACAGTACTAACAAAAAAAGACAGGTCCCAAGCTGTTTAATTAACCCCTATTAAAAGTGCTTTTGATTGATGATAATCATGTCTGCTTTATTGAGATGTAAGGTCTTCAGGTCACCAACATTCAAATGTATGGCTGAATAAGCGCCTTCACTTGCTATTTTGAGAGTGATGAATCTGCTGTCAGTGTAGTTACGTGTCACTGAATGGACGGCCAATGCTGTGGTGTGCAGAAAGACATTATTTTCATCTGATCAGACAGTAAAGCATATTAATATTCTATACATTTCAGGAGTAATGCCGAGGGAGAGATGCAGAACAACCGCCATTTACTATTTTTCTTTCTATTTCAGTTGAAGAAGAAACATTTCATATCAAGCAAGAAATGACCTCATAAACTCAATCAAATTGAGAAAGATTAAAATCAGCATCTGATGATGTCCGTGGATCGCACAGGCTATGAAGTAAAAACTCACTGTTAAACAAAATGTGCTCCTTCACAAATTGGATGCTGCCACAGAGTTTGGAAGTGACAGATAAGTGGGTGGTGATGGAAAATGGCTTCATTTTCTCCTTAATGGCCGGTCATCACTTGTTTTTCCCCGTTGACATCTAAGCCTGTGGTTTTGAACATGACTGTGAGTCAGGCTCAAGAAATCACCAACAGCATTTGTTTCTCAGGCACCCCCCACAGCATTTAGGATAAAACAAGATGATGGATTACTAAAGAACATTCTGCCGTTCCAACTTAAAGACACAGCTTGGCTACACTAATAAAAATTCATAAAATAGTAACAACACACAATACGCTCATTTATATCCGCACGGTGGATGAGAGTTTCTCAGAACAATAAGTGATTATTCTGCAGTTTATTGCAATCTTTCTGGTACTTTCTCTGCTGCACCAAAAGCCTAGTCATGTGCGCCGGTGTTGCCAACAACAAACCTTGTTTTCATTTTGAAAGTCTCACTGAAGACAGCATGTTTAAAGTGGCTTTGTTTTCTTTCCATTTAAGTATTTAGAGAAGGCTTCCTTTATGCTTTATTTGTCAGAATCCAGAAAGCATCGTGTCTGAGAGAGTGTCTGTAGTTGTGTTTTTTGTTTTATACTTTCCAGGAAAAGACAGGCACCATGTAGCAGTGCCCAAAAGTAAGTTTTAGAGACGGTTACTGAGGAGTTTGTGTTAAGAGAAAAGTAGGTATCATTGTTTCTGTTTCAAATGGAAGGTAGTTGACAGTACGCATCTACAGTCTTTTCAAATAAGGGCACAGATTTGGTTCATATTAGTGTATTTACAGCTGAATACTGAGAAGAAGTTCATCCTCCCAGAGTGTCCTTGTAGTTGTATGTATTTTTCCACAGAAAGAAAAAAATAACTGGTTATGAGACAAGCCCTCAGCCTTTTGGTTTCAGTTACCTGAATGAGTCAAGCCTGAGTTTCCACTGCACAGCTGACCTTCCAGTTCTTCACTTAGTCAGCAGAGAGCCAAGAGGGGCAAACTGATAAAACACAAAGGCAAAGGCAAACTACATCTAGTTAAAGAAAAATAAATAAATAAATAAAATACATACAATATATATATATATATATATATATATATATATATATATATATATGTGTGTGTGTGTGTGTGTGTGTGTGTGTGTGTATGTGTATATATATATATATATATATATAAAACTACAACTAGTTAAATTAAGATAAATAAATATAAATAAAGCATTATATATATATATATATACAAATTACAAAACATTCATACATTCTTATAAATCATTTTTCTTTTGCCATAAACACCATCTCTAATCTACAACAGGTGAATAGTAATACGTTACAGGTTAAGTGCATTCTGATACAAAATTATCAAAAATTATCATAACAATATTTGGCACATACACTCTGACCTTGTCACAACCTGCAAGGTTATATCAAGCTTAGCATAGCAGAGATTAGGGAATGATGACAAAAACTTTCCCCCAGGAGAAGTTAAGAGTCAGAGTTTGCCGGTGGATGGTAGTCATTGAGGTCATAAGCCTGCATGAGGGGAAGCAGCTGCTGCATGCGATTGCAGCAGTTAGACTTGCAATGACGTGTCAACATAGCTATAACTTAAAGTTGCAAATCATAACATTACTGATGGCCCTTCATCATTTTGGTGTGCCAGTAAGCCAGTGCACACGATGCCTATGTGGAAAGCAGCCTGAAGTTACTAAATACACTTGTGTTTGACAAGTCAACATGAGTGGTGACTTACTTCGTTGTTTCCTCTTGTTCACTCGTGCATCATTTATATCCAAAGAACGAGATCCAAAGTCGCTGTGTTTGTGTGCATTATCCTGCTTACTACAGTTGAGTTTGAAAGTGTTCTGGCTGCTTTGCTTATTTTCGATGATGAGTTCGCTTTATCCTGTTTACTACATTTGTGCGTTTACATGCAGTGGAAATCCCCCAGCTGCAGCTTTTGTAATGCAAGAAGCCACCAAAATTCACATTCACATTATCCCTTTTAAGACACCCTCGTATGTTGCTTTGTCAATGTTGATCTAGTTGAGAACTGCAGCTGAACAATGACGATATTACATTGTACTTGTATTTCCAAAGTTGAAATGATGAAAACTAAAGGAAATGCAGGACAAAAATGTAGCAGCTGTGTTTGAAGCAACGTGGTGTGTTCATGTTCTGTGAGTGAAGACGTGTATATTCAAAACCTGAGCCAAACATCAGCGCATTCCTGAGCTATGTTTTTAAATAGTTGTCGCAAAAAGAATAATTTGATTCCGTTAATGTCTTTTATCACGATGGCTGCTGCTCCTCTGCCAACTGTCATGTCTCGAAGCACATGAACACATCACAGCACAAAGTGTCTCCGACGCACGCCGCACCCTGGAGCAGACCTTTTCAACCAAATGTACATAACATTAAAACACAGGTGTTTTCACAGTAGATACGAGAGGAAAATGCCGAATTCAGCCAAGAGCTGAGCAGCACAGGAGGGACGCATTACCATACAATATTTGCTAATATTAACAATAACAAATGTAAAGTGTGTCTTCAAACTATCCACAATAATTGTGTCCTGAAACTGCATGTCTGCGTTTTGTGAACTGATTCAGTCACTTGAACATGCAGTTCATTTTGTTCTAGTCCCCCAGGAAATAACTGCTATCAAAATGTATTTTTATAGTCACAACAATCAACACCATACAAATGATCATCACCATACTGTAGCAGTGGCTGTGTGGAGTCTCAGTCAACCTGCTCGTACGGCATCTAGATGTCATCAAGTCAAAGGCAATTGTGCTCTTGAATTGTGATTCTTAATAAAGATTAAAAAAAAAAAAAACTGAGTGTAGCATCTTAAAGATACTAATAGGACAAGACACAAATAGATCTTCTCAACACAACTTAATGTACTTGGACAGCAAAGCATTAGCCGACCTAAGAATTTAAAACCAACACATCAAACAATATGCCAACAACCTTAATAGACACTATAGAAAATCCATCTCATAGGGACTGAAGGACGTTATATTATCTTTGATGATCCAGTCACAGAAATAACAAACATTTCACAAGTTAAATGTGGAAACTAGGCCACTCATATCCAAAGGGAAAGCTGAAGAAAAGGTGCAAAAGCTCCTCCTCCCACAGTGACTTTAGACACCATATCAATTTGGCATCTACATCTATTTTAGAGCACATGCTTGATGTCATTGGTGAGGTTGTGCATCTAGAGACAGACCATTATGTAACTCAACAGCTGGGTGATCTATGGTGAGTCAGATGTTTTCCGTTTAAAGTGATACTCCACCCAAAAACTGTCTTTGGAGTGAACGCTCGCCCACCATAGGTTTGAAGGGTGGCTATAAAAGACTGTGGCTAGCTTTAGCATTAGTTCAATGCAGGAATGGATGTATTATAAGAGCTGGATGATGCGTCACCACACAGCCTTGCTTCCAATTTTTCCCTGTGGCAACTTACAGTATTGCAATTGAAATTCCTCTAAGGCCCAAAAAGCATTTTCTCCATAGACCTGTAAAACTGTTGACACCTCTACCTGTAAATTATCACGTTTTGATTAGGTTTAATCTATCAAAGACATTCCTAAATTCCAGAAAGTACCACTTACCAACAGCATAGCTGGACCACAGGCATGATGGGATTTGCACTACTACGCATATGCAGTGGTTCCGCTGTACTTGTAGCATGTATGCATGCGCCAGGCAAGCAGTTCTTATTGGACTGAATAGCTGCAAACTTTAGTCTGGGGCCCAGGTGCAAAAGTGTGCAAAAGTGTGCAAAAATGCACCAGGACTAGCTAGATGCAAGTGTTTGTCTCAAACTTTCCACCAACGATCTTCTCCTTTCTTTACAATTCAAGCAGGTGTTAAAGGGCAGCATGCAAGCATTGTAATTAGCTAATGCTAATGTTTGCATCCACAAGTAAGAAGATAGTGGCGAGCTCCCATTCTTTCAGCAACACGCTTTTTCACTGCAGATAAAACACAGATGTAATTACCAGTAATGGCTGTGTTCTGTTATGATGAATCCATTTCAAGGCCACATATTATGCATGCTGCATCCAGGTTCACTGGGACACTTAATGGAACAGACGCATCACTGTGAGACAAACATACCAACAGTTTTCCAGAAATAAACCTGTGAAATGTCTGATACTAACAACACGGTGCCAAACGCACATTTTTTTCTGACTGCTTATTATCAAAAAGCACCTCCGAAAATACATTTTGACACTTTTCTGTCAGTTGTGTGTAAAACAGTTCATACATGTGGTAAAAAGCTGTTTTTTTCTATTTAGATCAGTGGCATTCTCAACCTTATAATCTTTGACAATTGTGATGTAGGTTTAGCGAACACACTGTGCAGGTCTTGGCTCTTTCTGTGTGTTCCTGTGCAACCGTGAATAATTAACTGATGCTTTGTCACTTTCTCCTCACACCCCCTTCCATCTCTGTGTGTGTTTGTTTACCTGTCCAATCTCATTTTGTCTGTGCCTACCCTCTTTTCATTACTTGGGTATGTGTGCTACATATTGATGTTGTGTGCATGTGTGTGTGTGTATGTGTGCGTGTGGACACACCTGCCCTTCCGTACCTGTGACAGGGATGACGTGTCAGGCGCGGAGCTCCTACCTGGACACTGAGGTGCTTTGGGGCCACCGCTTCACTCCGGTTCTCTCCCTGGAGAAGGGCTTCTACGAGGTAGACTACAACAACTTCCACGATGTCTACGAGACCAACACCCCCACCTGCAGCGCCAAGGAGCTAGCTGCGAAGCTTCGGGAGGGGCCACTATTGCCTCAGCTTTCGCTCCTCAGCCCTGAGCCCAAAACGCATACTTTTGACCCCCTTGACCGCGTGTCCAATCCGGACCCACTCAGCCGGGATGAGGACAGGGAGGAGAGAGATTCAGGGGGTGACAGAGGAGAGACCAATGGCTCAGCCGCTGCTTTGGAGGAGCCACCCCTTGCTGATGGACTGCCTGACTGATGTGACAGACAGCCACATCAGCTAAAAGCCCAGAAGAGACTGGACAAGAGGACAGGACAATATAATGCTTCATTTAGTCAATGGCCAGCTTGTTCCATTGCAATGCTCGGAGATACAAGACATCCATCTCCAGCCCCCCGACTCATGCAATACTCCTCTACTAGAGTGTCAATCTATACTGTAGATTGGTTTTGTAGACACGTAAGTACACATACACGGACACACACGTACAGTATCTATATCTACACTTAAAGGTTGGTGGTTCAGATTGTCTTTTTATAATCTTAATGACCACTTACTGCTATAACAGCTCAAGTTATATAATGTAAACTTGAGCTGAACCTGGTAGCCATGACAGAGTACCATGGGCTTATTATGGATACTCCAATATTCTCATTTTAGAGTGTGTTGATTCAGCTTCATTTGATCAGAGTATGTCTCATATCTCAGCTAATATGTCTGACAGCAGCTTCTGCGTGGTAATGGGTATTGATTATTTTTTTTAAAAAATGTGGGGGCTTATTATTTACTTTCTCTGTCGGTGTTGTTATTATTCTGTGCCAGAAACCCAATTCACCCAGGAGGAACTGAATAAGGCTTCTAGTTCTTCTAGCATAGGCAAGAGAAGATGTAGAAAGTTGTTCTTTGAAGGGCAATGTGTACTGGCATCCACTATCCAATTTTGTTTTCTTCGTTCACACCTTCTTCGTAAATACTCTCATTGTGTGTGTTTGGTTGTCTCCCCAACATACTGGGAGCCTTGACCCAAATGAAACCAGCTAGTACCTCATTTTATACTCATTTTCAGGGTTTGAAATTTACAATAAGAACAAGGAAAATGCTGATAAAAGCTGTACTGACTACTACTGCTCTACTACTACTCTACCGACTGACTATTGTGAAAAGGATTCAAATCCCCTTCGTACTGCAACAACTAAAACATTAATTCCAAACCCTTTTCTTGGTACGTAAAGCACAATTTCCCATGAGGCGATTCCACACTGACCTAACCACCCACCTAGCAACCATCACGGGCTGATGCATGTCAGCCCTAGTTACAAGTGACATTGAAATGTAGATTCAAATATTTACATGAAATATTTATGCTTAACTGCTATTTGAAATGTTCTTGATTTTTTTTTTTTTTTATACACCACACACATGAATATTTCAATCGCTCCACAAGCAAAATTAAATGCTCCATGTATCCATTTTATGTTTGTTTTGTTTTTGTTTTAAATATTCAAGATATTCAACCTTGATATTTTTCAGCAACATAAAAGCTGAGTCTAGCAGGTTTTCTGTCTAATCTCATGAGTTTCGTACTCAGCTCATCCTCCTGCAATATTTGCCTTCTCTGTAATTATTTCCTCTGAACTCCACCTTTAGCTTTCACCTTATGATTTGAAGTCTTCTTTGTCCGCACACATTTGGCTCACTCTGCACTTTGGCCCTGTTCCACAAACCGCCCCTGGGTCTTTAGCTCGATATGGTTTTTACGGCCCTTGTGACTACTGTTTTGGTCGCCGAAACTTGCCCTGTGAGGACAGTAGCCAACGGTATTTTTTTTTTGTTTTGTTTTACCTGCCTTTGAAAGGACACATGTCTGAGCCTGCATGCATGAATCAACCCCTATGCGTCCCATTGCTGAGTAAGTTTAATACAGTAAGAAATACAGGGTATTTTCTAGGCATGCAAATTATGAGATTTTTACAATATAGTATCAGATAATGTATTAATAATAATCATTTGTTGAAAGAAAAATGAGATTCCTGATACTTTAAAGTCTCCCACTCCTAAATTTAATGTTAAATTGTTTTGTTTTGGGTTTTTGTTTTTTTTTTACAGATGCTTGTCCAATCAATGTATTTATTTCCACTGTGACATTTTAGCATCTTACTGTGTATCCCATTTACTAAATGATACGTTTGTCATTAGAGAGATATCATCTTTCATGGCTGGAATGTCATCTGTTTTCTGTGTGTTCTCATGGGAATAAACATAATATGGCCGAAAGAACGACATGTTCCTGTTAGATAATGTGTGCATGCATGAACGAGTGTATGAGAGTGTTAGAGGGTGCAGTTATTTTGCACATAACTTTGCAAAAGAGGATTGGAAAGTGCCTCAATTTTGCTTGTGCGACACTGCACTCTATCAGCTGTAGTGTGACAAAATGGGAGATTTCGTTTATGGCTCTCGGTAAAACAACTGACTTACAGGCAAGCTACCTGAAAACTGGATTAGTTGTGTATCTAATCATGAAAAGGAGACTTACGCAACCCTTAACTATCAGCGCAGAACAATCTTGTCTTGCGCTGAAGCCCAAGGCAAAAACTTAAAGCGCTTAATGCACGATAGGGAAAAAATATTAAGGATAACATCAATAACTTTGTCGCCCCCTTTCCATGTCTAAATTTGAATTAATTAATTAGAAATGTACAGAAACATAAAACTCAAACCCTACCTGTGCTAAACCCTGCAATCTGGAATAGCTGTCCAAGCCTATAAAGGCAGCTAAAGCAGTGGTTTCTGATTCATTTGGCTGGTGGAGTCCTCAGGAACTAAACATCCCTGAGTCAGCTTTGTGTGTTACGGAGGCTGCAATTACACAGACGCATGCACACAGGAAGACAGTGTCACAGAAAAACAACTGGCAGACTGATTAAGGCCACCACAGCTATTAACTAGCTACATAGAAAAACACTCCAAAAGTCACAGGAGTAATGGCACACACCCAGCTTCTACACAGTACGGGCAGTCACAAAATGAAACATGATGTTACATTTGGTGGCCAGTGTGTCATATAAATTCACTGAATCACAGCAATGTGCTGTCAAGGCTATTCTTGTCCAAGCTATTAAATTTGGAAGCTGGATCGTCAGCAAGCTGACAGTCCCTGATTCAAAACTGAATAATGTACGATGATGAATATAATGCATCCATTGAATGGTGCATTGAAATAGGTACCCAAGGCAGGTGCATGTGGGTGAGAACGGGCTTGTGTGAGAGAGAAGAGAGACACAATCAGTCATCACAACCTCAAGCCAACGGTGCACATGAACATACAATAACACCCACAAACACACAACAAAACACAAAATTACCCGTTTAAGCTTTTGCCACGTTAGATGTACCCCTTTTCCAACGAGGAATTGATGAAAGGAAAAGAACAAAGAAAGATATAATTGCTAAAGCTGATGAATGGCACGACACCAACAGAGTAACTAGCTATTGTTCTTTCTTTTTTTTTCCATGGCTAGCTAATACTCTTCCTTCCTCCTTTAAATAATGCATGCTTGTGACAAAGAAGGAAGCACATCGGCCATTAACAGCTGTGTAGTCAGAATAAAACATCCTGCATAAAAAAGAGAATTACAGTCACAGAAAAAAAAAAAAAGTGGTGGTACAACACTAGTGTAGGCTCTTTTCACATTCTTGCTCCATCTTTGGACTCCCCTTATTTTTCTCTTACAAACCAGCTGACCCTGTCAAACAAACTCCCACACAGAGACACATCAAGCAGCTTTACAGTACTTTTCACATTTCTCCATGTATTCGCCTGGTGATGCATCTTTTCCACTATGCAGAGAAACATCCAAAGACAGAAAACAGGCAACGCTCTGGAACCACATTGTCCTCTCTTTAGCAACTGTGACTCCCTGCAATTTTATCTTATTAAGCATTCAAATATGCTCTTAGATGGCACAGTAATGGTTCCCCTGTCTCCGCTCGCTTACAGTTCCCACTCGTAAAACAAAGCTTTGTGTCATTCGCCTCTTTTTGAAGCTTGTAATAGGGCTGTTCTCGTGCACTTGTAAGCTACTGATACACAGGTCGAAGCCCCTTTTGCACATGTGTCTTCATGTGCAGCTCACTCTGCAGCCCACCCCCCAAAAGACTTGGTGGGTTTCCTGTGAATCTTCCCCTGCACTCTGAACAAAAGCTGTAAGCCCCCAGAAACCAGCGGTGAATATGTTACAAAACCTTATGTAATCCAGCCTCAGACAGAGCAAGCGAACCAATCACAGAAGCTCTGGGGTGACGTATTTCAGTCTGCCGTCTGCTCATGGTGGAAATTTGTTTGCGGCAGGTCAGTTAAACAGTTTGAACCAGTTAATTTAGGGAATGCTTTGAGAAATGTCTGAAATTCAGGTTGAAATAAGCCATAAAGGAGCTGCTCATCCGTCCACACTTTTCCTAGAGCAGAAACATTGCATGCAGCCATGCGCTTAACACAACAACCAGCCTTAGCACAAAGTTCATAGACTGTATTGTCATGTGTGAAATTTCACAGATAGTGATTTAAAGTATGGAAAGAGAAAATCACTAACACAGCCAGGCAATTCTGTTTGGTGCTGTGTAAATGGAGCTTGATAAAGGATCTTTTTCCCCGAGTTTTGAATGGAGCAGGCAGACAGATGCACAGACACACACACAGAGAGAGAGAAACCTTTGCCTTTTCCCAGCCAGGAGACAGAGGTCTGGCCTTTGATGTGTTTGGACGATTGCAGCCTTTGATGAGAATTTCTATGGCCGCAGAGTGGCTGTGGCTCCGAACTGAGCTGGCTGAGCATCACCTGCTGAGGAGCACAGGCAGACAACGCTGAGAACACAAGAATATTCAAGGCTGGAAAATGCGTGCTTGATGCCAAAGTTAAAGTTAGTTCAGCATTTTGTGCAACGGTCTTCTTTGCTTTCTTGCTGACAATTCAAATGAGAAGATTGATACTGTACATAGTATTCTTATTTTTATATTTTATCTTATTTTTATTTTCCATTTTTTATATATTTGTATTTATTTTATCTTTTCATGCTGCCAGCAGAGCTGCTAGACTGCATTTCATTGCTTAATATTGTTCTGACAATGTTGCACAATAACAATAAAAGTTTCTATTCTATTCTATTCTATTCCATTGATACCAGGCAGGTAACAAAAAAAAACCCCATTCTGCCACTTATTTTAAAACTCACTTATCAACATGTTACACGATGTTTGTAAGATTTCTTCGAAAAACCAAAGCGTAAAATAAGTTTTTGGTTTTACAGCGGGCCTGGCCAGCTGTTTTTCTCAGATTTTAGTGTTTATGCTAAGCTAACCTAGCCTGCTGCTGACCGTAGCTTCATATTTAGAGACCGTAAAGAAGCATATTTCCTCAAACAGTCTCACAGGTATATCAAAAAAAAAAAAAAAAAAAAAAAACTCCTCCAAAAAGCAAGTTTGAGAGAAATTAAATAATTAGCTTCATGTTATGTCAGCAGCTTCTGGAGCCGTGATTTTTTAATGCTCTGTGAGCCGATTCTGTCACCTCAGGTCTCATTTAAAACCGTAGAAGCCAGTAGAGCATACAGTTGTGGATTAATTAACACTGACCTTTTAGCATCATAGTTAGACATTACTTCTACATTAGCACTGCAGTGAAACATGAACAGAATTTAGAGCTTCTGCATGAGGTGGAGAGAGGAGTAATCCACAACCACTTTAGAAGCTTACTGACTCATCATATGGCACAGCGCAGAGCAATGCAGCAAACACTGGCTGATACTTAAATTCAGGGATTATGAGGTTTATTTGAGTTTTCATGGGTTTTTTTTTTTCTAAAGATTTATTAGACAAACTAGATTTGGAGGAAGAGTAAGAGGTAGTAAGTTCCAGTTTGTACATTTACAGAGAAAAAAAAAATCTAATAAATTGTACAGCAGCTTTTATACTTTCTGTAGGTATTCATATGTTTTCATTCTTCTTTTAATGTTTCTATGGCATCACACAAATGTTAACCTGTCTTAGTAGGTATGGATTTAAATAAGTGGCTGTTTGGTTTTGAAGCAAATAATAACTGCACCATCTTGAGACCATTGTTGTAGTACTTCCCACTTTCTGGAATATTTCACAGCCAGTTAGGACATGAAACATTTTCTCTGTCTCTTATCTAAATATTGCACTGGTGAGTGTAGGGAATAAAGAGGCTGGAACTAAAGTGCGCTTTTGAACTCATGGTGGATTTAAGCCCACTTGAGATGCTTTGAATGTGTAGGAGAAAGCGAGAGAAGTCTGTGAGATGTGAGAGATCCCACATCAATGATAGAGATAAATCAATAGTTCCACACAATGGCTCTAAATGAAGGCATCACTTTGCTTCGTCTGGGAGCTCTGTTACCAAGAAGCACTTTGTTCTAACAGGAGTTTAAGGCTCCACATGACCTGCTTTGCATGCTGGCAGTAAGGTTCACGGTATGTCATTCAGGAAAAATGCAACCATACTGTATGTTGAGTGGAGTGCAAAAGAAGAGCAGAGGATAAGAACAGATAAATGCCTTCAGACACTTAAGAGGTTTATTGATTTGGTAACAGTAGAAACTAACAGTGTCTGAATCAATACCCAAACCAATGAAGCGGCCTCCGTTTTCTGTGAAAATCATGCAAATTAAATTATAGCAGCATTATCTGTGTTTTCATTACTCCCTGCAGGGAGGGCAGTGCATTATGTTGCAGTTGCAAAAAACTGTGGGTTTATTTGGGTAAATCATCAGATTATATGAGATACAGTATAAGCGACTTTATGTGCATTTAATAGAGATGACATTGTGTATAAAGTAAGCCGGCATTGTAAATCAAATGAAATTGCTTATTTCACTGCATGCTGTGCAGTTTAGCAGTTAGTCTGTGAAAGGCAACTGCGGGAAACTCAATTACCTCATGCAGGGATAAGTTTGTTCTCTCTATATTTGTCTTTTCATTTCTCTCTCCCCTCTCTTCCTCTTTCTATCCATCTCTCTCGCTCATTGAGTAGGTAACCCTCGTGACTCCTCTCCCTCCTACGCAGCAAAACAATACTAGAACAGGAAAGAGTGCTGTCCGGTTCTCACCTACCTGTGGATGACTAACCTGTTTCAGTGCAAATGATTACCACAGCACGCGCACACACACACACACACACACACACAATTGTAAAACCAGCAACCACATCATAAAAATCAATAGGTAATTTAAAATGTAAAGTATCACAAGAGTATCTGTCCCAGTGTCTAATACAATGAGATGCATGCAATTTTTTTTGCTTTGTCATACAACCAGCATCGCTGTATACAAGTGATCCCCTGTGCTTCTGACTCATGAGGCAAATTGCAACACATTTCCTTTTCTCCACAAGCTCCAAAATAGCCCTCACTTAATGCTTTTGCTTAAAATTTACAAAACACAGCAATCTACCAGCTGACAGTGTGAGTGCACTGCCAGCCAAATCCTTGCCTCTTTAAAAGACATGCTCAGTTATTACTCACGCCGCCGAATCACATCGCCTGTACAGTACGAACGCTGCTTCACTTCAACTTCTGTGGGCTGTTTGGGTTTTGAGAGAAATATCAAATATTTATAGATGTGACTAAACTATGCTGTGTTGAATTGTACTGAATTGAAGCATTTTCAACCGGGGCTATTTTCTCCATTGGGTCCTGGCATTTACTTGCATCTGTGATCTGTTTTCCACTGTAACTCCTCATGCATAAGGCAGCCATCCTTTATGACTCATACTATAATCACATCAAGCATATACAGCACTACACATACATTGCTGCTGTTTCATATGCATTCACAGCAGGCCAGTGCGAGTGCACCGCTGAGGGAAGCGCTCCCTACATCTTGCTTCCTTTATGCAAACTAAGCCGATGAGTCTCAAAGACTCTTGAAGTCCCAGAAGCTTTATGCATCTTCAACACGTGCTTCCTTGTCACTGCATGTCCTCCCTCCAGCCAAGCTAGTTGTTTTGCCTGTGACCTTTTAACAGATTCCCCTGGCATCGCTGCAGCCTGCAGTCATTTGCAGTGTGCTCTGTCACAAGCAGCATAGTAAACGTTTCCAAAACGGTCATAAAGTGTATGTCAAGCATCAGAGGCATGGCGTTTGAAGATTTTTATACAGATTGTGCTTGTTGTTGTCATGATGAAATATTTCAAGGGTGAAGAATCAGTAATATGCTTCCCACACACACTGTGATTTGTTTGTTTGCCCTTCAGCATTGGATTAGGACTATATTTAGACGAATGAAGTATGCTAATGAGCACCTAGCTTCTGGAAGGCATATCTGACAGCCTCCACCGCACGCTCTGCCAAGTCCATAATCTTTACCCCAAAACCCTTTTTTTTTTCCAGCTTCTATTTTTTTTTTCACTCTATTGTGATCTTATTGTTAGAATGCTTCTGGAGTTGCATAACATAAGGTTGCTTCACATGGGCGTGGGTGTGGGCGATGAGGGGAGTTCTCACGTTTAGTTGTTGCTGAAGTGCATCTTAATTTGACACGTAGCAAGTCCCCAGAGATAGAAAACTCTTGCATAACTGTGCTCTCTAACATTAATTTGACCCTACTGTCTAGTGAACTGTCCGAGTGAATCATACTCGCTTACCTTTTTCACGATCCAGATCAGACTGCTAAGTCATGTCTCTTTCGTGTGATCCACTCATGGTGGGAAGAAGACTCGCTGTTTGCTCACTGTGGAAGTTGCATCACAACTGAAGGGTTTTCTTGTTTCATCTAAAAATAATTAACCTTATTTTCAGAGCAGTTTTCCATTAGAGAGTTGTGAGGCCTACTTGCGATCTAGGCTGAGAGATAAGTGGAAACAAGCAAGCAAGCGCAGTCACCAGGCCAAAAAAGTCTCTAATATCGTTACAAATCACGTGTGAAATTTTTAAAAGATGGCGTAGTCATTGAAGGGAGAAAGGAAGAGCTGGTCACTGTTCCTAATTAAGAGGAGCTCACAGTTTTCCAAAAATCAATAGAAGTTATTTTAAGTGGTAAGCTTTTAAACCTCTGACATCAATTCTTTGTAGGCATCTGGATTAGTATGAAAAAAGAAAACCCAGGAAGAATAAATTACTGATAAATCAAGAATCCCGAATTAATTATATAAACAAAAGGTGACATCTTTCTTCCTGATCAAAAGTTTGGTTTTGCCTAATGAAGGTCTGAGGACTGAAAAGTTGTTAATAAAATGAGTTCAAGTAACAGACAGCGTGTGGGATTCTTTGTAGACCTTTATGTGTAAAATCAGTGGAGTTCTCCTTTGAGGAAAAAGTTACGTAATTGGATACATCAAGTTCATCATATAAAGGCATCACCTAAAAGAATAGTGGAAAACCTAGAAACCAAAGCAGTGGCTACTTTGCATTTCTAAATAATTAGGGGTCCGATGAGTGTTGCTTTTGCAGCTGTGGCTCAGGTGGTAGAGCAGGTCGTCCACTGATCAGAAGATCAGCTCCTCTATTTAGCATGTCGAAGTGTCCTTAGACAAGATACTGAACTCCAAATTGCTCCTGAAGCTGTGTCTTTGGTGTGTAAATGTGTGTGTAAAATGATTAGCTCGCCCTGATGAGGTTGACACCTTGCACAGTAGCTCCTTCCATCAGCATATGAAAGTGTGCGTGAATGGGTGAATGTGAATGTCGTGCAAAAGCGCTTTGGATGGATTAGCAAAGCCCTATAGAATTTACCATACCTTTCTTCTTTTGTATTTTTCTCCACTAAAAGAATTTGTGCAGCAAAAACCAAAAGACCAAAGGTCACAAAAACTGACAGGTGGGTTGCATATTCCAACCGCTGTCATCTCTCTGTCATCATTTAAATCCCTTAAGCCATCTGCATCTTTGATCCACTGTCCTAAAAATGTCAAATTTTATGTTTTTTTTCCTCAATTTTCTTAAAATCCGATTTTTAGCACCCTGTCAGAAACCACTTGCACTCTGATCATGCTGCTTGCAGCTGTATTTGAATTAATAATGGGTCCATAAATCTTGTAGGTTACTTTAAACTGAAGTAGCATTAAGAGGCAATTAATCTGAAAAATGTTTATTATGTGGATCTCACAGCGAGTGAGTACATTTATGACCCAAGGTGCTAAAAACTTGTTTACTCTCTTCTTTCATTTTGACATACTCAGAAAATCTTTAGAGCCAAACTGCATTTCTATCAGCAATTCTTTTAACAGGTGGTAAAATGCAATCATGCAACACTTTGTCGTTGATCTTTGTTGTGAGTGAAAGGAATAGCCTTGAAGTTGAGAGGTGTCGACTGTCAAGCATTATGTAGCATTCTCCTTTAGCCAACAGCTTTGTTGAGAAACATAAATAATACTTGAAACACCTGAGGCCATGTGAAATAAGAAGTCCTTCACACAATGACCATATTTTTCATAAGTACCCATGTTGCAGTTAACTGTTTCCTGTCCTGTGGTAAATGGATTTTGAAAATTCATTCTTCATTGTGTTTCTCAATTTTAGCACAAAAAAGCTGTTTCCCGGCTACACATTATTCTATGCTATACGTTGACGGTGCTTTTTATTGACACAGCTTTTAACAGCATGTTTCATAATGAGAGATCAAAGTTCAGGATTTGGCATTAATTAGTATCGCTGATATTAATCTTTGGGAGGGGGGGGTCATGGTTTTATTATCATTATAAAGTAGTGCAGTGGAATATGTAATCCTGAACATCAACTGAGATGGAATAAGATTTATGCTAAAAAAATTATTCCTCAAGGGTCATTTCCTGGTGGCTCAGCAGATTAGGGCATACATGGGCCCATCAAGTCATGCGGGTCCAAGTTTTCATATTTGTTGCATAATGAAACCTCATCCTCGTATCTCTGGTGCCAACACTTTAAACTACCTAATCAAGCAAAAATCCCATGATGGCAATCTCACGATGGCTCTCAGGAGGTGATGAATAATGTTTATTGAATCCTTCGGTCCACTGAAGTGCCATTCATTAGCATGCTGCTAAAATTGTGACAGGCTTTAAAATCAGCCTTTGCCTCACAGGATACCTTAATATGTTGGCTTCTACAGTGACATTTTACCGTTGATGAGGCAAGACACAGTCTGAATTGAATAATGTTTTCCTGTAGAACCAATCTGTGAACAGGCAAAGCAGAAAAACCAACCTGATCTCACAGAAATAGGTGGTATGACCACGATCTCTTAATACTGTATTCAGGACAATGTCAACTGAAATCAACAAATGAAACGGACACAAAACGCAACCTATTGATTTGGTGTCCGTGGACACAAATTTTTCCCTACGCAACGTTTGCAGAGGCTCGTGAGTAATGATGCCACCGCCGCTGTTGTTGAGGAAATAATTCAGACTGATGGCCTTAACAGTAGTCCACCATATTGTTCAGCTAACAAAGGACACCGTCATGTTCTTATGTTGAGTTATGTTTAACAGGAAGTAACGACAGTGAGGAAAAGCTGAGCGTCTTCGCCTCCATTGAAACGATCGAGCCGCTACCGCTATTAAAAAATGGACACAAAACATGATTATTTTGGCATTGCAGGGGAAATGAATTCAAATGGATGGTCATAGCATTAACTGGTGGTGTTGTTGACTTATAAAGGACACGTTCTTGATTGTCAGTGGACCCTCCAGACTGCCACAAACTGATGTGGACCTATAAAATAAAGAGTGGACGATAAAGAGAAAATCTTGTAGTTAAATGCTGAGTAATGTAGCGGCTATAGTTTAAACATGAGCATAAAATGAAAAATAACAAGGCAGCTTCAGTGATCCCAGGTCCTACAGAAGTACCACTGACAGACAAAGACACGATAGACAGAAAGATAATCCCATAGAAATACTTTAATTGGTGGTGTAATGTAATCAATAGATTACATTTTGTGACTATTTCACAAACCTCTATGGGTTGTTGATTTCCATTGACACTGTTTCTGTGGTGGAATATGGAATATATGCTTAATATATGAATACTTTTATGTGTACGGTAAATATGAAGCTACTGTCAGTTAGCTTATCTTAGTACAAAGACTGAAAACAGGGAAACTACAGCCACACTTTGGATTTTGTATACAAGTGAGATATAAGCTGGTAGGTGGTTTATTTCCCTATTTTAGTCTTCATTCTATGCTAAGCTAGGCTAACTAGCTGGTGGTTACCTTCATATTTAGCATACAGACACGAGAGTGGTGTCATTCTACTCATCTAACTGTCTACAAGAGAATAAACAAGCGTGTTTCCCAAAATGTTAAACTATTCTTTTACGTTGAGAAAGCACATTGTAAATGGAAATGTAAAAAAAAAAAAAAAAATGCAGTGGACAGATTGGTGTTCATGAGATGTTTTTAATGAGGCGGGAAAGGTTTTTTCATGTTGCTGCTCCCGAATTGGAAAAACAGCTCACTACATTCATAGCAGTACTTAAAAACATTCTAAGTTTGAAACATAAAAATAGTGTTTTCACATTTTTAGTGCTTGTAGATGTCAACCACCATGGCTGTCAGCACCGGACTTGTCTGTGTTTGTGTGTTTGTGTGTGTGTGTGTGTGTGTGTGTGTTTGTGTGTTTGTGTCTGTGCTGGCTGTCAGTATTTGTACGCTTGTGTGTGTATTTATATGAGGACTCAGCTGTAAAAGGTCTTTAATTAGGATTGGATGGCTCCTTGTATTCTGGGTATTCTCAGCTCTTACACAGGCAGACCTCCTGTGGGACATGCTCTCCTAAATTAGAAATGGAGAACTACTTTTCACTAAGATTTATTCAACCATTCCGTTTATTCATCAAAGAACAAAGCCTTCATATTTAGCTTATATATGCTATGCATCTGGGACTATCTTGTGGCTATTCAACAAGACACTTTTTAAATTAATCTCCAATGAAAGACAATGTCTTCCAGTTAATTGCTTCAGCCTCTGTGCTCCATCAAGGTGGCATTGTCAGAATGATGACAAAGCAACAGTGGCATCACATGATTTTGCAATTTGCAAAACACTAATGCTCCATCTGACAAATGCCTCTTGATGGCTCTTATTAATGTCATTCTTAATCCGCACATATCCCTGCTGGGTAGATGTTATGGGTGAAGGAGCTGTCAGCCATTTGCAGTATGACAGAATCATCAGGAAAATGTCATGTGACTTGCTGAGCTCAAGTGAGACCTTGGCGACAGTGTGTGACACTTTCTGGTGACACTGTGCGACTGGACTTAAAAGGCAAAACACTAATGGAAAATACATTTTTTGTTATTAGTATATTTTTGCATGCACTACAGAAGAAGAAAAACAGTTTTTGAAACCATTTCATGCTGAAATCCAGTTCTCAGCTGATCAGAGAGCAGACCAGACACTTTCCTGCTGGCACAGACAGAATCGTCACGTAACTGTCTCAGTTCCTTCCAGTTAAAAAGGTAATACTCTCCATCAGTGCAGTCTGCTTTGCTTTGTGTGCCAGTTCTACATGGTTGAAATTCATGCCCACTTACGGCACTTCTGTGATCTGTGTTGTGAAGGTTTCACAGCCCAAAAAAAAGCTATTTGTCGACTAGCTTATTTAAATGCTTGTTGCACTGAATACAAAAATGTTATCATATTTCTATAATGTGACAGCGCCATGGTCATTTCTCTGGGTACTCCAGCTTCCTCCCACAGTGTAAAGGCATGCAGGTTAGATAACCGATGACTCTAAATTGCCTGTAGGGTAAGCGGAATAGACAATGCATTTACAGGATGAATGTAATAAATGCAAATGTTGTACATTTTCCCATTCCCATAACAGTAAATAAAGAGGATAAATTATGATCACATCGCTTTACACCATTTTTCAGGGTTTGTTTCTCACGGGATATAGATACCAAACAGGGTTAAGCCTGATTTAATAGCAAACGCAAAAATTCTATAAAACAGTAGGAAATAGCACCACAGCAAAGTGCAAACATGACGGTGCCAAGCAAGATGCATCTAAAACATCAGAAAACATCTGTGCTGTTTGTTCCTTTTTCCAGCAGATGGTCTGCATCTGGCTTCAGTTTCCTCACCCCCTGTCATGGTACAGTACACACAGTACAGTTAGCTGCTCTAGCCTAAATCTAGATGTCACATCATGATGGACAATTCATGTTTTGGGATGTTTATCCGCTATATCAGCTGACTTTGCTTCTTCTTCTCTCAAATGGATATAGAGCACAGAAATAAATCATGAAACCCTAAATAAAACTTTTCTGTAAACAAGGGAAAGTGAGCTTTATACGCCTCTCTTCTCTGGGAGATTCCAGCAAACGATGGGGGAAAACAGATAGGAAGAGACGTATCAGGAGGGACTACTATATAAAGTGTTTGCTGCCAGTCCCAATCAGTCTTATGTAGTTCATTCTGTGCCGCGTGACACTGACACTCCACTACTCTCTCTTTAGCTCAGAGTATCTGTCTGTCTCGCTGTTTCCCGTACCCAGCCTGACAGCTGTGTTTGAGCAAATGTGTCAGAAATGTTTTAATAATGGAGAATAACCAAGGTAATTAACAACTGCGTAATATCTCATGTATCCCTCAAGACGAAGCCGCTGTCTTATTTTAAAGAGATAATTGACTACTTGCTTCCCATCCAGCCAGCCTACTACTGTTCGTGCTTGCTTGAGTCGAAGTGTAGCACAGAAATGTCTAACCCAATGTGTTGAACTGTAGCACACCCCCCCTCCATGGCACCATCATTATCTGGACCAGAACCCGATAGCTCCAGCTCATTCACATTTCAAATTCAACGATTCCTCTGACATCAGCATCCCTCTCACAAAGTCAATTGGCCAAAGAAAATGACAGCCTATCTCTATTTTTCTAGTAGTGGTCCTCCCATTCTTACTCTAATTAATGGATTAACCAGCTACAGCTGACAGCAGCCCTTTGATGTAGGACTATCAGACTGTAATATGCCCCTACGGCGGAGTTTTTATTAGCCAGTGTTTTGATATAGTGAGCTGAGCTGAGGTTAAGGGGCTCCTTTGGCCTTGCATCACTGCGGGGAGCCTGTCTAATAACTCTGATTCCACCCTCCACTCCTTCCTAATCCCACTCACCTAATTTGTCATTGGTCAACATATATTTTCTCCATTGACATCTAATACTCAATTTTACCTTTTCCTTTTTTACGACCACAGTCGGCCTCCTCTCTGTAGTTCTTTCTCTCTCTGACACCTGCCAATCACATGCAGACAGATGGTCGCTTTAAATTGAGCCTAAACAGAAATATGGAACGTCTGAAAATGTGCCTTAATGTCACTTCTTCCCACCTGATAGTCGGCTACCTCTGAATGCAGACTGTGCCTATGTAAAACTGACAAGCAATTGGTGACAAGGCAGTGAGGGGAAAATGCATTAGATGTCCTCAGAAAGAACTACA
Source organism: Pempheris klunzingeri (assembly GCF_042242105.1). Taxonomy (NCBI): domain Eukaryota; kingdom Metazoa; phylum Chordata; class Actinopteri; order Acropomatiformes; family Pempheridae; genus Pempheris; species Pempheris klunzingeri. The sequence continues at coordinate 20,461,962 of NC_092015.1, forward strand.
AGGCTGGCTTTTGAAATGTTTTTTAACACAACTGCAAATGCACTGAACGCCAATAATTTAGTCGGAATGTTATACACCAGACTAAATTAATTATATTCTCTGCAGTTATTTACTGGAAAAGCGTAAGATGCTCAAACATGCTGTCTTAAGGTGATAGATTTTAAAAACTCTTCTCATCCAACAACTTCAAATATACTTGTTTGTTTTGTTGTCTGCAATATTTAGTTGTACCAGGCTGTAAAATTGAAATTCATGTTTGCCTTCTGCAGCGACCATTTTCTCAGGTCTACCTGCCGAAGAACTGTCTAGGAAAATACCTCATTGATCCTCTATGCTGTATATATCTATTTTTTACAGCAGTGAGTCTGGCAAGGTTGCCAGAATGCTGTGAGAAACTAAATTAAGGACAGTGCTGTAACACAGACTGTCAGGCACCTGAGGCTGCCAGCAAGAGAAAAAGCACCGGGATATGGTTTGAAATCAATGGCTGACAAAAAGAAAAGTATGCTTATTTGATGCAGATAGCATGTGCTAGCACAATCATTACCACAGGCAATGCTCCTTTAATGAGCCGGGTTCTGGTAGGGCTACAAATGACTACTCGTGTTTCTTCACAGACAAAGACAGAGCTTGTGTGGAAAAGGCTTTGCTGTATTTTTTTAAATGAGCCACATGACAACCTTGTTATTTTGGAAGAGTTTACAAGCTTGCATGAAATTGTCTGCAAGCAGTTTTAGCATTCGCTGCAATATCAGATACCGGGCGCTGGAAATGTGCACATTGGATAACACTGAGATTTACAGAGAGATAAAATAGTCCAAGCACATAAGTTAAAACATGCATTTAAAAAATATATATAATTACAATGCAACCTGCATAGTTCAAATGAGTGGCATCGCTATGTGTTTTATTTTCTTATATTTAATCTATGATGCTGAATCAAAACATTTTCAATTTCTCCAACATTTAACTCAGATGATTTGGTGTCATGATCATTTGTTCACCACGGTTCACTGGACCACCATGGGACATTATTTCAGAAAAAATATGCATGGAAGCCAATGGCAAGAGACAAGTGATATTTTGATCCTGTTCGAATTGTGCCATGAATTACATCATTTGTCAATCTAAGAGATACATTTACAAGTTAAGAAGGACGCATTTTGTGTTTTGGGATGCAGTCACAGAAGCAAAATTATCTTTTGAATTCACGAATAACGTGTAATTCATGGCGCAATTCAAACGGGATCGGAAAATAATGTGTCTTTCGCCGTTGACCACCCTACATAAATGATGTCCCAGGGGGCCACCAGAAGGGGTGGGACTGCAGTGAACGGGCGCCTCTCTATTGAACAGATAATTACATGGTGAATACAAACCGATGTTGTGGTAGTTTGTTTGTGTTGCGTAATCATTTTGGGGCAGCAGAAATAATTTATGACCATAATATCGACATATCATAACCTTTTAAGTCGATATGGTGAACCTGTTAGTCAGTAGTTCCGCAGTTACAGAGTTGTGTTTCATTTGGCAGCCATCAATTTTGATTAATTTCACACAGAATTTTGTTTCGATCTGTGGATGTGTATTGCTGTAACTGCATCTCTGACTCTTGCCTCGGTTTTCCCATATGTACCAAGTAATCTTTAGATCCAAATTCATAGAGGGAGACAAATTTGCTGTGTTATGGCTTTAGGGTATAATCTGTCTCTCCATCCCCCACAGGAATTATACGCCTCGATTCTATAGCTCAGGGCCAGGCCTAGTTTTGCCTTGAGGGTAATCAATTTTTTAAAAATTACTCTAAAATTAATCAGTAGCCGGTGAAAAGAGGCCAAGATAGCAGTGATAAATATAATGTTTCCTTGAACAGGCCAAGCCTTGACACTGCAATTTGGACCAGTTGACATAGATCTGGCTTAGTCAGGCATCAATGAGTTAAAAGCATGATTGTCTTAAAGGCAGCAGAGTTTAGAGATTTTAGAGATTTCAAATGAGTACATACATACATATATATATATATATATATATATATATATGTGTGTGTGTGTATGGAGAGAACACCCGATATGTTTAATGCATTAGAACAATTCATAGTTCTGGTGTACCAATATGTGTTTGTGTGTATGTGTGTGAATGTGCGTGCATACGTCTAAGTCCATGCTAATTAATTGGGACAGGAACCAAGGGAGAGTGGATCTCCAGCTGCTCCTCCCTGCCTCTGTACCCCTGGGTTAACTCACTCCTCTGAGACCAATACACACGCAGCACATACGCACACACACACACACACACACACACACACACACACACACATACACACACACACGAGAAATAGAGAGAAAAAAAAGAGAGAGGGGATGTCAGTCGGAGGAAAAGAGAACAAGAGGTTAAGATAGTTTAGAAGAGGCAAAATGGGAGTGAAAAGTGACATTTGCAGCTCCACATAGACCGCACAACTTGCTGTCAGAATCTTATTGAGAGAACAGCCCCCAGGATACTACAAGGGGAGCTCGGCACTGAATACAAAACTGTAATGGGCTATGACTGCACACTTTAGATATACAGTGATCAACGACGCTTTGACATTGGGCCTTTCTGCAGGTCAAGATAACCAACTGAAAGCAATTGCACCTTGCTAAAGTGTCTCGGAATTTGCTTTGCGTTGATTTTGATGGTGATACAAGCTCAATGTAGTAATTGGAAAACAACGTTTATTTAGATCTCAAATTTAAGATTATTGCATGAGATAATTTTGTTAGGTAAAAACTTAATCTGAGTGCAGAAGTCATTTAGTCATTTGAAGCATTCATTGGCATTTTGAAGCAACAAAGCTAACCCCTGCTGATGAAGGTTGACACTTGACAAGTGACCCAGGTGCTGTGTCAGCCGTGGGAAATAGATGAAGGTCTTCATCTCTTATGGGCCTTTGGGAAACATCGATTGATCACAGGCCCTTGGTGTAAAAGAGGTATAATTTTGTCAACTCCAGCATAGATGATGACTTTACAACTGACTGTAACTCTGATACTGACAAGCCTGACAGTCCAGTGAGGAGGACTTAAAACTAAGACTGTGACAACTCTTACTTATACACCAGCTTGACAACCGACAGCTGGTAATCTGCGGGTATGGCTTCCAACCCAGACAAGAAAACGTAGAGCCATTTAAAACTACAACTACAGAAATAACAATGCATTTGTTAAATATCAATTTATAATGTTTTTGCATATAAATTGGACCATACTCAGAACAGTAACACATGTTTTTCCTTGTCTGTGTCGCTGAGAGTCTAGATATAATACAGTAGATCTATCAAGGCACAACACTTTCATATGAAATTGCAATTGCCTGATAATAATGGAAATCTAGATCAGACTTAGAGATATTTTTTTGTCAAATTAATCAAAATGTATCCCAAGTCTGTGGTGTCATAAAAGAAGGTACCTTTGTCTGAGTGTTAAACATCCAGGCTCTTCCTCTTCACTTCTCAAATCTTTTACTCACTTTCATCTTCTCCTGTGGGAAAGTGTACTCTGGCTTCTGTATGGATTAAGAGTTGTTTGAAACTATTAAATCTTAAAGTTAAAATATCCCTCAGAAAAGTGATAAAGACCTAGTGAGCCAGGGACTTGTCAGAAGTTGTGGAGAAAAGTAATGGTTAGGTTTTATTCCGGTAAAAAGTTTTTGACAATTTATTTTAACTATTTTAACTGCTATAGATGACCCCTGCCATAAAAGTGGCAACCATGCTCTTTTTATACGCTGTCTTGTCTATTGCTTTAATCAAATGTTGTTTGAGTAGGTGACCCTTAAAGTATTTGGGTGTCTTTGGACTCTGTGTTTTCACCCCACCTGTTGTCCTACACTCTCATAGCCTCTCCTTCCACTGCTACGCTGATGATACCCAGCTATTCTTGTTACTTCGCACCATCCGACGTCCATCACTGCTCCTGTGGACCATACTTGGACAGGAACGAGCTTGCGTTTCTGCGGGGGAAAGGATGCCCACGCCAAGATCTGTCCATCACCATTGACAATACTGAGATGATGCCAACCGGGGCCCAGCATGACAAACTGTCATTCTCAGCAAACATCAAAGCAGTAGTTTGCGCCTGTAAATTCCTCTTGTACAACATGAGGAGAATTTGCCCTTTCCTCACTAAGGATGTAGCCCAGATGCTCAACGAGGCATGTAGAAACGCATGTACAGTAATAACTGCAAATAGTGTAGTGAATGTGCATGATGTAAATGTTATGAAAAATATATTGCAATAATCATCCTACTGTGTAGTAAAAAATGTGAGTAAATTATGTAATGAATGATTTTGTATTAATGTAGAAAGTTATGACCTTTTATGCAAGAAGGACAGATGGACTCATTTATTTAATGACCAAACCACCAACGCTCACTTGAAACAGTTGTGGAGCATTAGGAAAATGTTTGCAATATTCACACTTACATGAATACATATCCAAGGAAAAAGAGGAGAAATCAAGAAAAGTCTATTTAGTATTTAGTAGTAGTTTATCAATTTCCCGAACTGTAAAATGCAAACACAGAAAAGAACCAGTTATCCTTGCGTCATGACACGGAATCACACCATAAGCAAAAGCTGCTTTGTAGACACCCATAACATAATTTATTGTTGCTTTGCTTCTGGTCATGGTGACACGGAGCACAGCACACCACATCATATTAGAATTTTTTTTCGATCTTAACTTAGTGAGACCCACGGGGTCTTCTTTTGAAAAGCCACAGAGATGTAAACGCAATGCTAGCTTTTGGTTTTGTTCAATTTGGTGCCGTAAGATAAGAAGGTATATAGATTTCCCCAGCTTGCTGCTCTCTCTCTCTCGCTCTCTCTCTCTCTCTCTCTCTCTCTCTCTCTCTCTCTCTCTCTCGCTCTCATGCAGATAGTTTCACATAAAAACACAAAGCAAACAATTTCTCACCAAGGTCCTTTTCATTGCTACAAGTCAGCTTAAGCATAGGGGCTGTTTATCAAGGTCCTGCCCCTCACCTGCTTAGCGTAGGACATTTTTTCCATCTTGAACGGGATGAAATAAATTCAGGTGTGTCAGATATGGTCTGCTTTTGAATAATTTGCAGGGAGGTAGAATACATTACTCAGAAGAGAATGGATTACGAAGTATGTGCAGCCCTCACTCGACTGAGCATATTGAAGCTAACCCCTGGACCCTGACCCTGTTATTCAATCAAGGCTAGCTGCCTGCTACCTTTCCCGCTTAATGTGTGATCTACTTTGGCTCAAATAGTGGCTGTTAGTATAAAACAAAAACGCTGAGCTTCACTGACATGGAGGGGGCAACCATTACTTTATGACTGCATGTGCCTTTTATGGAGCAGGCTAAAAAAAGGGATTAAGTTCACAGATATCAGCAAATAGGGCCAGTAGATGAGCTCCACTGCTTCTAATGACAGCATCATCTATCACTGTCATTTAAGGGCTCAGGGAGAAGAAGCCTTGACTCTCTCTCTCAAGTTAGCCCCAGATGGCAGAAACTGAGCTTATAGTACAGTGAGAGCCTTGTTCCCCTTGTGCATGTGGCAAAACTGGAGACAGAAATATGGAAAATAAATGCATAGAGACAGTGACTGTTATTACAGCAAGAAAAAGCAAGTAGTCAATGGAAATCTTGGTTGCTGAAACAGTAAAATGTTTGAGTAAAATTAAATGGCATGTTTTGGAATGAGAATTTTGAGATGTATGCTTTCAGAGGCACAGTATGACCTCTTAATTCACTCCTTTTTTTAATGTTATTGTGTCCAGTCCGCCATCTGAAAGAGCAAAAGTTCCTTTGAGATAAGAAAACAAAAGTTTCCTTGTGACATTTGCACTGCCAATTCCCAAAACAGCATAAAACCTGTATACAAAATAGACACTCCCATTACTGACAGTGCTGACGAGGAGCTCTTTTGCCCCACTCAGAGTACTTGCTTATGAATATCATTTAGACAGGAAAAAAAAAAAAAAGAAAAAGATTTTGAGGCATTATGAAACCATCCACTTCTGGCCATATTTTTACATTGTTTTGCATGGTCAAGCCTCTGCATTACAAGCAGACAGGGAGAGAGAGAAAGAGAGAATTGACCTCTTGACAATGTGGGTGGGCATTACCACATTGAGAGGTGGTTTACAGGTACAAAAGGCTTCAGCTTAATCCAAAATAGTCGATTGGATATTAAAAAAAGTGACAACACGTTATTATGTAAGTGCACATTATGGGCAGAAAAAAAACCCATATTCCCATGAGGGTGCAATATGCCGCGCAATTATACATAGCGGCTCGGAGTCTGTTTAACAGAGAAAGATAGAAGCAGAGGCAGGAAAAAGATATTTAAAAAAAAATCTTTGCCTCAAGCTTACAATATTAGCGTGCACACAAGGCTTTTATGTATTTGTGTATAACAATAACAGTAAGATCAGCTGCAGCGTGTCAGATCCCATCATCACTCTTCTCCGACCGTACGCCGGGATTTACAGTCAACACCACCTGATGAGTGAAGTGCTCCCATGTGTCATCAAACAATTTTATTGAAGAACAATAAAGGAACCAGAAACATAAGGGAGCGTCTCTGTATGTACCATGCTGGTGTCACCATACCAGGCACGTGTAAGGATCAGTGTTTAATACAAAACATCAAGGAATGAGGGGAATAATAAGGCACAGAAATGTGCTGGCTTATGGTGACATCCATTATGATACTTGTGTTATGTAATGAGCAGGGGTATTGTATAAAGCTAGATATGATAGATAAAGATTAATAATGAATGCAAATTGAACATTATATCCATCTCTCCTTCTCCAGAGTGAGGAGGAGGCAGCCTCTGTCCTGCAATAAGTCAACTCCTAATGTACTCCAGTAGCTCTCACATTAAGGTTATATTGACTATTGTGGAGGTGGAAAGTCTGAGCATCAGATGCCTGGGATGTGGAATAGAAGCTCACACTATTATAGGCGATGTCTTGGACTCTACACTCTTCCATGTGTGTCTGGTTTTATTGGGGGTATAAGCGGTCTTCATCTGTTGTAGTTCTAATTTGTAATGTTTGTTTGTAAAAAAAAAAAAAAGGAGGTCGACCCAGCTCCACTATTACATCTTGAGTTCATTATTAAGAACGAACAGCAAACAGCAGAGACTGTAAAGATAAAAAAGACCCAGCATATCCAGACAGTGGCAATCAAATCCCATGTACAGTATTGCCTCAATAAAGCTCTATATTCAAGTCAAAGGGTTTCTGCACTCTTTATTAGTTGAATTCATTCATTTCTCCAGTCATGGATTTGTTTTGCTTTGATCTGCATGGCCGACAACACTACCAGCATTTGTCCACTTTACTAAATGTTGATAAGCTACTTCCTTAATCAGATTCTTACTGCGTGCAATGGGCGCCTACATGAACATTTTTTGCCAGTTTGAACAGTTTTTTTTCTTTCTTTCATATGAGAGATTCCTGTAACTTATTATCTCTTTCTGTGCTCTCCTCAAGGACTTCACGGGCTGAGTCGAAAAAAACTTGATGTCGCGTCGAAATATGATGAGCGTCATTGGGTCGCTACTGTTACACAATTGTTTGCAGAGAGTTATGAGACAGGAGTCGACGGTACAAATTTGAATTTTGCATGAACTGTCTCGTTGGTGATGGAGCAAAGCTAACAAGTCTAACATGAGGAAAGTACTACAATTTCCTTTAAATATACAGGTGGAGACAATTGCATCTTCAATCATTTAAACAATTGCTAATATCTGAACATCCTTTTAAACACATTATATCATTTTTACTGTTTTCCAAAAGAATGTCATGGCTTTAGGCAGTTCATAAGAATTCATATTCATGCATGTATGATTATTTAACCTTATTACAGAAACACCCACACTGTCCTGATGAGCATATTATGATGTTTTTCAGTATCAAACTTACTAAATGAATAATATCTTAAATAGTTTCTATCGCTTTCGTTTCTGATTATGTAATCATGAATATTTACTTTGACAGAGATGTATCGAGGCCTATTCTCCCTCGGAGTCTGTTGAAATTAGATTTGTGTTTCTTTGTCGTAAGTCTGGTTGAATATTCAGTTGGATGTGAACTCTATGCACCGTCTCCATGAAGGCACGCACACACACACACACACACCTGCCTGTACATCTAAACCATTCAGCCACTACAGCGTACAGTTGCCTTAGCGCAGCATTGAGGCCATGCAGCATGTGCGGGGGCCTTTGTCATCTCCAGTGACACAAAATAAAATAAAATACTGGGTCGTGTGTTATAGAGGAACAGTACGCACTGCCGCCTCCAGACATCCAGTCCTTCAGGACAAGCAGACAGATGTACCAACAGACTGACAGACAGAGTGGTGCCAGGATAAAACTCCTCCCTCTTTGGCATGACAGAAGGAGGACAGGATTGTCAAGTCACACTGCATGTGCAGAGCGGGATAACCATCTTACATGCCTTAGTTATACAAACAACCAGGAGAGCTGCACATGGAGCCAAAACAAATCAGTACATCCAAACCTAAGCACATAATCCACATGGTGTGATTTTGTATTCCATACTGAATGTGGAGGCCATGCACAGAGCTTCAGTTCCACTCTCTCACCTCCAGCACCGATTCTGCCGGGGGTTGGGGCTCACAATATGTCATCTGCTTGTGTCATTGCTCTCAGACAGATTGTTGCATTCTTACACTGTTTGTTGCGTAAATTGCTTCTTATCCCATGTTTCTACCGGAGCTGTAGACTGGACACATGGACCTAAATCAGACTTAAGACACACATGACTTAGATTTATTGAAGCATCTTGTGTTTTTAGTCCTAATTCTTATAACCCTGTGGCTGAGGAGCAAAATAAAACAAGAACTTACCTACTTGGAGGTATGGGCAATCATAAAACTGTTACAGCGCAGTGATCAATTTAAGATAAAACACATGTGCGTGTGCTAGACGGTGCATCCATAGTCTACCACAGTGTGATACTAGTCATGCTTAACATGTGTTGGTCCTGCTTACAGGTTTATTTTGCCTAACTGGTCACACTACTGCACAAATATGTGGTGCAGGTTCCTTTGAAAAGTTTGCAGCGGTAACAAACAGTGTGCATTCACTTTATCACTAACAATAAATCATAGTCTGTTCCAATACAGTATACTTTATAATATCTGCCACTTTGCTGTGGGTCACTTGAGGATAGTAGACACATATTTATTGGGCTCCGAAAGAACTGCAGGTATGAGATTATCATTTGAGAAAAAAGTTTAAACTTAAAGCATAAGCTTGGTCCTTAAATTTCACTGTGATATGAAGTCTATTAATAGGTTATTTTCTACTAATACTATTACATCAGCTTTGGGAGCAAAGTGTTGAAATCCCCTTGATCTAGTGCCATGCCATTGTAGTGACCTTTGCATCTGTAGTTTTCTTTGGAAGGCTGCGAATGTGACTTGTGGCTCAACTTGGACTCAAAACAGCTTCCGTTTCCTCCGGTGTTTACTCCACAGTGACACAACATTAATTAAACCTGGTGATAAAACCACCGTTTGAACCCGAATTTACATCTCAGCAGCCCATTTACAACGAAAGCATGATGTTGTGTCATTTTTAATGAGTTCACAGCAAGAGCAAATACTGAGCTAACATAAAATGTTCCTTTGGCTGCCTGAGAGGAAACAATGATGGCGTGTTAGCCTTTAAATCAGCTGAGTTGGCTGACCTTTCGGGCTTGTGCAACAGATACACGGAACCACTTAGCATAAAGTGTTGTGAATTAGTCCGTTTCTCTCTTCTTTTTTTTTTTTCAGTCTGTTGCTATTTTTGACAGTTTTCAGTTACAGAAGAAAACCGTGCACTGCAGCCCAAAGCCTCTCCGTAGGAAGGAATGGGTGGAAATCAGACTGAAAATCCGACGTCACATGGAGACAGTGCCCACACGAGAGACGGGGAAAGGGGCTTTATGAAGGAAAAAGCAGAACTAGCAAAACTCACACTGGAGTAAAGCAGCTTATCATTTTTTTTTCTTCTTCACTCTTCTTATTTCCTACTCATTCTCCCGGTTCCCATGGTAGTGTTTGCATGAGCACCTGACTCACGGCAGCTCTCTGGGCTGTGGGGGAGTTATCAGTGAGCCAAGCCAGATGCCCTCTCTCTAGGTAGCTGGCTACATACTGTACCTCTTCTGCCTCTTCCCACACAAACTGTCCGCTAGGCTTCTTACACACAGACACACTGTAAAGCCACATAGTGAGCCTTCATTTTTTTTTTTTTTTTAACAGTGCTTAGGGAAAAAAAAGGAGGCCTCAGGTTTATCTCACTAGATCACTGTGTACCTGACATCATCAAGTCAAGTAAATGACTCAAAGGTGTGAAGCCGACACCAGCAATGCTTTAGCTCTTTAGCTTTTTTGGCAGCTTAAGTAAAGCATTCCAGCCCCATCATCCCCTTCGCGCCACCCCGACCTGCATAAGAGACTTTTAATGCATTATTTAATCTATTAGAGAATGATGCACAAAGATGATTTAGATACCCTACAGCCACGTCAATACGCAGAGTCTTCAACATCCACATGTGATCTATGACTTCTGAGCATAAACCAGCTGCTTTAAAGCAAGATGCTGTACTCGAGAGCGCTGTGCAGAGAGATATATTGTTATAGCGATCACACGGTCAGAGCTCCTGCCTGCATGAGACTGCACTTACACAGTGGCACGGCAATCATCACGGACCATGTATTTTCCTATGAAATTGCTGTGTTGTAAAATTACAACCAATGCATTCAGAGGGTCATAGTGTACTGGGGGTCTGCCTGGAAGTTCAAAGCTATGCATTTGAAATGAGTCTTATTGTTTAGTGCAGCCATGGGCTCATGTAGTCACCATAACATGCATAAATGGGCTTGAGGGGGCTCAGTTGGTACACCACGGTGTGATCAGTGCCAGAGTTAGGAGTTTAATTCACATGGGAGCTGCCCGGGCTAAAAATATATACTCACTGTACCGTAAGATGCTGTGGTTAACAGCACTGTACATGGCATGTTTGTTCTGTAGCATACTGAAGCACACTCTGGACTCCGAGGTTCAAAGGTGTGCTTACAGTACAATAGATTCTCCTAAAATGTCTGACCTGATTTCCAGTTGTCATATAAACAGCCCGCAGACTCACACAAATCCTGTTCAATTATGTAACTCGCTGTTGTGTAAGGGAAGTGAACACGGCCCCATCAAGCGTGAAGTGATGGGGCTCTTTCTTCCAACACTTCCGCTGTGTTGTTGGGAAAACAAATGCACATCAACACTCACATCTAATTTCAATGACCAGTAACGTATCGCGAAGAGACGGCGCATGGTAAGGTGTTTGAAAGGTTTGTATATGTGAGTAGAAACGTGGAGCGATGCGGAAGTTTTTAAAACATGTGTGACTGCATGAGGAAGGGGTGAGAAAAGGCTGGTTTTACAGAGCGAGACAATACCCACTCCACACATAATGGATGGCTCTCAGAACCGAAATGATGAGCTTTAAATGGGCTGAAAGGGATGTTTTGTTTTCTGTCAGATTGGGTTTCAGTGGCAAGAAAATCAGTTAGCACCAACAATTGACAATTCTAGTGAACTGAATACGAGGGTAGGCGTATGATTGTGGTCTCTACCCTGCTGCAAACAGGATTGCTCTCCGTATCAGCGATGTGCAGACAAAACACACAGATTTACACAGAACAAAACACACGACCGAACGAATGCACAATAGCAGAATTAGATGGTGGCAAAAAACATCCCTTCGTGGTTGTGCAATGAGTTCTGCTGGTATAACAGCGGGAACCATACATCTTACTTTACAAAACAACGGCGCTTTTTCTCTACAGTCTGACCTTGAGGAGAAAGTCTGCATCACTATTCAAAAGACACAACACTGCACTCAGGCACGTATCACATGTGAAATAATATAAAACATTTACGCCATAATATTGAGCATGTGGTACCAGGAGTAACCTGCCATGATTGTAATGATCAGAGGTAGTTCTAAATAATTTACTGTATACAGCCTTAGGATTGAAAAGCACAGCAAATGTCTCCTGTCATTCTGATCTCAGCTGATGAACTGGACCCTGTCACAGCTGATGGCGTACCACCATGTGAGCAAGCCTAGTTCATAAACGCCGAGGGCACTACCCCACTCATGTCAGCACTAATAGAGGGCCATGTATACAGAGAGTAGTAACCATCATTAACATCTGTCGCTAACAGCAAGTGTATGTTAGTCATTTTCAGTTATTGGCAGTGTGCATTGCTCTGGTCTTCCAGATGTTCATACTGTACATGTGTTCCCTAACACATGTGCTAGTGCTAGTTATGCAGTTACCATTACCCCAGGCACTTATAGCTGAGCTGCTGCATGACTGCACCATGTGCAATGCAGCAGAGTAGCTACTGTATAATGTGCGTGCAATAGAGGCTCTCTGCCACCTAGTGGTTACAGATATATTAAGATGCCAAGTGCAGGTTCACTCAGGTCAGCCAGTGGAAGTGTGGTGATGTCCATACAGTAGTTAGATCAGTCTGTTCAACTATTCTTTTAAATATAAATCAGTTGGGGAAAAAAAAAATAGAAATGATATGGATGTTGAATGTAAATGAAATTCATTTGGTTTCTTCTTAATTAAAAATTTATTTATTTCTGTACAATAAAAAATATCCAGTGGTACCATTTACAAATATTGTTTCTAAAAAAAAAAAAAAAAAGATTAAATAAATTAAAATGACAATACAGCTCAATTAAAACTCAAAATGAGCAAAATACAAACAGTATTTCCAGTCCAAAAAAAAAACAAAACATATAAAGTTAATCTAATCCAGCTAACTGTGTAAATCAGGTTTGTAATCAAATCATTTCTTTTCATTTAAACTAAATTATATTAAAAGTGAAGTTCTCAACAACAACAACAACAACAACAAAAGAATTCCCACAGATTCCAGCACACCCCTTTACTGCAAAACAGATTTTTAGTTCAGAAGAAAGAATATTGAGTTGAAGATGAATCCTAAACCACGGTGAGTGCATACAGCAAGAAAGAATCCAGGCTGAATCGTTTTACAGCTCAATGATATGCATAAAAAAAAACAGAAAACATTTGAGCTGTAGATCTGAAATGCTTGTTTTCTACAATGTGGCAGTTATAAGCCCACACAATCACATGGCCCTAAAAGCAACATCAAAGCGCTGGAATTATCCCAAATCCGACACGATCTGATGTAACTTGTTTGCTGGAACTGGGTTATCACAGACAATCGAGTCAGCACATAAACAGCTAGTGAACTAACTTTGAAAGGCGTGATTCGAAGCCCACAAAAGTTACAAACCTTCAAACATTTTGCAAAATGCCGAGCCGTGTTACCAAAGGTTTATTCGACTTGACAAAGTAGAAAGCAGTTGAATAACTTTTTTTATTTCTGCCAGTTTTACAGAATATAAGGTGCTGGGGAGAAACATTCTTCAGAGCGAGACCTGTGACACCAGCTAAATGTCTTGTATCCCACTGCACAAGGCACATTAAGATCTGATTTGGATTGGATGGCCCAAACCAAATTCAAATACGATTTGGTGTTCAATCTTTTTTTTTTTTTTTTGGATTAAATCGACTGGAAAAGTCTGTGCATCATAAATGTGAGTGCAGGTACAAAATGGCTCCTGAATCCTCCAGTCTTTTTAAGGCTTCACCTTCATGATTGAGGTCATGGTATGAGTTCTGCAACAGAAAGAAAGAGGAGAATCAGCATTCAAGAGAATCGGATCCCTTCGCAGCGTGCATTTTAAAACACAGGCTATATTTGAAGCTCTGCAGACGACTGCGACCCACCTTCATAGACTTCATGGTGTCGTATCCATAGTAATGGATGGGCTGTTTTTGGCTCTTTGAGTTAGGGTATCCAAATCCAGCAATGTGGACCACATCACAGTAGTTGAGGGCTACGAACACAGCGAGGATACCCGTGGTAGGATGCACCGGCTTCTGGAACAAACAAAACTTAATGACAGCCCACTGACACAATTCAGTGTCTCCTGACAACATCTTAAAAGCTCCTGCATGTGTAGGATTTTAACATTTCTGTCACTGGAGACTCGTGGTGACAGCATCAAAAGAAATGCTCTGGCAGGCAACCGATACCCAAGAAATAGGATGAAAGCAACGAAAAAAAAAAAAAACTGCAACAATTGTCTTGTTTCCCACAAAACAGAAATGCAAGCCATCAGAATCATAAAAAATTCTACTGATGATGACACAACATATCATCAGCTACAGATACATTCAGCAGCTCTTGTATAAAAATGTTTTTCACTTAGTACAGAGCTAAAATCTACATGCACTCAGCATGATGTTTGATGGACAAATAAAAGAGAATATGAAATAAGCGTTATGGGAAAGCTAGAGCTGAGTGTTGTACAGTGCACTCCATCAGCTGGCAGGAAACTGCAGCCTCACGTTTTAGCACTAGATGGCGATAGAGGGCAACAGAAAGTGCTGCCCTTGACCTTAACTTGCAGTTCATGTTCATAGACTGGACATAGTGCAGAATACTGTCCAGTGACTTCAGCCTTAATTGTTGTGAATCTCCTAAAACCCTCTAAATGTTTTATTTCATCTAGCTTTTGCTCCTACAGACCTTGAACGCACTTATTGTACGCTGCTTGAGAAATAGTATCTGCACGATGAATGTTATGTAACGTAAAACATGCAATGTCATGTGAGCAACATTGTGAAATTGGCAACAGCGCGATGAAACTTGCAAACCGGCAAACCGATTCAAATGATTCAGTCATTAGGCGGTCACCGCTCATTTGCTCTTCTTTTAAACAGCATTACCTGCACCGTGCCCTTGACCACCAGCTTCCCGAATGTCTTGGTAACAAGACAGAGGAGTTACTGCACGTAAACAAGTCTCACCCTGCAAACTGGGTGTTTTCCAGCAGCTCGCTCACTACCTTCATGTGGCCTCTTGTGAAGAAAAGCACTCTTGATGCCAGTAACGAGTAACAACTTTAGACCACATTTCTGTTTGAGGTTGATATAAAAAATGTCATAATAGACTTTAAAAATACATTTGAAAGAAACCTTCTGGAGTATTCTGGTGCTTTTCTGCTCTCGTGCAGCATTTGATACAATGCATTACCTTGTCCTTATTAAAAAGTTCAGATTTATTTGAAGTGGGCTTGTGTGAGGTATTCATCCACAGTTAGAGTATTACCTACAGAGCTAAGACTGCAGTCAGGACACCCCCGGTTTAGATAAGCAGGCAGGAGTCCTGGTACAGACGCTAAGCAATGGACTGCTGTGGACGGGACTGACAGAAAAAACGTATTTTAGCCAAAGGCCCACCTCAAAAAATCAACAGCAGCAGTGTACGCTGTATTTAGAATATTTTCACTGCTTTACACTGCCGTCAGACAGCCGTTCTCTTTTGGTTTGCTTGCTTCAAAGCTACCAGAGTTCAATGACAAAAACACTAATCTTGTTTTGCAGAACACGGGAGGTGCCGGTCCAAAGCCGCCTCGAACGACGAAACCAAACCGTCTGCTCAGATCCAGGCTATCCATTTAAAATGTCAAAGTCACACAATAACACGAGCACACTAACTGATTAAGGCAGCGGTAGACCAGCAACTTCTGTGTTGAAATCCGGTGACTTTGAAGCGAATGAAGAGAAATGGAGAACAGCTTCAGTTCCCCATTGGACAGGGTTGTCTGATGGCAAAGGTAAGGTCTAAATATAGTATGTGCTTCAATGAATATTGTTCTTTTCTGGCTAAAATGTTTCTCTGCTGCAGCAGTACATGCTTAGCGTCTGTGATAGGACTCCTGTCTGCTTCTCCACAGTCAGTCACAGTAACTATGGGTAGGCGCCTCATGCTACCCTATTTCAAAACATCTGAACTATTCCTTTAAAAACACAAGTCCTAAATTCAATCGAGCCACAACTGTTTTATTATTGGGGACAATCATTTTTGTGTCTGTTTATTACATTCTATCCACAGCAAATATAGTTTATCTGTCCATTGAGGTGTCAAAGCGTTTTTTGTTTTTTTTTTTGCTTCATCTGCTGCTGACAACCTTGTTAGCTGCCTTATGGAAATCAGCAACTGAATGGAACAAAAGTGAGATTAAGCTTATCAGAAAACAAGAAACCCAATTTTCATATTTAAAAATGCCTTTCTGACAAGGAATCGTGGCTCTCATTCCTCCGACACAAAAACATGGTGATTGATGGACAGCATAAAAAATATTTAGAAATAAAAGTATTCAACTGCCTTTGCTAATTATATTGAATTAATTAACAGTAATCAACGGAAAATCTATTCAATGATGAAGTGAAAACAAATCTTTATAAAACTGATATTTAGCAGAAGCTCTTTGGGCACCAACTACTTCCTTAAATTGATTGAATTCAGTGTTGTTCAAACAATAAACATGTCAAGGGGAGGGGTGAATTTCTATTTATGGCACTGTGAACATCTGCTGGTATCACTGATACGTAAAACCTTCCGTTAAAGTTGGTCAGAATAAGAGCTAAAGAGAAAGAAGCTGAGACGCTGAACAACACACTCCATCCCGGACGACATTACACCTTCTGGCTAACTCAAAGCCTAAGACAGATTGTAGATAAATCACAAGGCACCCAGGAGGACAGGAGTACCAGGTAATATCCCAGTTTGACTGCAGCTGGGGACCTTTGCTACATGTTTCATGTCTGACTCTGTCAAAATCCGTATTTTCTATTGAAAAGAAAAGGGAAATGTCCCATGTAGCTTAAAATCTTAGTCCTAAAAATAGTGCTGAGATACATTCTTCTCCTGTTCCCTTGTCTCTTGTGATCTGGCTTTTCTAATAACAGGAAAAAAAAAAAAAAATGAAGGGACATTACCTGACCTCAGTGACATGCCTTTTTAGAAATAAAACTAATGTGAGATTTAATGAGTTGAGACACGTTTGTTGTGTCGTCCCTGGCGGGCTCTTGCGGCGCACAGAGATTTCTCTCTGCTGTTTGCCATTTCCCATAGGACTCTGTCAATGATTATCCATGTTCACAGAGGCAAGAAGAAGAATCACTTCCACATGACCGCGAGATAGAAGAAACTTTCTCTTTCTATCCCTCTTCAAAATGCTCCATGCTTTCCCAACAAGCCTTTTCATTTGCTCTCTCCTCTGAAGCTTTCCATGCTATCATCAAGTTTTCCCTGCTAAACATACCAGTGTTTACAACGACCTTCTTCCTCTTTTCCTGTAGCAAAGGTTTGCTGAAAACATTGATTTTTACCAAAACTAAAGGTCAGCTGACACTGCTAAGGGAAATATCCCTGTGGCCATTCAAAGTGTGTGTACCCGAATAAGCAGAATCTTTTGGGCGAATCGATACTTTTTCTCTTTAAAGGAATAGTTTGACATTTGGGGAAATATAATTACTAGCTATCTTCCCATTACAGGGTGAGTATCGGTCTCATATCATGTCGTTTAATCTGTCATTGTGGTTTTACAGAGTAAAACCACAGAGACCGTTTGTTGGCCAGAATGACTTCCTCAAGCCGCCGTCTCCCATCTTTATGCTGAGCTAACTTTCTAAGCTGCATTTGTGTAGATATTGTCAGTGTCCTACTTGGGAATTTGCAGAAAAATCCTCCAATGTTGATCTCCACAAATTACAATTATTAAACCAAGCTTTCATACTGCAAGACCTTCATGAAAGCTGTCTCAACAAGTGTGAGCTCTGCTGCAGTGATACAGATGGTAATCTGATCAGGGCAGCCTTGATACGAAAATGAAACAGCCTCTTTCCTGTGCTCTTCTGTCCTCTCTAAAACATTACACCGGTTTAATTTACTTCTGCACTGAGTAAGGCTGCCTTCTTTCTTTAATTCAGAAACTGATGAGCACCCCGCAATGGGACACAGCTGACATTGTGTGTGTGTTAGCCTCATGTGGTCGCCAGCACACGGGCGAACACCAGAGCTCTGCAGCGGCCCGGCGCATAGTTTGGACGCAAGCCCATGGAGCCTTGGTGAGAGGGCGGCGAGGGGGGTTGCATACTGTCACCAGTGCGAGCCAGAGATACAAGAGCTCAACACAAGCCTGTGTTTGGGCAGACGGGTGTGAACATTAGAGTTATGTGTGTGCCTGCAATGCAAAAAAAGAAAGGAAGGAAAAGGGAGAGAGAAGTGGTTGCATGTGTGAGAGCATGAATTTGTGCTTGTGTGTGTGTGTGTGTGTGTGTGTGTGTGTGTGTGTGTGTGTGTGTGTGTGTGTTGAGGGGGTCCTTGTCTATCTGGCAGGGTCATTAGCTGAGGTTGGGTGGCGTGCCTGCAAAGAGGAGGTCTGCTGCAGTCAGGTCTCCTGCTGGTATTTGGTGGATGAGGAATACCCGAGGACAGAAAAGTGTAAAGGGACTAAAGAGTGAAGATTGAATAAAGGTGGTGAGAGAAGTCTAGTACAATCACTGATGTTTTAATACTTAAAGCCAGCTAAATTTAGGCCCCAGTTGTCCCTATGGCTGTATCTTTCTGCTCCTCCAGGCCACCATCCTCTCCTCTCGACCGCCTCCATAAAATGTGTGCAGATGGCGCAGGGCTCCTGTCGGGTGAGCCCGCTGATCGCCTGTAGGATCGCCGCCTTCCCACTGCTCACTCTTCTCATGCACCAGCCAGTTGTGTTTGTACTGCAGTCCAAAAGGGTAACCCCCCCCTCCCCTCCCCTCTCATCCTCTACCCCCCACCCCTCACTCTTTGACAGAAAGGGCTCAGGAAAGGGGAACAAGCAGAACCAAAACAAAACTTGGCTCGGGCCCACTTCAGAGACGATCCCCACCAAACCCAGAACAAGCCCCACTTGGCAGATGGGATGCACTGGGCCAATAAAAACGTTCATTCTACATGAGTAATAGCCCAAGTCAAAACACAGGGTGTTTCAAAATCCAATCGCCTCAGCCAAAGAGAGAGCTGAGGTCCAATACATGAAACAAAAACAGATCAATGGTACACTGCAAAAAATGTCATGTGTCATGTTTTCTCATTGCACAATCGCTGCTCTTCAGTCGTCGCCTTAGTTTGTGGTTATGTTTCCACTATTGTTTGTTGAGTTTAGAGTTTAAATCTTGACTTTCCTTTGCTTCATCTTTTACTATCATGTTCGTTTCGCCCAGCCAAAAGTCACAAAACATGCTCAGTCATCAGCTAAACCTTGAAATCATGAAAAAAAACACTGATGGTCACAAAATTCGGACATTTTCCCCGAGAGAACAGCAATAATCAGCTTAACAGGGAAGGAACGCTGGGAACTGGACTTTTTTTTTCTAAAAACGCAGCATCTGGTTAAAATTTAGACAATATTTTGGCTTTTGTTCAAAAGCCAATTATTTTCTAGGGATTCACTCTGTAGCCTCGAAGACATGAGGAGCTTATCGTGTAATGAGATGCCATGCCAGAATGCCAAGCAGAAGCTAATCTTCGTCGTGTTTCGCAGTAATTGGATCCACAAAATTGTTATTGACCCGGCTACATTTCAAGAGAAATGCCTCTTCCAGTAAACTCTTTATCACAGTGCTCAAGACGTATCACTCGAGAAGCTGTGCCTAATCAGTGGATGCTCCATCAAGCCTCGTTAACATTCACATGGGAAGTAGGGAAGGGCAAAAAGAGAAAAAAGGGGAGGCATGGGAGAGAGGGAACAAATGTTCTGGCGGAAAAAATCCAGCTACTATAAATGGTCACTATTAACGAGCCTCAACAGAAGCACAGTTATAGACTGATTAGAGCATTAGATAGACTGATTAAATTAGGGATTTGCTCGGTTTGATTCAGGACAGGGCAACAGTTTGGTCTGGAGCTGAACCCAAACTTCTGGTTCTATAAAAATGTGATCTCCACGCCTGCACCGTCGCGACCGTGTGGAAGTGATCTCTCACCTGTTTGCTCTTGGGATGCAGAGGGATTTGGAGCAGTCTGTCCGCAGTCTGGTGCAGAAAGTGGGGGTCAAGGACTCTGATTTTACTGACGTCACCCAACCAGATTTGGGGAGGGGGCTTCCAAAAGCCTTTCCTGACCTGGAATGTACACACAAACACAGAGAAAGATAAGACACAGGATGTTGTGAAATTGAAAGGAACAAAAGGGCAGAAAGAGAGCCAAAGACTATTTTCAGTTGACGCACTGAGTTCATTTACGCTAGCAGAGATGCAATTGAACCTACTGTATGGCTCCTTCATGTCTGGGGGCAGCTAAATCGATGTGCAAATTAGCAGGTAATGACCCTGCAACTCTTAACGGTAGGAGGCCGGAGGTGCTGCGAGCAACAGAGTGAAGGATGTCTGTGATGGAAACTACATTTAGCTCCGAAGGGCACGGGCATCGCTGAGGTCGAACCTTTTAAGTGTTTGTTCCTGATACGGATGGCTGGCAAGGGCTGGGAAAGAAGCTAAAAGGAGTGTGTTTATATGAGGTGCAGAGGGAGAGAGGGAAAGCGAGACAGGGCGAGACGGGCAAGCTAGCTCGTGTGTGTGCGTGTGTGTGTGTGTGTTTGTGTGAGAGAGAGCGCATTCTCACACATATCCTGTACCCTCTTCTCATTATAGAGGATCTCTTTGAGCCATCGTAGATCCTGCTGCTTGAAGGGCACCAGGACCATGAGCGTGCCGGGCTCGTTGTGCAGTCCGGGGTTGTAAGAGGCCGACTCGGGGTAGAAGAACCTCATGGTGGTCTTGTTCCCCACGTCGTCCTCATAGCCTCTCACCGGGGCGTCATTCAACCTAAGGAGAGACACGACACTACGATCAGAGGCAAACTTCAATGTCATACGTGAATTTAAATACTTTTCCCTGAGTCCGACCGAAAGTATACACAGAAATAGAAACCGTAAGAATAAGTTCCATAAAAAAAACATTCAAAATCCTCTTGACATTTGTAGTTGACAGTGTAGGGGAAAATGATTTTTGGACTCAATGGCATCACATAAAGGAGAGTGAAGCTGTAATGCTACGGTTTAGCCACGGTGTCAAACTTGCTTCACTGTTCACTGTCTCGCTCTTCCTGTATCCAGTTCTCTTTATACATTCATGGATCCACTGGCTAACCAAGCTAGGTTTCTGGTTAGCCAACGAACAAAGGAGTTAATCTGCAGTAATAACATCTATTGCCCATCATTTCAAGTTTTTCCCATTCTTATCCATGCGCGGCACAAGGAATTACACTCAAAAATGAATTTATAATAAACATCTGCATGTCAAAGTGTCCAAGTAGTCGATGTAGTTGATCTTGGGTGTGTGCCATAAAATCAGCAATCAGGATGTTTTTGTACTCAGGCCTCTCTACACCCTCCACATATGTTCTGTCACTTCCTAGAGAGGACCAACAAAAACATGCTTTAAAATGATACAGTAAGACAAATCCTGTATTCTGAAGACGTCCCTGCTTCATTATTTTGAACTAATTCTTAACACAACATTTTTTGGACCAAATAATTGACACAGTAGCACAGGCTGGGAGCTTGTTTGGTTAAATGATTAGTCTGCACTTTGGAAACGTGTCTCTCGACAGGCTCTAACGGTGTTTCTATGACAAAACCAGCCCCATGACGTCAAACTCTCAGGCATGCATTGAATTCTGAATGTCAATAACCTTACTCTACTTGGCCAGGGAGCGATTAGCTTCTGAGAGGAGAGGGAGAGATGTGGAGTGGTGGGGAGGGGGGGTTTGGGAGGGTAGAAAAATGCATTGTGGCTAGGCCAAATTCTGGCTGTTTGAAAGAGGCTTATAAAAACTCAGAATGCATGTGTTCATTCCAAGGCTGTAAAGTCAGATCTGCAGAGTGCTTTTGTCCCCGAGTAAACTGAATGCTTTCTTTCTCTTTTAAAGAGAAAAAGTCTGCTAATTGCTGAGAGGACGGCTCTGTGTCAGGGTCAGGCGGTCACACAGTCGGATACTGTCCATCATTAGGCTACAGCCAAGTGAACATATATCCAGATTTCAGTGGAAGATCACCACATTCCCTCTATGGGGTCATCTAGCATCCATCTATTCCTAATTACTCAGCCCTAACAGTCCTGAAGCATGAAGTTGATTATGAAGAAATCTCTGGTTTAGAAATTAAAACATTACTGTTGATGGGTCGTTTTTGTGTTTATTCATTTATTCATTCCTCCTCTCTACAACATGTCAACTAGTCAACATTCATAATAATAACTGAATGTGTTAGAACAGTACTTCCATAAGGCATTCTTCTTTGTGCTTACCGAATGACCACATCATATTTGTTAATGATGCTTCCCAAGGAGCTGTTTTTAATGGCAAAGCCATTGCCAATGACTACACAGGTTCTGCATTCAAGGCTGTGGAAAAACACAGATTAGATATGTCTTAGTGCCAAACCTGGATTTATAGTATTTTATGATCACTACTATACGGCACCATGGACTTTAACCTGTAAAATAAAACAAATGATATAATTGTCTAACGAATAATAGAAAGGTGGGTCACGGAAATCAACCTTCTAGCTTTGGTGTCATGTGCCAGGTTGCTGAGCCCCATGTGCTCACACTTACTTTTCAATGTTGGCTGGCAGCTGATAATTAGCAGTTATAGCAAGAACTTTCAGTAGCAGCAGCTCTGGGAGGGAAAGCGAGAAAAGGAGAAGTTAAAAAAAAGTGTGACTTTCAATGCAGAGGTGGAACTCACATAAACAACATGATGGGCGTTGCTGC
Organism: Pempheris klunzingeri; assembly: GCF_042242105.1. Taxonomy (NCBI): domain Eukaryota; kingdom Metazoa; phylum Chordata; class Actinopteri; order Acropomatiformes; family Pempheridae; genus Pempheris; species Pempheris klunzingeri. The sequence continues at coordinate 20,484,721 of NC_092015.1, forward strand.
GATTCAACTGTTGTAAGTGAGTGAAAAATGTCACATCATAAATCTAATTTCCTGATTTCGCTAGATACATTGAAGTTGCACAGTTTCTTAACAAGGCACTTTCCCATCATCAGGCGTGGTCATTCAGTCAAAAGCCCAACAGTCAGAGGCACACCTTCATTAAACAACTGATAATACCAAGACTTGAGATATGTACTGAGTAAACTGAGCAGAGGATGATGTAGAATAAAACATACCGCTGCCCTTAATGCCATACGGTAATGCCAGGCTTGACAGATGCTCCCGCCAGAAGAAATCCTCCAGTTTCAGAAAGAGCTGTGTCCGTCTGCTAATGCTGCATGAAAAATGTCAGAGCGGGAATTACAACAAAATACTGCAGCGCACAGGGTTTTACTGTGTCGATGAATTATATTACAGGAGGGTTTGCGGCTAAGAGAGAGAGGGGAGGATATGAATGAGGCATTAAGACAGCAAGGATGAAGAAAACTACTTTTAATTTTTTGGCTATAACAAGTATCGAACCACACAATGGACAATGCTAACTGTGCTGCCAAACAGTACGGTATTGGCACATGGAAAAGCTTGACTGGTGCCTTGACTTTCACAAATGCTCTGGTATCTATTAAGCAGGTAAAACCAGACTCATTATAAGCAAAGCAGCCATTTAAATGATGTCATTCAAAAGCAATCCCCCTCATTAAAACCCTCTGTTGGCATTTCTCCGCCGAGGAGAGGGAAAAGAAAACAATAACATTCACAGAGCCTGTGGAGGGAGACAAATGTGGCAGGTTGTAATATGTGAAACAGTCGCTTTTCTGTGTTCGCTGGCTTCAGACTCCAGCTGTTTATGACCTACTGTCTTTGACGGTGAGTCTCTCAGACATTTATTGCCCTCGTGTGCCAGCTAGCTCTTCGCAGGAGATGTGGATGAATCTCCAGGGAGGGGTCTAATTAGAGAAATGTCATTGTGATTGCCTAGAAGGCCTCCCTGTGCCTGTAATGACTGATGTGAAAATCCAAGAACAAACAACCAAACAACGTAACGTGAGAATGAAAATCGCGTTCTTTTACATGGGTAAACGCAGTGAGCGCGACTATTGACTCTTTAAAAGGTCAAAGGGCGGGCAGTGGAAGGTGTTCTGAGCTGAAGAAATAAGCATTAATCTTGGTGGAGGTTGCGACAAAGCACGGATAGTGACCATATCACTATTATGTAAGACCAACATTAGATATACAGCTGAATAAACAGATATTAGAGCAAGAGAAAATAAATGAGAGGGAGCTCAGGTCTGCAGAACAATGATTACTTAACAAGGCAAAACCCGAGGAGGACAAACAATCTATTGTCTGTCTTCCGACATTGGGTTTTATATTAACTCTCCCTCTCCATCCATTTCACGAACACATTCTAGAACTTACTGTAATCATGATTTAGATGGAAACTCATTTTTTTACAACAAGTCCTGTTCTTTCTCACTCAAATATTCTTTTCCTCCATGACTGGTAAAGATCAGCCCTAACAGTTCCAAGGAGCCTGGCACCTAATGTTCAAATAAAAACGTTGGCATACCTTTCTCCCTTAATAAGCCATCCACTCCCCCACCCCCCCCAGTTTGAAAAAAAAAAAAAAAACACAGACATGCCATTACTCACTTAAAGTTAAGGCTCTCCCACTTCTTCTGGGTTAGCCAGCCACCACACAGCGACTTGCTACTGTTCAGAGACTTGCTGGTGCCTCCGTAGCTGAAAGACAGACAATCACCACAACTGGCATGAAAACTACTGCTGAATCCATAAAAACGCAGCGTGCCAGTAACTGGGTCCAGAACGCTCAGAAAGTGCAAGAATGGGCAAACGCGAAAGGCCTAAATTGACCAGCAGCTCAGACCGCCGGATGATCAGAATGTGGGTTGCCTTCTTAACTTTTAGTGACTCAGCACTGCACAGACCTCATGAGCTTACTTGATTTACCAGAAATGGGCATTTCTGTGATTGTGTGACCTCAATACCAGAGCAATGAAAGAAAAGAGGAAAGAAATGGTTGTTGCTGGTGTGTGTGTGTGTGTGTGTGTGTAATTACCTCTGAAGTATGGCGTTGGAACAGTAGTATGTGACAAAGGAGACGAAGAAGAGGAGAACTGGGAGAAGCCTAAGGCACCATGCTGGAGTCAAAGAGGACAAAAACAGAGGCAAACATACAAGAATTAAAAAAATAAAATAAAAACTGTGACAAATGTCACATACAGCACATGATGGTTGACCCATTAAAATGAGATTTAGTGGTTTCTTTGATTTAAACGTGTGTGTAAGGGAAAATAAGAATAGGTCAAGAGCAGGTCATCCCTCCGAAGCCAGGTGTGATATGAGCACCAGCATGGGTTCTGAGAAACGAAACTGAAATGAGTAGCATGATGGGTGGTCCACAGGAAATGTGCCATCCACTATGGTATCTATTTGATAACCGAGAGTGAAACTCACTAATTAAGGAGAAGCCTTTCAATGAAAATGCAGATTTCTGTTGGGAAATTGAATGGTGTAGAGTTAATATGCACTGTAATCATGAGTTCTATGATGTGATTTGGGCCAAGAGTGACTAAGTGAGTTTCGGAAAACCCCTGTTGAGTAGTCCGAAGCCAGGGTCATTTTACCATATCGTCATTAAATTATCCTCAGTACACTCAGCTTCTCCGTTTCTTCCATCTATGTATGCTGCACACTCATTGAGTTTCAAGGGACCATGTGAAGCTTAAGCTTATGTGCGATGTGAGCTTCACCTGTCTAGCGGGCAGAGACACAGACATCAGGTTTTCAGGAACACACACAAATATCTAAAATAATAAGAATAAATACTTATTAAAACATTTAGGGAAATAGGCATATTGATTTTATATTATAAGAGTGAGACGTGAAGATTGATACCACTTTGATGCACTAAATATCTGTACACTAATACTGTACTGGAAAAAATATCCCGTTACAGTATATATCTTGTTATAGTGTGTATCTTGTTTCAAAATGTTTCAAGCTGCAGTGTTACAGGAGGTTTTGTGTGCTGTTACTTCTTGCCCCGGGTACAGCCACTTCCCGCTGGTTGCCTACCAACCTCACAGGGATGACAAGACTGAAAAATGCTGAATTATTCCTTTAGGAAGACAAGTAACCAAGTACCAAGAAATCTACTGTAACTAAGTGCGACATTTAGAGACAGACCGTATTTCAAACACTCCGATGGCACAAACAAAATAGTGCAACCTTTAATAAAACTGTCACCGTGGCTCATTGGAAATTAATCACCGCACAGGGTTTTTGTCTGTGGCACAAAGGCATGGGAGCCTCTTTAAATCAAAGGGAAAAGTTTAAAAAAAAAAAAAGCACAGAGACAGTTTTGTGTTTTCCCATAATCATTTACATTGGGCAACATCTGGAGTAAACATGCGCTTGCAATTTTTGCGAAGTGACTAAATGCTGTTGGGCAACAAGTGTGGTTATGATCGTGGAGTCCAGGATGTTGGGGTGCCAGTGATGATCAAACTGTGAGTATGTTAAAGACAAAACAAAGTAATCGGTGGTGCTAAAGCGCAGGTAACCCCGTGGACAATAAGAGTGGTTGTAATGTTATAGATCTGATCATTAATCTGTGATAGAGTGCATTTTGGTCTGTAATCCTCTCATCATTCCATGTGAACTAACACACAGATCAGATTAGTGCTTTACTGGATATCAAGAGGGAGAAAAGTCCCATTTAAGTAATCTGCTGTATGCCCACAACAAATCAGAACAAAGGGTTAACAGCAAAAAAAAAAAAAGAAAGAAAAAATCATTCTGTGGACAGATGTCCTCAGCCACCCACTTACTTTTAGTTGACTTCTGGGACATCTTCATGTGCTCCTTGGTCCTCTCATGTCTACATAGTGCAGGAGGTTAACCTGGTGGCGGGAGCAGAACGAAGGAAGACCGCATTTACCACATTAGCACCTCCTTTAATCTGCTTCACAAATAGTGTCCTCCCCTTGTGAGAAGATGATTTGAAAGAGGAACTACTGTATAACACAATACACAGAAGGGCATGACACACACACACACACACACACACACACATACAAATAAACTGTGTTGACTAGGCTTTGGCTCAGTAGAGGGTAGAGTGCACGGGAGTGGCAGAGAAACAAATAGGTACAAAAAAGGGAACAAAAACAAAACGGGAGGGTGCACAGAAAAGATAAGGAGAGAGATACTGAGGTAGAAAGAAAGAAAGACAGACAGAGAGAGAGATAGAAGGGCAGCAGACGAAGGCTGATAAGTTTAAGAGGATCTGAACTGAGGAACATTTGCAATCCTCCAGCATCACATCCGCCTCAGCGCTGTGTGCTTGGTTCAACTGTTCTTCAGAGAGTTCAGATTACAGCTTAGATCAGATTAAAAGGAATTTAACGCCACACACATCTGACTATTTAATGCACAATGCACAGTTTAGCCACCACCCTCCTGATTCATGATTTACAGAGGCCAGAGCCTTCCACACACCCAAAGGGCTGCACTGCTTTAGAAGCTGCACATCACTGAGAATCAATAGCAGACCGAAGGAGTGCACAGCTGAATATCTATTTTGAGACGTGCATGCGTGCACATGTACTCTCTACATTGCAGCAATAGTAATGTAATACTGCTGTAAATCTACTAGTAAAGCATGCACGCCTAAACTTGGACACAGCGAAGGAGTGGAAGCCACATGATCGATTAACACCACCACAGGGACCTTCTGCGGATTTTATTTTGCAATATGCGGACATTCAAGCCCCTCCCTGTAAACATAAAATATATTATGACACTGCAGCCTCCTGAATCAAGGGTGTAGTTTCTTGGAGTTCTAATGGGGTGGGTGTGTTTTCATCCTGAGCCGGATATGAGGCCGGGCTCTGTTTGTTTCCTCAGTTATTGTTTAGGAAATGACGACAGCACTCAAGAATGCGGAGTGGAGCAAACTTCAAAAGCATCTTTTTCTTTTATGAAAGACAAGCAAGATGATTTCTTTTCTTCTCTTCTCTGCTGTGCTGTTGGCTTTGGCAACAATGAAGATGTAACACAGGATCCAACTGCTCTGTGAGAGCTGTAATGTAGTGCCAGGGTTGTGCTCACGAGCTGATTAACCCATTAACCCATTAACAGTTTTGATGGCTGATTAAAAGTCGTTTATTTGGCAAAAATGCTAAAACATTTGCTGGTTCCAGCCTCCAAGATGTGAGAACATGCCTCTTTTGTCATTCTAACATCATTATGAATATCAAATAAATGGACTTTTGGTCAAAATAATAGTGTCATTTTGGGCTTTTTGGAAATTTTAATGGACATTTTTTACTGTTTTTTAATTTTACTTCATTAAAAAAGGACAAATCACACAGTAGATGAAGCCAATGCCACTATAATCACGTTCTGACTCCTTGAAATGCAGTTGTTAGAAATTAGTAGTTCCAATAAGTACTGTAGTATATTCCTAAGGCACTTCATGATTAGCACATCGCTAAAAATTGAAAACTGGTGTCTTTAGTTTCCAAAAAATGAAAATAAGGGAACTGTGCAGCACCTGGTTACATATCAACGAAAAGCATTACAACAGAACATCTCACCTTTCCCCTCTTTCATTTCCAGTGATTGAATCCTCAGTGGTACGGATGTAATGTGTCTGGGCTTCTCCCTGTAGCCAAAGCAAAAAACAGTACGTAATATATAATAATAAGATAAATACATATAATAATATGATGGTACAGTTATATTAGGCTACGATAATGTGAAAATATGAAAGCAATTGGAAAACATCTGCACAATCAACTTGTTATTTTTTGTTTTCCGCTTGCCTTTGCACTTGATTAAGGAACTAAAAGAAGATTGCAGCTCCAAAACAGGAAACTCCATACATCCATGGCAGAGACTTTTGTATAACGGAACCACGGTTTGTGACACGGGTTTTGGGATGGACAAGGAACAACCGCAGAGGCACAATTAATCTATACACATGGAAATACAGAAATATGATCCTTTAATACGATACAATTCAGACATTCAGGGAAAAACATTTGCCGGTTCCAGCTCCTAAAATACTTTTCTCTGTTTTATATCATTGTAATTTGAATATATTTGGATTTGGATTGTTCAGCGGACAAAGCAAACAAACAGCTCCGATTCTTTCAAATTCTGAGGGCCATTTTTCCAATTTTCTAGCCTTTTCTGGACAAAACAAGTGATCAATTAATTGCAAAAATAACTAATGACAGCCTAATCACTACATACACCCCTACCATCATCCCCAACCTCCTCACCCCCCACCTTCCTGAACACAAGTTACAGCTGGACGTACTGCGGCTCTCAGAGGCGTGAAGCACAGGAGGCACAGAAGGCACGGGACCTCCTCACAGACACCACAGGCAACACAAGATCGGGGCAGCACAATAGCTGGCTGTGTGGGATAGAGTGCGTGGGGTAGGGGGGGAAAAGGATTGGGGCAGAGGGAGGGCTGGCTGGGACCGGGGGGAGCGGAGGGGGTCAAGGGCTGCGCTGTGAGATGCCGTGAGGCACGATGGCCGGCTGACTAACACTTGGCAAAAGTCCTCAAGATGTGAGGAAGCAACAGAGCAAATGCAGAGTAAAGATTTAGTCAGAAATGTCCTTCACCACAGATGTTCTTGAGGCGCTGCTTTAAGTCTAACCGTGGATCACCAAAGAAATGCAGACAGACCACTTAAAGAGTTTAGTCACACACTGCAATGATTAAAGATGAGTCAGGCAGTGCAGTGGAAGTAATTTCGGCAAAAGCACTCCATGGGAAATTGTTGTCAATGATTTATTGCTTAAAGCCTCTTCCTTGTAAATTCCCAGGGAAGGTGAAGGTTGAGAAGAGAAGGCTGAGGGCAAGACTAATACTATAAGTACTTGTGCTAATGCAGTCATTAATTAAGCTAATTATTACAGATAAGTACTTGTGTCAACATACGTTGGATGGTATTAACACAGGCTCTGTATTTAAGGTATTGTGTTACAGTAGCTGTGAGTGAGCAAACAATCGTTATCTCGTCCAGGTTCATCAATATTACTGGTCAAAGTAACGCTTGAAGTTTGTATAACGAATGAATTCTGAGAGACCACCGTGACGACATGTCCTTGAACCGTTAATCACTGTACAGAACACGAGGCCCAAACAGATTCATTGTGAGCTCTGTCGGGTCGATTCTAAATGGATAAAGTAGAGGTCCTTGCATAGCAGTGAGTACAGACATACTGTAAATGATGACTCAAAGTGACCTTCTCTAAGCCCCTTTTTACCTACCAGCTGATTTCCCTCAACCACTGACACACACACGCTTGCCCTGCCCACAATAGAAAATCAACTCTAAAACACATAGCCTAATCCCAGAATTTAATCCAGTCAGAAGAGCTAAATCTGGTGCGCATTTGTAACATTTTGACCGCTTTTATGAAGAAAAAGCTCTCAAAGATATTGCAGCTTTTTTTGCTTCCTAAACAGTGCCTGTGCATGTGAAACGGCACTTTCAGGGAGCCGTAACGGAGCAGGATGCAGGCGGCGGCAGATGAGACGCTGTGATACCCTGCAGGGTTTTTCTTCTTGTACTTTTGGAGAATTTTGATCCCGAGATGTGGCTCTTCTCCCAAATGTCCCAATCCTCTTTGTACTTCCACACTCCCAGGTTTTTAAAAAAAAAATGTATTATTAGTTAACCACACTGAAGGAATGAAGAAGTATCATGAATCTATCTCTAAACAATTCTAGATATAGGCCAAGAACATCCTATAGGACCCAAATTCTTCTTTCTTCTTTTCTTTTCTTTTTACGTCAGTGTGTAAAGTCCCTCTGCTCTGAAACGTACATGCATGAACCGACTCACTGAAACAGATAAACACTAATTAACATGGGTTGCGTCACTTCTGCTGTAACTGATCTGTAATTGCCTCATAATTACTTGTGCTTCTTGTTGCTCCAGGCCCATCCTCTGTTCTTTGTTCTCCACTTTCCGTTGAGCGATTAAGGTCATTCTTGGCTTCCTTTTTTTTTTTTTTCTCCTCCGTTTTTGTTTGTTTGTCACTTGGAGTTTAACATGTCAAATAAGCTGTGCAGAAGCATGTTTGCTAGATTGCGAGACTACATGTCGACCCACACTAATTCACATCTTCCGTAGAGTTCTTAGCCAGAAGGATATGATTCATAGTAGTAAAGTCTTCTTAATGATGGCAACGGGGCACTCTTCTTGATGAATGAATTGTGAGCCGTGCCTAATGTTTTGAGATACTTGCATATGTGGTGAAAATGAAACTGAAAGCAGATCAAATAAGTAACATTTAGAATAAAAATGTCAATTTGGTATTAGAATCAGAATATAATCTATAATTTTTTAGATGTAATTGTATAGCTGTAGATGTATTATTGCATGTTTGCATATGTGCCTGCACGCTTCCAGCCATGCACACCCTTCGGTGACTATGTCCGTCCTATTCACTACTTTGGAAATCAATCTGGTCGTAATTAGTTCTGTGGAGGACAGCGTTTGCTCGGTTGTATTTTGGCAGCAGATGGCCATTTCCAGTTAATCATGACAGTGTGTTCCCATACTAACATATTGAACCAAGATTGTGTATCTTTGGGCTTTATGGTCACTCAAATCAGCAGGCAGGAGCTCTAACAGCAAAAACTCATTTGTGTTTCAGTGCTGACCTTCGGATAGTGTTCAGTGTTTGGGAGGACGATCTGGGTGTGGGCCAGTAAGATATGAGAAGTGAAAGTGAATCAGTGAAAGTCAGTTATGTATTTAAGGGGATATCACCCTCAAAGAACAAAACCTTCATTCCCTTATTATTGTCTTTTCCATTCAACCAATGATTTTCATGTTAGAGGCAGAGTCTGCAGCCTTGGAGAAACTGGCAAGAGTAGCTACATTTTGAAAGTATCCAACTGAATATATCCCACCCTCTTCCTTTAGGCTTCCCACCCAAACACATGAACACACACTGCCTGACAAACGCTGGAGGACAAGTCTGGGACAGTGATGAGAGGACCGGCTACTGCCGCCGGGTCCCTTGTTGGTTCTGTACACAACCACTGACTGATCTTAATTTTTCAGTCTAACAAAACACCTTAAATGCCAAAATCAAAAGCAAAAACAGCCGTCACAAGCGGAAAGTTACCTTTAACTCGTACCAACCGCTCACTGGGCTCACTGTGCTTTGTGCCGTCAGCTCACTAAACGACAGCCTGTTGCAGTCAGCAGTGTCTCTCTCTCTCTCTCTGTGTTCGGCTCAGCAGGTCTGTGCCTCCTGCTGGGCGTCTGACAAGAGTCTGTCACTGAGCCGTGGTGTAAATTTTGGCTGCACTTTCTCTGCCATTCTTGTATAACTGCCTCGTTAGCTTTAGCCTTATAGAAGAATCCGGTCATGCGCAACGGGTGCACTTGTACCCGGTGCACAGGTCGGCAGGTACATAGGCAGTCAGAGGGGTCGGCCATACAGTCCATTGGACCAGTTTACTACAGTCTTGTGACAGCCACAGACTTTTTTTTTGGGGTCAAACTGTTTCATTTATTGGTTGTTGTGATGAGAATTTCAACCAATATAACAGAAAGCACTAAAATAAGTTGCAGACCCTGCCTTTAAAAGCATTATTCTGACGCCATGGAAGGAGATTTTCACCTGAGGATATAAGCTTAGCGACAGAAACATCTGATTAGAATACCCATCCTTTGTCATGTACTTAAGGCCGCATTAGCCCAACTGGGGGCCTTGAGGCGCACCCCCCCCATCGCCACATGTCTAAGCAATCTGTACACCACTTGTACCCTTTAAGTTAACAAATGTACAACAGATTTATTTATCTAATTACTAAATTGAAAGAAAAGACATATAAATGCAGCAGCCGCCGTAGGTCTCAAGATTACAGAACACATTATATGTCCTAGTAACAGGCCCTTGTCACTTCCATTGATATTGTGAATGTGTGTGTAGATTCACAAACCTGCTTGAGTTCATGCACACAGTAAAACCTCGGGGCCCAGACCTTGAGAGGCTGTTTTCATCTGTTCATATAGTTTCTACTATTGGGTTACATTTTTTTTTTTGTATTTGCCAGACTGTTTGAGCCCGATTGATTGATTCAAGAAGGAATGAGTCATTACTGCATGATGCACATCGTGGTGTTTGAAGATGATTTGCTACAAGTTTCCATGTTCCAAACATCTCTAAGCAACAAACCAGCCTGAATATTGTTTCTGTTGTTTTCTTTATTCTTTCTTTTTTTTTTTCTATTACTTGTTATCTACAACGAGATGACAGCAATGTTTATTATAAATGAAGTACTTAACGAAACGTCTCGTGCCATTGTCGTGCTATTTGCATGTTATGTAAAATAGGACTTTAGATTGTGACTCTCGTAGGTGCCAAGAAACACCAGACTTCTGCTTAAATTTCAACCAAGCACTGTAAGGTTTAATATAGCCTGTTAAGTGCTGAGCTATTTCATGGTGATTTCTGATGGCTCTGCGGTCATTTTTGAGGTCGCGGTTGTTAGTGTTTGAATGGGATCGTATTACACTGTAAGATATTCTGACAATTCAGTCCACTGCAGTCGAAGTGTGTTACATATTGGGCAGATTGTACTTTCAGTCCAACCCCCTTAGTCACTCTGACCAACCGCTCTCTCACCGTTATCTGTCAAGGTTTGACTTCCAGCGTGATCTACACAAAACTATCTTCCAACACAGCTAACTGTCAACCATCAGCTTCAGGTGGGAATGCACGACAGACAAGAGGCCTTTCAAGGACACAGTAGTGAAAGACTTCACATTATGTGAGTTTGTACCACAATAAACTACGGATAAAGTAGATTCAATGTCCCATTTTTGCCCCATTTCAATAAATGATGAGATAATTATGTTCGGTTTGGTTTAATCTGGTCCCAGATTTCTTAGCAAGATGGACATAAGTGATACAGTTTGAAATGTTAGTGACATATACCGACACCTGAAAAGCGACTGTATTCACTGATGTGTGTAATGACCTCAAAACAGAACAGTGCTCTTGGAAATGAAGGATGCATTTACAATTCTCGTTTCTTCAGTGGTCCGTTTTCCCTTCAGTTTGCTGGGTTTACTGATATCATGCTGTGATATTCCATTTTACTTTGTATATGTGATCTTTAAGTAGTTTAAGACATATTCCATTTTCTAATCACCTTGTTGGCAGTTATTTTGTAAACTTAAATGGATCCACCTGTCATTTACTTATTTGGATTTGTTCTTGTCTGTAATGAAAGCAAACGAAGAGGTGTACCAATGTTGTATGAATAAAGAAAGTGTCAGGAGAAGGTCTGGTTTCTTGTAGTTAATTGGTATAATGTTGTTTGAATGTATAAAATTCAACTAAAATTCACGTTCTGACACGTATTAAACAACAAACATGACAAACCATGACTGTGTCATAAACCTTTTACACACCTTTTAACAATTTCAGACCTCTCTATAAGCATGTAGCTTGTGTTTTATGGGGCAACACACAGATCTGTCACTGGCAAAGGGGCAAACAGGAACAAAGATCAAGTAAATGATTTTACTGAAAGGATCAAGTTCAGTAGACATCATGGCTACTGGGATGGCAGCACTTCCTGCTCTTCTTTAGGTTAGGAGCTCTTAAAAAGAACTCCCCTTTTCAGTATACCCATTCTTAACTATCCTCCTATATTGCTCTTGTTCTTAAACTAAATCACACAGGTGGTTTAGTTTAGAAACCTGTACGCCAGCTTTTGATTGATTCTGCTTAGAATCAACCTCTGAAACAGCCTCACCACTTTTCAGTCAGACTGACCGATCCAAGGACGAGTGCTTCACAGCAATCGCTGCTGCAGAGGGCACGATCTGTCTGTTGCCATGTGAAAAAAAATCTCACAAAGCCCCGTTAAATGCAACATCAGAGGTTACAGATGAAGAAAATGATCCCCAAAAAGAAAAAGGATGTAACAAACTAAATGTGTACTTTTCAGTCTAATCTTACAAGCACATTCAGGTGGGATGTGTGCAAAGAGGAAAAACACATATGGGTGTGAAATAAGCAACACACAGGACAACAATCCACACTTCTTAGTGACAGGAGTTACTGTGTCAGTGCAACAACGTAGGGGCAGCTCCCTTGACTGGTCAGATATACTTCCCAGTGTGCCTGGCTGTTGGAGTCACTGAGATACAAAACCAGGAGGCTGGAGGTTTGGTGCCAGGAAATTCCACATGGAGATAGACTGAGTGCCTCTGATCACAGGAAACATGACTGCCAGTTTAATAGCGTTAAATCTCATGACACCTCACAAACACAGCGCGGTCAAGTCGCTCCTCTCCCCCAATCTACAAACACATCCAGCCAGCTCCAAACTACACGAAAAAATAAACAAACTCGTGCCCAAATGAAATGTTCCATCTTGAGATCCACTGAGGCCAGTTTACAGCAGACCAGTGCTGTCTCATGCCTCCCAACAAGTACAAAACTCCTAACACACACACACACACACACACACACAGGCTTGCAGCTCTGTCTCTCTCTCTCTCTCTCTCTCTCTCTGGCAGCTCGGGTAAGGGCTTTTAACAGTGTTACTCACCAGCAGCGCTGCCCGACAGATGAGGTTTTGTAATCCTCGGAGCGCGCCTGTTGTACTGTACAATGATGTTGCAACCAAGTTCACGTTGCGTCTGGTGACAATCACTGCGTGGGAAAGGGAGGAAGGAATAATACGCGTCTGGCCGCAGCGCGCACACACTGGGTAGGAGCGGTGGTGTGACGCGAGCATCAAAGCTCATCCCTCTGGACAATGTAGCGGAAACAGGACCCGCTCAGGGTGGTGTGCTGTTGGTCGGACTGGCATGAAGACCGCAGCAGATATAGCGGTTTACCGGAACGCTTGCTCTCTCTCTCCCTCTCTCTCTCTCTCTCTCTCTGTTACAGCGCGTTCCCTTTTCTCTCAATGCGGGGACGCATGCGCACGTGAGTACGCGCACCGGAGAGAACAGATCCAAATACCACGGCTGCAAAAAAAAAAGGGAAAAAAAGAAGAAGAAGAAGAAGAAGAAAAAAAAGAGGAAAAGAGAAATGAACAAGTCGAAACCTGGTGGAGCTGGCGTTGAATCTGAAGTACTCGGGGCATCCAGATCTCACGTGTGATCCCCGGCCTATTGTGGTTATTATCAGTCCGCCTCAATCTGGAGTCTGATCCCACAGGGAACAACATGTGGAAAGACTTTGCGGTTGGCTGTGATGTTTTTTTTTGTTTTTTTTTTAGGCTCTGAACATAGCAGATAACAAAGTGAAACCAGTGGTGGAAAGTAATCCAGTACAGTTACTAAAGTACTGTATACTGAGGTGCTTTATTCCAGCATCACCTTCTCCTGCTACTGTATTCTACTAACTCCACACTTATTGTCTGCTCTAACTTCATGTGATATCTGTAGTCACTAGTTACTTTGCACATTCAGATTTATAATCTAGAATATAGATAACAGCATCAACTATTATTCTATATTAATTATATTGTATTAAAACTTAACGGGTGAAGTTGGGTGGGAGGGTGCAGATATAGTATGTAAAGTAGTTTCATTAGTTTGAACTACTTTACCAGTTCATATACTTTACAACATTATAGTGATCAGTGCAGTCAATTACAGTTTATAACGTAATACACAGCATCATGGGATGGGACAGGATATTATGATGCCAAAACTTTGTACTTTTACTTAAGTACAATAGTTAATGCAAGACTTTTACTAGCGACGGAGTATTAAATATGTGTGATGTTGCAACTTCAACTTGTAAGCAAACAATTACTTTTTTCCACCACTGAGTGAAACACAGGGGCAAGCAGGCGTGTAAGAAGCCCCTCTTTTGTGAGTGAAATTCAAAGTTTCAAAGTACATAAAAGCATCCAAGAGCATCAAAATAGAGTCGCCGCCAAATTAAACGTCATGTGCTACTATGCAGAATGGCTCATTTCATAATAACATATGGACTGCAGAACATATTTTGTTACTGGATTATGATTATTGATGTATTAGTGCGTTCATTTGTTCCAGCTGATACAGAGGAAGCTAATTTTGACCACTTTGTGTTAACTACTGCTGGGTAGCTTAATATCAAAACATTATGATTGACTTCTTGATTATATTTTGGGCTCATAATCTGAATCTACAGTGTTTCTACTACAAAGTAAGCAGTAAGTAGGTAAGGTGAGGTAAATGTAGTGCAGCAAAAATCACAATTTTATCTGAAATGTAGTGGACTAGAAGAATAAAGGTGCATTAAGTGAAATACCTCACGTGAAGTCAAAGAACCTCAAAACTCTACTGAAGTACATGACTTGAGTGGATGTAGTTAGTTTCCACCACTGGGGACAAAATGAACATCAGCTTCTATCCCTGTGGATGAGCGAATATTTGAAATGAGCTTCTATTTTCCTTTCAGTCAGCCGAGGTCCTGTTCTATGAACTCCTGTTATATTATATTAAATCTTAAAGTTTATTGCCTTGTATTATTCACATTTCCCCCCGCCAGCTGAGCTTTCTGTGCTCTCGCACTGAAAGGCTGCTATCAAGCTTTATTCTCAACTCATGCAGATTTGTTTTGTCTACGCGAGGCCACATCTGTGTCTGCACGGCGATGTGTTTGTTAGGATGGGAGAAGTCCAATGTCGGCCATTGCTTGTGCCAAAGAAACTACAGTGCATTCAGAAGTGCCTGAAGTGTGCTTGATCTTGGTGTGCACCTTCAAACTTCAGGAAGCCATTACAGATGCAGGTTTTTCCAGGAGAGGCTCTGGACTTAGAGACTGCTTGGGAACATGGAGAAATATGTATCTTTTTTTATTATTAAAAATGCCCACAGGGACGCAATAATGTGATGTGAGCATCAAAGTTCATCTCTAATGAACTTTGATCCAAGCAGATTCAGACACATCCAAATACCATGGCTGTGTAAATGCAGGCTGCCCGTGGGCTGAAATTGATGTTGGTTGTGTTGAAGTACACAGGTTAATGAACCCCTCCATGTCGGTGATCTTCTGCTAATGATGATGGTTTGCCCTATTCCCCCTCATTTCTCCCAGAGGGACCAACATCTGGAGAGTCATGTTGCTGTTGGCAGAGTCTTCGTTAATCTCCGTTTGTAAATGAGATAACAGAATAAAGCCTGAGCTTCTATCGGGCTTCTGCCGCACACAGAGGATAGATTTACTGGAAAAATCTAATTTAGACACGTAATCATGGCTCTTTTTATTAGTCCATGTTTAATTTCATTTGGAAAGACTTCACAAGTTTGACAAATAAGTCTGGGTTAGTTTCAGGTCATCATAAGTAAAGAAAAGCTACTTACCTCTTGATTTATCCACAAATCTTAGATCATAAAAACCAATGGCTAGATATCTCCTCTAATGTATCTGCTGGCAGCAAAGTTGTTTTGTGCAAAAGTAAACCTGAAGATTACACATTGAACAAATGTTTGCTGGCTCCGGACCAAGCACGATGACGGGGTTCCGTAAATAATCTGAGAGAGCCTGAAGGGTGCATCACTCCTTTACAAGCCTACTAATTCCACTGCAGCATTTCATTATCAAGTTATGGGCTCTATAATTCATGTCTGACGCCGCATGGGTACTTTTCATTCTGTCTGCATCGAATGCAGAAAATAGCACAAGACTTCTCTTAGAGACATGCAAGGGGGGACTTGAACTGTTGTTTTTGTGTCTACGGCGTACAGTTTTTCATTTTAATATCATTTGCCCGAGAAATCGCAGAATTCTTGGAGATCCTTGTGTCTGGGTATTTCGAATGGAACTTCCTGTTCAGGTCCAGTCAAATTTTTATTGTCCACCAAAATGAAAACGGTTTCTCAGCAAAGGCAGATTAAATAAATCATAAGCCATGTCAAATATTAAATATAAACACAATAAAACAATAGGCCAGTGAAAGGCAGTTTATCTAGCGAGGCATACTCGCTAAATAATACATCACCTGGCCTTGATAGAAACTGTATGTAGAGCTCATCTCACATTTTGTGTGTAAAAACCGTTGTGCCGTTGGATCTGACGTGCAGCATTCTCATGTCTCATCGCACTGTATGGCCTATATTCACTCAGAAACCCAGTAAAATGTTTGGATCTCCTGCTCTCCTTTAATTAACCCAGCTGGTGCTTCACTGTAGCACGGCAAGCTGAATTTACTCACCACAGATAGAAACGTCCAGGTCAGTGCCGCCGCGCCCAGCAGAGACCACCGTGGTGACTAGCAGCTAAGTGCTTTTCCATACTGTTGGTGGTCCGAAGCGTAGCGGCTTGCCATCCTGTGGCCTGAACTCCCTTCGCTTCCAGCTCTGTGCTTGAAGTGCTGGGATGCTGACACATAGCACGCCTGTTCAGGGGCTTTCCATTCCAACAGTGAAATTGTGTTAATCTTGTCAACTACTTTTAGACTTGGTCTTACCCCTGAGATCAAAAGACCAGTGTGAGTTATAGTCATATCTGCTTTTACTGACTTTTTAAGTCAGTTTTTATATTTTAGTCTAGTATCGGTTTTAGACACCGTGAACATTTTAGTCAAAGAAAACACTTAACATATAAGTGTAGGTGTAGACCAAGAAGGGGCATTTTAGTCACACCTCCACACTAGATTTACATTAGATTTAGATTTAGATTTCACTAAAATTAAAATTGGTACTAATTGGTCAGAAAATGACTGTGTGAATGTGCTAGGATTGTATTAGACCACTGTTTTGGTGTAGGCTTAATATACAGCTAATACAGCTTAAAGGAATAGTTGGATATTTTGGGAAATACGTTTTTTTTTTTTTTGTTTTTTTTCTTGCAGAGAAAACACCATACTGTAACCAGCTCAAAGCTTTAGTGCGTAGTTGGTGGTGCATTGCAGGCGTGGAATTAGGCACCAGGAAGATGATCTGGGCCTGCAGGAAGAGAAATGTGCTGCCCTCCAGTGAGAAAAGTAGATATGGATGAAATGATCATTTAAGAAAAGGTCAATTTAATTTCAGCTTCTCTCAATGAAAATATTGAGAAATTGCATGAAGGTTGTACTTTAAAATTCTAATGTAGTCGCCTTTTTTTAATTAAAAAAAAAATCAAAATGCTTGTTAAATGTTAAATGTGTCTCTTCTCATCTTTGGCATGGAAAGAATGGCTGTTGACACCATTATGCACTGAACCCGAATGTTTAGCATTATTGTATTAAGATAGCTAAATACATTAATGTATATGAATAGAAATATATTAATGTTGACACAAATGACTACTAATAGTATGGAAGTTAAGTTGCTTTTCATTTAATATAATTTACATGTGAAACTGCTTTTCTCAGAAGTTAGTAAGCTCCCCTTGTGTTTGTTTGTGTGTGTGTGTGTGTGTGTGTGTGTGTGTCATCTGGAGGAGGATTTGTTATGGTAACAACAAAAGCCTCATAGAACATCTGTGCCTCTCAGATTAGTCTAAATTTTCATGCTACAATGCTGGCTCACCATAAAAGAGCCGCTTATCAAGGGTCTTTTATTGTGCTCCTAAATATCTGCCGTTTGGGGGGGGGGGGGGGGGAGGGGAGCGGGAGGATGATACAGTATTAATAAAAATCAGAAAAAGAGAGCTCTTTGCACTTCTTAGAGGCAGATGGTGTCTACTAAAAAGAAAAAAAAAAAAAAGCCCCGCCATTGTCAAAAAAATAATAATATGGGATCACATATGTTACGCTCCAGTTGACTCAATGAATACCTGATATTCTTGAGTGGTCCAAATGCCAACTATCTGAAACAAAGCACTGCCAGTATGCTTGATTAACAAGGGAAGGTGCTGCCAAGGACATTTAATCAACAGAGAACTCAAAGTTTTTCTTTGGAAGCGTTTCTTCCAGCTCTTCAACATGTTCAGACTTTGTTCCAACTAGCTGAGCTAAAACCGCCCAGTCAGACTTACAGTATTGTGACTTTGAATATCAACTCCAGTAGACCAGAGTCACGAGTCTGATCTCTTGCTGTGTTTAAGAGACACTTAAAATAAAGCAGAAGACAGGTTAAAGGTCTGTCTTTTCTTGCTTGGAATAGCACTTCCTTTGTTATTACTTGAGTTCCAGGTCAGTGAAAGCAGCAGTTTGTAAAGGACAGTGTTTCCTTTTTAATCACAAACACACTCATACAAGTGATATAGAGTTACTTCAATAATTGTTGCTTGTGCTAAAGGCTTGAAAACAGACAAGGAGCTGGTAGCAGAGCTCCCACCCTCATTAGCAGCATCTCCTCACAAACACTCTCCGTCGGATAGAACAGGAAAATACGCCGCCTAGTGGTATACACTATCTGTGACACAGTAGTTTCATCCTATTACAGAAAAACTGTTTAAGGAGGATCATGTATACACATTTACCTGTATATGGATTTATGGTAATTCAGCCCCCCCCCCCCCCATTGTAAATCTAAATGTAATGCAAATCAACTGCGTTATGTTTCATAAGCTGAGACTATAAATGCAAATTCCCACTCATTAATGGCAGTTTTTGCGAGCTGCCGTTTAACTAGGTCAGCACACACAGCACTTCTCTAAATCTGTAACAGGAAATAAGCCACTGTGCTGCTTGGAATCAAATGTTTCCTGTTCACTGTATGAACATCCTTACCACACATCCAGTGTAGGCTTCTGCACAAAAGAAGAGAAATAGTCGAAGTAACAACATTCTAAAGCCATAATTTAAACTTTCCTTGAATCACAACACGATCAGCGATGAATAATTAATAAATAATAACAATTCACACATCTGAATGTGGTCGTTTGAAATGGGTCTAAAACCCAGAGGGTCGAGGCCAACGTTCTGAGGAGTGGGTGAAGCAGGAGGGAGCACGGGCAGTGGACAATGACAGTGGAAAACAGTGGGACCAGCACTGTTTTAAAAAAAAAAACCCTTTCAGAAATTTGGCAGGTGTAACATTTAAAGGCTTTAATTTGGCAACTGTGTCCTTTTAAGTGCACATGTGTAATGGCATCAAAATGATTAAAGGCAGAGGGGTGGCAATATAGTGGAAGATCATTGGTGACATGGCCTATCCTAACTTACCTACCTACCTAACTTACTTTGTGAGATTGATAGACTGGGAGGAGGGTTATTACAGATTTTTAAAAAATGTTTATTATGATGGTTTGTTGGAGGAATAGAAAGACCTGCTTCTTCGACTGCTTTCTGACCAATGGACATTAGTTCTTTCAGAATTTCACCAGACATCACCAGACTGCCCTTGGATATGGAACAGGATCATCCGAGGGGACATGAGGCAAAGCAGCACAGGGTGACAGGGACCGGACTTTTAGCGTTCACTAAAGCTGAGTCTGGTCAATAGCAGCTGTGCTTTCCATTCAGAGCCGCTTGCCCTCCAGCAGTCTTTAATTACTGTTGGTGATGATCACTGCAAAACGCCACTGAAGCTTTCACCTCTCTTCTTTATCGCCTCCAGTGGAACTGAAGTCTCAGCTGGGCCGTACTTTGACATCAGCTTGTCTTTTTTGGGCTGTCCTCTTCATTTAATCCACTGCTGGGGCCGTCCATGTTGCAATCAAGTGTCTTCTTGTTTCTATCCAGGTCTTCCAGGTCTGGAGAGGAAAGCAAGAGGAGATTGTTTAGGTCGGCTTGCTCTCCAAAAATGGTCGAATCATTCTTGCCATCTTGTTTAGCCAAGTTTACAAGAACTAAAATGCTAATAAGACATATTCAGAAGAGGAAAAAGAGATGGCTGACAATTTCAGCAGATGTTATATTGTACTTGGGGGCTAAGATCAGGTTCAGGTCAATGTATTTTCATAAGCCTTGCCTAAAGAACATGATTTTCCCATTACTCACACTTGAACACGGTCCTGCTGAGGAGAGCATAACCTCGTTTAGGGTTTGTGCTCAGGTCACTGTAAAAGTAGAACTTCAGTTCCTTTGGGTACTGACAGCGAGGCAAGTTCTGAACCATGGGAATAATTCGATTGGACATGGGCCCCTCTACCAGAACCTGGTGCATCACATACATGCACCACTTGTCCTGCAGGAAGTCAGGCGTGATGAGCAAAGCCCATATGTGGCTGTTCTGCACAGCCTGGCACAACTCTGTGGGAATTGCACTTCCTGGACAGTCATCCCTCTGCCGTAAAAAGCACCTGAGGCTGCGGGGTGAAGCCTCCAGGAAAGAGACCAGGCGTCCGGCCTCTTCGGCGTCACTGTTCGCAGAGCTGTGGCACACAAACACGTCAAACTGTAAGCTCCATCGAAGCCGAGAGCTCAGAGCGGTCTGCGTCTGCTGTAGTTTCGTAGGGTTTGTCCCTGGCGATGATGATGGTGAAGAACAGAAAGAGGATGCAGATGAAGGTGGAGCTGATGCACCGCTGACAGAGGGCACTGAGGTTTTTGTCATTTTTGCTTCTTGTTTATGTCGTGCTGCTAAAGAATCTCTCGATTTCAAAAGTTTCTGGAGCAAACCTGAAATGAGAAATACACATTGTAGAGATTTCTGATTTGAATTTATTTTTGATATCTATGAATCCTTCCCAGTCCAGCTATAAGTCATAAAGGACTGGAATGGCATGAGTGTTAACCGTGTAGCACAACCATTTGTGTAGTGGTGCCTGGAGAAGTGGGTGCATGAATGTTTTTCTTCTTCAAGCGGCCCGTCCAGCAAAGAATAAACTGTGTCATAAACATGTAAGACTATTGTTTTCAGAGGTGCAGATTTTGCAATCAGTGTTGTTCAAGCCTGTTTAAGTGGTGTATTTACACAAAAACTGATGGACACAAAGGTTTTAAAGCATGAAGAACCTTTACAACCCGTTCTGTAGGCTGAGTGAAAGACAGACAGTGTAGTAGGGGCTGCTAAGAAGAATCAGGAACTCAATGTGGTTATAATGTTGAGACCATATTCATGGCGACTGGTGTGACAGCAAAGTTTTATGATGAGAATCTTTACTGTTGTAAAAAATGTTTTGATCAAAACTCATTAAAATCTGGCTAAAGGTTTCTCTGACTGACACTTATGGAATGATCATTTGAATGTTTAAGATGTGATTACTAATTATCAAATAGTTGTAACGTATCGGAAAAGTAAACGTTACACCAGACAGCGCAGTAATCAGGGACTTTGAAGAAAAGCGTGTTTTGTTCCGGTTCAAATGTTGTAACAATGACTAAGTTTGAGTTGAATTTAAGAGAAACTATGGTATGGAGGGCTTTTGGGAAAAGTTTTAATAATCAGGCCCACATGAACAACACTTTATAAGAGCTGGACGAGGACAGGAGGAGCTCGTAACGTGCGCTCTTTTACGAGAGACACTTTTCATGAAAATGAATGGTAATGGTGGAAAACATGACTACCACACTGCAGTCCTTCTGTCAGTGGGCCATCAGAATCAGAACAATGAGATTTCGTCTGACCTCTCCCATATAACATATCACAAAACATAAATAGAAATATAAAAATATATACATAGAAAAGGATATATATATATATACACACACACACATATACACACACACACACACATATATATGTATACATATATATGTATGTATGTATGTATGTATGTATGTATGTATGTATGTATGTATGTATGTATGTATACATATATATATATATATATATATATATATATATATAAATATATATATATACACATATGTAAAAGTACAAAAATGAGTAACAGTATAAAAGTATTTACATTTAATTCATTTATTACATTCATTTAGCTGACTGTCCTGTACGTGCACTGGGCATCACATTCAGTGAACTATGGCAACGCTGATATGGAACACACTACTGAATAATGGCTTAAGGCTAGGGTCAGAGTAGATTTAGACCTGGGTATACTGCTGACTGAAAAATAGGTCTATACCTAATAACCTACCTGGACTATAGAGTTAAGCACCACACACATTCTGTATATTCCATAAAAGTCTACATGTCTAAAGACAATCCTGACATCAAATGAATTAAACTTAACTTACCATGCATGTTGTTAACATCATCATGCCTGTTCAAGGCGTTGTCAAAAGTTAATAAATGTTTAATGGTCTCTGTTTTGTTTTGTTTTTAAGTGGTAGTCTCTGCACTACTACACACTACTCACGGACTGCAGCTGAACAAATACCAGTTACAACAGCGTTACATAATGCAGAAACAGCAACAGCTTACAAAAAAGACGAAATGAATACTTTTTCGAGAGGATCACCGGAGAAAAAGAGGAAGCTTCAGAAAGTGACGTGCCAGCATGTGCAGTCAAACTTCAAATGCAAAGTGCGTCAAACTTGAGTTCTTGCTTCACTGAGCAGGTGGTAAAGCATGTGGACAAATAAATGAAACTATTCATCAAAAAGAAGTGATAACAGGAACCACTGTCACACGCTGACCATGACTCACACAACTGACACTTTCACACAACATAACCATTCACTCACACAGTGGGGAAAATCCATTGTAATAAATCCATTGATTTGATGTTGGTGATCTTAATGTTTGAACTCAGTGTGCTGATGGTCTGTGCATATAGGCCTACAACTCTCCATACATTCTGTTGCATAGATATGATGAACAAGCAACAGATCATTTAAGGTTTGCTGAAGCTTTCTAGTTTAATAAAGTCTAGCTTGTTTTGTTTTCTGGACAAAAGAAGTCCCATTTTTCGGTTACTTCTCATAAAATGCACCAATTTCACCAACACAATGGCACATTTTATTATGTATGAGCTGTATATACACATATTTTATACATTTCACATCATGTTTTTATATGTGTGTCGTACAACTGTATGATTCCCTCTCTTTTGTGATTCAGACATTTAGGTGCAAGACAACCAACGTTTATCTAACATGCCTCATATGAACTGCTGGAAGCTGTTTAGCATTGTAAACAATATGTTTAAGATAAGAAAACTCAATGGAGTCATGCACGAAAAATGAACAGGAAAGTGAAGGCAAGCTGGCAAATCATTCTGTTTGTATGCCGCATAGTGATGTGCGCATGCGCAACTTGAAATTTCCTCCTGAAGGCACAATAAAAAGCGTGGCCCTGCGCTGCCCAGTGTAGCGTGACTAGCTGATTAAGATGATGTCAAATCGAAACAACAGTGACATTTTTACATGACAGGAAAATAGCGCATGCCATTTAATAAAGTGGCTTTCGTGTTGGGCTATTTAACCAGTGGGTGGAGTGCTTAGTTAAATTCATGCTTTGATTTTCTGGAAGAATAGCCTACATAAAAAAAAATACATTATATTATAATGTAATAAAATAACAAAACAAAGGAGGGAAAAGTACTGGGGATTATGGGGCGGTAACTAAGTGGCAAGTCATCCCCTGCTGTGGAGGAATTATCAGATCATGTGCTTAGGTGGAAGTAACAATAAACCATTGTAAAAATACTCCAGACAAGTAGAAGTCCTGTGTTCATTAATACTTAATGCAGAAGATTTATTATTATTACTGAAGCAATTAGTTTACATACTGTTGAGCAGTTCAATCTGTGCATCAAACTTTATAAATGAATCATGTGTTTTGTGTGACAAGCTTTCATTCACAAGAACGCTGTATGCTTCATTATAGAACCGCGCATGCGCGACATTTAGCGGAAGCGCGCGTCACTTCCTGTTTCTGCATCTGACGTGTCTAAAACAGTTTTGCACTTGTGGTGGATTTTACTCGTGGGGGATTTATTATCTATTGAAGTATTATTTGGTAAGATTTAATGGTTTAAAGAGAAAGGCACCAGCACTTTATGGGTAGACAGGACCACTCGTGTATCGCATGCCGTCTGTTTCACCTTTTCTCTCCGCTTGTGTGTGTGTGTGTTTTAAATCTAGATACGTGGTGGCAAGATGCTAGATTTCTTCACCATCTTCAGCAAAGGGGGGATAGTGTTGTGGTGTTTTCAGGGAGCCGGGGTCACTGAATCCTTCACTGGACCTGTCAACGCTTTGATTCGCTCCGTGATTCTTCAGGTGGGACATTAAGACGGGACCAAATCCTGTGACAGTTGTCTGTGTATTGAGTAGCTTAGACAGCTAATGCTAACGCTAGCAGGTAGCAAACGTTAGCTTATTGCGTAACGATAGTGTACTAAACAAGCTGTGAAAAGCCTTAAAAGCACCCTGTTACCGAATGGAAGCTGAATTTTGACATAGCTTGTGCTACAGTGACTTCTTTCACAGTGTTAGGGGGGGGGGGGGGGCACAGGAGGCTAGCTGTAGCAGCAACCACTGCTGTTGACATGTCAACGTTGTTTGTGATGTTGCAGGAGCGAAGTGGGAACAACTCCTACACTCATGAGGCCCTGAGTCTTAAATACAAGCTCGACAATGAGTTTGAGTTGATTTTTGTGGTAAGTCCGCACACTGACGTTAAATTAAGAACCACCAAGGTGCAAATCTGTGGCTAATGTGAACTGTGTGTGTTCATTTTTACACGCTGAACGTCACCCTTCTCTCCCCCTGTCTCTGTCCAGGTGGGTTTTCAAAAGATCCTGACGCTGACGTATGTGGACAAGCTCATAGATGACGTTCAGCTGCATTTTAGGGATCGTTATAAGAATGAGCTGGAGCACAAGGGGGCCTTGAAGCTTCTCAACAACAACTTTGAGTTTGACCGTGACTTCAAGATGCTTCTCAGGTAAAGACGGACGGGTTTTACACAGACCGATGGAGCCGTGAGAGTCAAACGTGTGTTTCAGCCACGTTTAAAGACGCTCGATTGAACAAAATCTGTTTTGTCCTGCCCGTGCTGACGTGTATCAAATGTTTTACCACAAGGGAGGCGGAGGACAGCAGCAAAGCTCGGAGCCCGGCGCCCATGCGGACCTTTAAGGAGTCCGAGAAATCCCAAAAAACTGTGAAGTCGATGATTGAGACGAAAGGTGGGGATAAAAGCAAGGAACAGGGTGGCAAGAAGAATAAACATACCAAAAAGGAGGGTACGTGATGTTGGACGTGGTCGTTCTAAGTCGCAACATTCTAAATGGCTGGTGTGGCATCAATTCCATCTAAGTCCTGAGCTGATTTGATATTCCTATGTTTTCCAGCTCCTGCAGCTGAGCCTGTCAAAGCGGATCAAGGCAAGGCCTCATCCTCTGCGCAGAAGACGGTTGAGAATGGCAACCAGGGCTTGACCCATGACGAGATCATGCAGAAGAAGAGAGAGGAATTCTTCCGCAAACGCATGGTGACAACTACTGAAAAACCCAGGTAAGAGAAGATACTTTCACGAATGTACGCACCGTTCATACAGGTGTGTATTGATTGAGCTGACTCATTAACAGCAGCGTAGAATCAGCATACACGTTTGTGTTTTGTTGACAGGCACACTCTGGTAGCAAGTTCCGTTTCAGCAATGTGCTTTCTCTTTGAAAGGCATTTAAGGCATTTAAGGCATGTAGGTCATGCACAATCAAAGCCATTGTTCCAACAGTTCAGAAGTACTAGCGAAAAGCATTTACCGCAGATGTGACCGCACATTTTCTACAATACCTAAGATGCTTTGTCAGTCTCCAGTTTAGAGAATGTCTGATGGCTTACTTCTGATATTCCGCCATCTTAGCCACACTAAGTCCCCAAAGCCTCAGAAGCCACGGGAGAAGCAAATGCGTGTTTGGGACATGGGTGGCAGCAGCACCAAGAACCTGGACTACAGCGAAAGGAATGGAGACAGTTCCCCAAATGGTGGGGAGCAGAACAATGAAGCACAAACTGACCCGGTATGTCCCCCCCCCGTCCCCTTCACGCCACCCCTGAGAGGTTTCTGTCTGAAGCTGTATCTGTATTAGTCACATTAATAACGTCGTTGTAATAATGTGTCAGGGGATGCAGCTCAGCTCCATGAAGGGTGACCTGCTGTCCGTGGACTACGAGTCCAGTGATGACGAGGAGATGGAGATGGAGGAGGAGGAGGAGGAGGAGGAGGAGGAGGAGAGAGTGGTTGTCACAGAAACAACCAAGGCAAGGTAAGAGTGAGTTTAAGTGTTTATCATTATATAGAGATGCTATGTTTTGTTCGTGTGTCAAATAATTTCTCTGTGAACAATTTCTTACTTTTGTTGATTTCAGCGCCAAAAAGGGTGGCGGTTTTGGGGGCATGTTTGGGATGCTGAAGGGCCTGGTGGGCTCCAAGAGCCTGACCCGGGAGGACATGGAATCAGTACTGGAGAAGATGAGGGAACACCTTATCGGTATGATACCATATCTGTCTCTCACTCACCCTCTTGACTTTCTGCAGCATTTAAAAGTGGATATATCTGCTATTCACTCCTCTCCTTTATCTTCTCTCTAAAGCAAAGAATGTAGCAGCCGACATTGCCTCCCAGCTCTGTGACTCTGTAGCCAAAAAACTGGAAGGCAAAGTCATGGGCACATTCACCAGTAAGTAAACGTTCACACTTATTTAACATACCTCACCCTCTTTCGTTATTAGCAACAGTGCAATACGCCTCCTCTCTACCTTCACTTTCAAACCAGTCTGCATGCTGGGAAGAGTAATGTAATTAGAGTAATAACATTGTCTGTGTGTTTACCGCGCTAAGTTGATTAAAATAGGATCTTCCCTTCAGATTCATATACACAGGATGTGATTTAAAATGCAACTGTAGGAGTTTCATCGAATTGGCTATTGCCTGTCTATTTGTTGGTTGATATTTTAGCGGTGAATCTGCGCTGAGAGCACAAATCTGCCACTGAGAGCCACTTGTCAGCAGCCTGTCTGTGTACAGTTTGCCATTCATACAACATAATAGTCCATATTCTCAGTATCGGCTCCAGATTGTCATAAACATGGCCTTAAAAAGTGTATTTTCATTATCGTGTTGGCACTGTTTAGGCATAGATTTAAAGTTTTGAAACATGAGCCTTGGCCGATGTGTGGTAGCGTTGTGAATTAAATACTGTTATGGGCAGGCATAGTCCGTGCTTTTGGAGTCATAAGATCTCTGGGTGCCGAGGTAATTCTAATGATTAATAGCCATGTTTCCACCCAAAGTATCCTGAAGTTTTAGGCCCGGGAGTTTCTCTCAAGAAACTAACAGGTTCCCTCAGCCCATTGTTGTCTGTGTCCCATGAAGATTAGGAGAATTTTAAGTTCACTGACATCAACTAGAGCTGTGGCTGAGATAAAACACTGCGAGTACTCAACCAATCGGAAATGTTCAGCACTGCAGAGCCCTCCTCTAAAATATCCTGTACTTATACAAAAGAACTTCCCCCCCTGACCAGGGACTTTTGGTGGGTAAAAAATGTGCCCAGAACTTAATTTAGACCCTGATCCCTCCAGTGGAAACACACGGAGTTCTCCCAAAGGTTCCCACTCCCTGAGGAAAGTTCCTGCAGTGGAAACACAGCTAATGTGACATGATGTCACTGTGACTGCATGAGATATTTGTGTCGGTAAATAGCAGCATAGTCTGTGAAATAGGGGAGACCCCCAACAAAAACTGTTTGTGTGTGTGTGTGTGTGTAGCTGTGGCCTCAACAGTAAAGCTGGCCCTGCAAGACTCGCTGGTGCAGATTCTGCAGCCAAAGAGAAGGGTGGATATTCTGAGAGATGTCATGGAGGCGCAGAGCCAGCGAAGGCCTTTTGTCATCACTTTTTGCGGTGTCAATGGGGTCGGGAAGTCCACCAACCTGGCCAAGGTGAGTCGTCATCGACGCGTGCCCCAACTTCGCCATTTTCCTTTTCAGTTGGTGGTTTGCTGATTGTTTCCCCACACAGGCAGCTCGTTATAGCCTCGGGGATTTACTGTGTGGGTTTGGCATTGTTTTGTGAGAGTCTGTGGTCATGCATAGCTCTGTTAGTAGAAAACTTTGCTGTTTGCCTATTAAGCCTACACAGCTAAACCAGAACACTTTTTTTTTTTTTAGATTCTGCAGTTCAGCACTTGACCTTAATTTTGGTTAGAGGGAGGTTCCAGTTACCCAGCTTATCCTCAGCCTCCTGCAGTGTTCCACTCCTATCTGCTGTGTCCCTAACCAAGCTAACACACACACTAATTAATTCAGCAAACTGATCTGCCAGCTTCTATCTTCATCCTCCTCTGCTCCCTCTCCTCTCGCTCCGAATATATTAATCTGTTCTGGCTGACATGCCACTTTTCTCGCGGTGTATTTTCAGGTCATGTATCTTCTTTTTTTATTTATGGTGCTAGTAGAGAAATGATGACAGAATGAATTCACAACAGATGATGTGCATATTACTGAAACCTATAAGAACCACCACTGAAACTGAAGCGGCAAAATTGTCAAAACGTATTATGTAATGTAAAAATAACTGATTATCTGCCGAGCTCAACTTGCACACGTGTTGCTTCTTAGATATTTGTCCTCATTTATTATACATGTCCAGCACATGTTTACGTGAACCAAACTTGTCCCCGTCTCGGTCCAGATCTCTTTCTGGCTGATAGAGAACGGTTTCACCGTGCTGATCGCCGCCTGTGACACGTTTCGTGCCGGTGCAGTGGAGCAGCTCCGCACTCATCAGCGCCGCCTGAACTCCCTGCATCCCCCCGAGCACCACGGAGGGCAGCCGGTAGTCCAGCTCTATGAGAAGGGCTACGGGAAGGATGCTGCTGGAATTGCCATGGAGGCCATTTCCTACGGTAAAATACTTCCCCCCCCTCCTGTTGAGTGATTATTAACCGTTATAAGGTGTGTGTTAGAAGACCTTCCCATTAACGATTAACATCAGCCATTAGGTAAAGTCACATGTACACCTTTCTGTGTTTCAACCCTCCAGCACGCAACCAGGCCTTTGACGTGGTGCTGGTGGACACAGCCGGGCGTATGCAGGACAACGGCCCCCTGATGACGGCTCTGGCCAAACTTATCGCGGTCAACATGCCCGACCTCGTGCTGTTTGTCGGGGAGGCTCTGGTCGGCAATGAGGCAGTCGACCAACTGGTAAGACAGCTGACCAGTTCACACTTACTGCTCAGACACATCGAGCACTGACAGGAAACGGGACCGATGGCCG
Organism: Pempheris klunzingeri; assembly: GCF_042242105.1. Taxonomy (NCBI): domain Eukaryota; kingdom Metazoa; phylum Chordata; class Actinopteri; order Acropomatiformes; family Pempheridae; genus Pempheris; species Pempheris klunzingeri. The sequence goes on from NC_092015.1 coordinate 20,513,763, forward strand.
ACACAGATGACTTCCTTCCATTCATAGATGAATTTTGATTTTAGTAATAATAACGTAATTGTTATGAGTGAATTATGACTGCTTGTCTACATTATACCATTTATGTGATCAGCTGCTATGATGCATACCTGGAATGCAGAATTTGTCAAACTTTACAATACACCAGAGGCTCCTGTTCCAATCAACCCTTCATTAGCAGCACTGACCAAAGAGGAAAATAGATTAGATCTGTTCTACCTGAACTGTCCAGCAGAGGCCAGTGTTGCTCCGGTGATCTGCTGTCTTCTGAAACCGTCACCATGATGTGTGTTTTCTCCTTCCCTACCCTTTGTAAATAGTGATGTGGAAAGACATGCACTTTAATTAACTCTGTGTCGTCAGTTTTCCCACCAGTGACTCAGCTTTACTTTCCCCATGCCCTCAGGTTAAGTTTAATCAGGCTCTGGCTGACCACTCCTTGTCTGACAAGCCTCGCCTCATTGATGGAATTGTTCTCACAAAGTTTGACACCATCGATGACAAGGTATTCTTTTCTTTTCTTTTCCGCACGTTCCCTCTCTAGCGTTAATCACACGACAGGGCCTCCTTTGATTGCTGTCGTCTGTAGCCGCTGTACGACTTATGAATCATTTCCAGCCGGAAAGTTGTTATCACTCATGCGTCATGGTTGCTCCTTCACAGGTCGGTGCTGCCATCTCCATGACTTACATCACAGGCCAGCCCATTGTGTTTGTGGGCACCGGGCAGACGTACAACGACCTGCGCAGCCTCAACGCCCGCGCCGTGGTCAGCGCCCTGATGAAGGCTTAAGTGGCTGCATGTCCCGCTGTTCATCCATCGCCGCAACGAAGCCAACAATACTCTTGCCACGCTGCCGTGAGATGTTCCAGCCCTGCTAACCCGCGTCTTTCATCCCTCCTGTCCTGCCCTCTGTACTTTACATCAAATGAAGAACTCATGTCACGCACAGGACTTTATTCTCCCAGTAAAGGACGAATGTGCACTTTGAAAGACAGAACATTTTGCAGCAGAGCCAAAGGGGGCTTTGCATCATTTCTTTTCTTCTGGGCCTACATTGAAAAGTACCTCAGAATCAGCCTGAGTCACATCCAAATGACATTTTACCTGACTAAATGGATCTGGGCTGTAAATGTCATCAGTTTACTGGTTTCCACAGTAAAGACTTATGAAAAAGAAAAAAAATCCCTACCTGGCATTTTGTCAGTTAGTTTTCCCCTCTTCATGTAAGTGAGGTCAGGTCGTGAAGGCTTGCTGGATGTGATGTTTCAGCAGCTGTCTGTGCCTGAGGAAAGCTTAGTGACCATAGTGCCTATCTGTCTCCTGTCTTCTTAGTTAACACTTTCACTACATGGGTGGTTATCCACCAAGAGTACCGCAGCAGTTAAGGTCAGACACCGATCCCAGTAGTGTGAATCTGTTCACAGCACTGGGTCATGAAGTGGGCATGAATATCAGCACTTGTTAAGTTAGCAGATGTTGTGCTCCTCGATCAAATAATGGGGGAAAAAAACAGAACTCATGGAGTAGTTGAGACCAGGCTCAATCAAGGCTGATTCTTTGTTATATGGGGCATTTGTTAACAAACAACTGTGGTACATTAATTCTGGATGGATTGTTCTATGAAAAGTCATCTCCCAGAACTCCTCACCTTCCTAACACACATTAACACATGTTCATCATCACAAAATGGAGACTTTGATTCCTCGGTTTATAGCTGACAAGCGGAAAGATGTTTTGTAAATTATTTTTTAGTTCTTACAGGTTGTCTGTATATTCTCAGACTTCAGGTCTTCTGCCCTTCTTATTTATGTACTCCCCTCTCATTTACTCTTAATTTGTAAGAGGAAATAGAAGTCTTAAACACATCAAGCCCCCTTTAATTTGTGGTAGTGCAATATGAGAGAATCAAGTTATATATATATATATATATATATATATATATATAGAAGATTTGAGCTAATTTATGAGAATGTAAGCATTTCTAAATAAAGCTGCTATATGCTCTGACAGCCTGTAAAGTGGAACTTGTTCTGTTGTATGTTGAAGGCCCATGACAGCATTAGACAGGAAAAACATGGCAAGACAGATGGGATACCAAAAGCTTTATTTTGAAAATAGTACTTAAATATAAATACTATGTCAGAAAACATATGCAAATATTAAAAATACAAAAAAGGCTTACAAAGAACATTTTCAGCACAGGAGTGGCAAAGTGGCGGCTACTGGCTGGGAGCCTCTCTGCTATGAAAACATCTGAACTTTGAGGACAGAATCATAAACATGTGTTTGCAAAACAAGTAACCATAAGTGACCGAGAGAATTATTTCCACCCATCCTCATTCCCCACCCAGTAGTGTGCAAATCAAGTTTTTCCTGGTCTCAGGGCTGAGCATGACAGATACAATCCTTACATAAACCTCAGACTGTTTTCAGTTAAAGGGCATGTGATGTGTGCTGCACCCAGGACTTCTCTCGCAGGGCAGGTAGGTCAAAGCATTCTTTTAAGTCGAGACAATCCGAACAAAGAACCGATTCAGCCTCTTCCATCAAATTCCCAGTGGATTCAGATCTATCGTTTTTTGTTACAAGTTGAAGTGAGAGCGTACCATTTCATCATCTGCATATTCCAAACTTTCTTATTCTACTGTAGTTTTCAAAACGCTGAGTGACATTTCAATACAGTACAGTGGGCTAGTAGTGGCGTTGGCATTTACTTTAACCTTCTCCTTTCCCTTTTAAGCAAGAACTAACAAAGGAAAATAGTGGACACTGACGACAGGCTTTATGTCTCCTGTAGTGGTCGCCCACAGTGTTCCTGGATTCCTAAATCCATTGATTGAAATCAGAGTCGAGTGCTACTCGGAGTAGACTGATCTGTTGACGGAGCTGTGGAGGAAAGTGACTGATAGTGATCCCGACTGGGGGCCTGTCAAGCATGATAGTCTGGGGTAAAAAGAGAGGGGAGGGACTCGAGTGAACGGCTGAGAAACCGAGAGAATCACCTGAACACGTTGCCACTGACTGTCATGCATGCCATACTGCAAAGCCAGATGCATGTTTGTGTAAAGGAATACCAGCAGGTCTTTTCATACTGAAAATCAAGAACCGACTTGAGTTTTCTAGCTACCAGCATGCAGTAAGGAAAAGACTCTTGGACAGTACTTTATTGGATTATTCTGGAAATTGTTTCTTGCAAGTGGTCACTGCCTGAAGTCAAAGAGGAGCATTCAGTCCTAACCTTGGAGGAGATTTTTCTGTGTGTTAAAGCCGTTCTGCTGTTCTTCCCCATTTTGGGAGGGAGACCCTGTGAAGATAAACAAAGACGACACTAAAATGCAGGTAACTCACATTGTGAAGACGAAAAATCACACAAGACAGACGCTGACAGAAGACTTAGGACTACTGACTAATGTTTATGCTCTACATTAAACTTGATACATGGCAAGTTAAGGCAGGTTAACTTGGTCTTAGCTTCTGCTTCCAGCCTAGCTTGCTTCAACTCTGGTTAAAACGTAAAAGGAAAGAATCATGTCCTGTTTGTCTTAGCTTTCTTTCTGGAACACACTAAAAGTACAAAAACTTCTCACAAAGTATTATTAAGTAACATCAAACCATCTCTTGACTGGAAAATGCAGCAGAACCTGCTGTTTTAACAACAGAAGCAACCACTCCAACACTTAAAGGGGTACTGCGGAGCTTTAGTATTGCAATTCCATTACTTTGGGAGACTCACAGCAGTCTAATTTAAGAAATATCCTGACTTTTAGATCCTAGTACAGGCCAAGTTCCAAAAGCACTGAACCTGACATTTGCCATAATGGAACTCAATAGATACTTTGATTAGACCCTCCCTGCCTCCTAAACACATACTGCTCTATTCTGAAATGTAGGTTTTCTGTTGACATTTTAAGTATCAAACCCGAGCTGAGATGTAAAAAATAACCCTGATGACATCATCACTACAAATCTAAATAATCAAGGCAAAGTGACGTGATGAAACTTTGAGCGACCAGATGCACATAAATGAGCTGTGATGGCCTGACTTCCTCCTTACCCCAGCCGTTGGTGGACACGTCACGATTGCAGATCTCATTGGCCAGCCTCTCGAAGTACTCGGGCAGGTCGCCATACTCGTCTCCGTAAGAAATGACCTTGATGCCCTTGTCCAGCATGTTGTCGCGCAGCTTCTTGAACTCGCCCACGTCCTCTCGCCGCACAAGCATGAAGTGTTCCAGGTCCGACTTGTGTTTGACTGCCTCCAGGAACAGCGCCTGGAAGGTCGTGTCGTCCACCGTGCGCCCGCAGCCGAGGAACACGAATGATTTGGTCTCGTACAGCTTCTGGATCTCGCGCTGTTGAAACCACCGGTGATGTATATTATTAAGCTTACACAAAAGCTACCATTTCTAATGCGTTATAGTACATACATGATGCCATAACACACCAAATCATTCACACTGAACTTATTTAGTAGAGAATCTTGTGCAGAATTAAGACTTTTATTAGAAAAATGACCAAGAGGGAGTACTTTCAGGACTCACCATAACCTCTGTGTTCCTCAGTACATTCTGGTAGCCTGCAGGGTGCAGTACAATACCACTGGGGTTGGTATAAACACCGTGGATATGCAGAACACTTAACCTCCGTTTCTCCTGAGCCCACTCCAACACCTAGACACACACACACACACATTTTTAACAGTCCATTGCACTCAATCCTGTTCTGGCTGGGCAGGGAGTAAAATCAGTGAACAGCAGTGAGAGGATATTAGCCCTGATGGAGACAAGGCATAAATACCAGGACTGAGAGGCAAAGAGAAGGGTCACTCATAAAACTCTGAGCAGTTATTGCAAATTTGTGTTCTATTAAACAAATAATCCACTTGAAATACACCGTGGCATAAATGACACGACCGAACAATTGAGATTTCGTGGAGAAACCGGTCAGAAGTGAAACAAAGTTATTTTTAAAGACACATGCTTCCCCTTGAGTGGAGTTTTAAACCAAAAGCAAATATTGTACAATCTATAAAATTTGACAAGAGCAGAGTAATGGGCTAGAACTTTAACCTCCCTCCACCTGTCGGAGACAAAAGGCTCTTTCAGGTCGAAGCATTATCTATTTTTCTCGAAAGCTAGCCAACAAGGAAGCCAACCAGCCAACACTGAAAGGGAACGTCATAAATCTAAAACAGTGCACTGCACTCAGGCCGATTTACCAGTGATTTTGAGGGTCATGTTTCAGTGTGTTTGTGGTCTAAAATAACTGTGAAATGCAACTTGTATTTCAAAATATACCAGAATCTGCTGCTTTTCATGACCTTTGCACTGACGAAAATAGCTGACTGGAAAATGGCAGGAAGGATCAATCAATGCCATAACATAACCAAACACCGTTTACCTTCTTCTCATCTGTCAGGTCCAGAGACTCCAGCTTGGTGCCCTGGTGGGCAGCATAGATCTCCAGCAGGTTGTCAAAGTTAGTAGTGAGGACCAGTGCGCCACTCTCCATTAACTGCAGCACTGAGCGCAGTAGATGTTTGCCTGCGTGCTCCATCTTGCACTCCAAGTCGTCAAACACCTCATATAGACAGTCCTTGAAGAATGTGGATCGCACGTTGCCTGTTCTCTGTAGACACAAAGTGACAGACAATAATGTTATGAGTAAACGAATTAATCACAATCTTAGTTATTTTTAAGTGTACATGTAAGAAATGATCCAATTGTCCTTATTTTCACACAAATGCTTTGTAGGTCAGAAATCTCACCTTAAACACCATAAACACTTTAAAAGTACTGAAACACAGAGCTAAGATTTGGTGATTGTATAGAGAAACATTGACGAATAAGTGAGTTTAGCGGTGCTATCTGACATGAAACATGCAGTGACAAGACTTTGTGCTGTGCATGAAGACAGAAGGCCATATGAACTGTTCCTGATCAATCATCAGCCAAGCACCTTTAAACAGCACTGAACATAGTATGATAACAGTAAAATGGAAAGGGAAGTGAGGCGCATAACCAGCAGCACTGTTTACCAGAGGAAGTAAAACGAAATAACTAATAGATTAATAAATAATGAGCACTGATCCTGAGGCTGAAAAGTGCCACATTTAAGTTTTGAAGTACTAATCCTGCAATGCAAGACAGCTTTCCAACCTCAGCCCCTGCCTTCTCTCAACAGAAAAAAAACTGTCCCCAAATCTGCTTTGATTGGTGAAGTATTAACTGCAGAAGAGAATTGACAATGTTTCCAACCTAAAAAATGCTCTGTGTACAGACTGAAGACCACATCACTGTGTCAGCTTTGTGGGGGGGGGGGGTATAATTTAAATTCAAGAAGGCCTCTGTGAAATCACTGTGGTTTTGATGAACATTGATGTAGAAAAACCCACAACAAGCAGCCTTTTAATGGGATTGAACTCCCTGAGTACACAGTTGGACTTATCACACCATGTGACCGAACCATGTGTGCATCAAGTGTCTTAAAATAAACGTGTGCATCTGAGGCCACATAGAGAAACATTTGGATGATTATGTTTTCTGTGTCTGAGATTTTACAGTGTAGTGTAATTTCCCCTTGGAGGCAGACAGAACAGGAGGTACAATGTCTGTCTAATTTAGTTATCATCATAACATGTAACAGCCCAATCAACACTATTTCTAAATGCCTTACATATAAAGGTCTCTGCCTGGTTATTAGAGCCAAGACCTAGTTAGCTGAGACCCAAACTTGAGTACCTGCTACTCCAGGTCATGTAATCCAGACCTTAGACATGGTAGAGGTCTGTTTCAATCTACTTTCAGCAGGACTTCCTCTTGGCACGGCTCTTCACAAGAGTTCCAAGTGGTTCTCAAGTGAGACTTCAGGCGTGTGTCAAGTATGCACCAGTTTTCAAAATATCTGCTCAAGGGCAACTTTGTTCTGTATGAAACGCTCTGATCCTGTCCACAGGTCTTCAGGTAGCAACTCGCATACTACCTGAGTCTGCTAAGAGATTATGGGCTGTGACTACATGGTCTAAATCTCACCCTTACCTGAAAGAGCTTGTAAAAAAAAAAAAAAAAAAGAGAGAGAGAGAGAGAGAGAAAAGGATGGCAGGAAGCGCTGGGCAGCTAAGAATAGCAAAGGGTAGTGCAGAGATGCACTGGCCAAGGTGATCCTAGCACAGGGAAATGCTCCGCTGACTTCCAGAGATTACAGCTCTAATGGGCTAAACAGCGGGAGTCCTTTCCACAGGAAGGAGCTCATTATCCACATCTAGTGTCTACAGCACCCATCCTGATCACTGTGTCCTTGGACTGTCTCTGGACTTATGTAATAATCAAATGAAGTGCAAGTAAACAAGTCTGGTTACTAAATATTCATTCTTACCTAAAAGACTAAACTCGTGGTTCCATGCTAGCTCTGCACTATTGACATGCATACAATCAGCATAAAATAGAAATATAGCTCTGACGGCAGAAACAGATGCTGACTTTTCGCACTGCTAGTTGACTCGGGAAGAATAAACCAAAATAGTTTCCTTTTGCAGCACATATGACAATAGATGATCAAACGTTTCCTCCGCTGACTCTGTGGAAAACATGGTTTATATTTCTTGCTTGAACTGGGAAAATAAACTAGTCAGCAAAGTTGTAATTAGCCTCATTTCTGCCAAGGTCAAAGGTGGGAGAGGATTTACAACAAAAACATTCTCTCGGTGGTGGAAAGGCCTTCAGATTACCCTCATTGCATGAAACTGTGTGCCATGAAAAGTGGGTTAAACTCTAACAACCTGCTGTTCCTGGGAGTGACCGGACACAAGGCATGTGCTTCGGTTTTCTGAGGGTATTTTGATATTGTCCATTATTGTCTATTATCATATCCCTTGGGGAATACCATGTTTCACACATGGAGAAACCCCTTTTACATGAACTCAGGCCCAGTGCCAACACCTGTGCTTAACTGCAACAAGGGAAAATATTTGCAGATAGGCTTCGTGAATGGAATCACCACACACTCATGTCCTCTACTGTAATTTACAGTATGCCTGCTGTTTGGGTGTTGCTCTCTTTTTGTCTGAATGGAAAATCTTGTCTATAGGGCTGCTGGTTCACATTTTTCTATGCCTGTTCTATTTTCCTAAGCATAGAGCCTGCTGTGTCTGTAGCCAACGTCAGTGGGCTGGTGTCCGCACGACTGTGGATTGAAATAAACCCGATGGATAGAGCCATAAAAGTGCTGTTTGTTCCCTTTGTGACAACAGGCTGTGGGCTGAAACAAAGCGTGTTTTATCAATGTCAAAGGTGCGATGAGACATGACTAACACAGGAGGCAAACGGTATTAAGGCTCCCATCTGCCAGCCCTGCTCCAGACCAGACCGGTCCAATAGGAAGAGAACTGAGTTATACGGGAATCCAAAAATGTCAATTGTAATAATCTGACTGGGTTAGAAAGGCAGGGCTCTGTAAAAAAAAAAAAAAAGGTTAATTTTCTCACTCAAAATGGATGACTTTCTATGAATTATTAGGGAATAATTTAGTCTTCTTAAACCTGTGAAAGCTTATCAGGGATTATTAGGTGCTATGAAGCTGTGATGCTAACCATTGGTGTGACAACTATGACACAATACTGTGCTTTTTGGTGTCATCACTGTCTTCAAATACGAAAAGTCTACAGAATGTGACCCATTTTAAGTGTACAGGCACAATGATTTTATCAAAAGTGGTGTTGAAGAAATTGATTTTCTATTCCTCGCCGTCACCAGTGAGGTTACCTTGATTTTGGTGTAATTCCTCTTAATTGTAAATTAAGCTTCCTTTTAACTGTGTTAGTCAGATTAATTTTGTTTTTGTCCTCTCTACCGTCACATGGCGTAGCACAGACCCGTCCGCCACTGATACAAGTGTAATGGATGCGATGGATCTTCTTTTGAATACGAGTGTGAATGAATTCTAAAAATGAGATTGTGCAAAGGTATGAACTGAAAAAAAGCAGCTTCATGATTAGGGATTCAGTTTCTGGTACTAAAACAGAAGTCTCATATATGATGTCAGGCCTGTTTTACTTTCATTTCTATTTGGGGAAACAATTACATCTTAATTACTTTATCATCTGGAACAAGGAACAAAGTGAACACCACACTGAATAATGCTAACATTTAGAAGTTGCCTCTGCTTCACTCAACATAATTTTAGGATTTTTTTTTCCAATGTAGGATGCTGTTTGCTGATGAAACTGCTCACACTTAAGTGGCCACACCATCCACACGACCATCCACTTCATCGTAGCTTTGTGCATTACTCCCCGGTGAAAACTTGTTAACACTAAAATGAACTTTAAAACTTATTTTCAGAGAAGGGACCAAGCGTAACTACTAGTTCAGTGCACGTTTGTATGCTGTATACATGCTGTAAATACACTGTAAGCCTTGATTAAGGGGGGGGTTAAAAAATACACTCATGTGGTTCAGCTCTCCTGCCTTCATCAGGGTGTTTCTCTTTTCATGGAGCCCTGAAGAAAGCACTGGTGGTTTTGGAAACACCAGTAAATGAGAAACAGGAAAACACGGCCTGCTTTGCAGATTGATTCCACGTCAACTGACTAGAAAGTTTGTCCATATTGATCAAAATGTATTTCTTTTTGAGCCGCAACAAACAAGCCTTGTCTCATCTTCGAATGAGATAAGGCTAAGATGTCTTATCGCAATCCATAGAAGTTGAAACAAAATGTCCCTGGCTGAGGAAAGGACAGTGAGCTGGCAGTCTGGCTGACATGTGTTTGTACATGTGCGACAGAGGGGTGTAGACAGGAAACGCAAGGAAAAGGACTCAGGCAGTCTTACCGGGGAAAGTTTCTGAATGAGGTCATGGGCCACATGCACCAAATTCTTATCTTCCTGCATGTGCTTCTGGAAACGACGACTCTCCTCCTCCTCCAGCAGGTCAAAGTCATTCGCTGCATCAAGCAAAGCCTGGATGAGGCCTTTCCAGGAGCGGAGTGCAGGGACCTGAGGGGCCACTGCAGAGCTTACGCCCGTGCCGATCACCAGGACCAGCTCTGGGGCCCGCTTGGTCTTCAGGCTGGGCAGCAGTTTCCTTTGGGGCAGGCAGAGATTGAGTGACGATGGTTCCAAAGATGATGCTTCCCAAATCCTTTCGACAGTATGAAGGTTAAACAAACCATTTTCAAGCACACAAGCATGCAGCGTGAAACTAAAACCTACCTTTACTTAGGACTGGCAGTAAATCAAATAACTCAAATAAAACAAGGATTTTAATCACTCCTGTTGACAAAACTGATGCACGAGTCATGGACACAGTGTGCAAGCTGGCTCCAGAAGCAGCACCTGAGCATACCTGGGCTTTTTTGCATTTGAGTCTGCATCCTGAGAATCAGTTGCAGGTCGCTTCTCAGTTTTCACTGCAACAACGGAGGCCATTCAGCTCCTGTAACAGAAACATGATCGACCACATGCTAACTCTGATGACTGCTTCTGCAAAGAATAAGCAGCACAATACAACAATCCTGAATGCTGAGTGCTGACATATGTGCAGCTTCCCTCTTAACAACCACATCATAGAGGCATCATGTCATATAGGAAATTATAAATACATATCACTGCCAGGTCCATAGCAAATGACCGGGTCCTGCTTACCACCCTCTGTATCCTTTTGTAAACAGGAAATAATTCATAATTTCCCTCTTGGTGACACACCTTGCCTGATGATATATGCTGTAAGTGATTTCAAACATACAACCTATAGGAAGGCTATTGTTCCAGGAAACTGACAGTCAAGGTGGCGTTAGCTAGTTCTTGTTGAATAGCTGATGTTTTCTTTTTGTTTTTTCCCCTTTAACGTGAAGTCAATCGGTCCAAGCAGCCATCTGCTGTAGCTTAGCGTTGATAACCCGGTCCACCTTTTAATACTAGCTAAATATTCATTTCTTAAGCTACAACTACCAGAAACACTACATTAAAAATAAAAAAATTAAAAAAACTTTACTTCATAAGCTAACTTATGCACAAGCTGAAGTAAACGTACTTACCTTGGTAGGGGGGATGTTACCGTCCAGTGTTTATTCCAGTTCAAGTAGAAATCCTTTTGAATCGAAGTCAGCCAAAGTCGATTCAGTATCAACGTGAGCCACGTTAGATAGCCTGGACCTGATATGGCAGCGTTTAGCTTTTTGACTGTATTAAAGCAAACCTGATAATACCTTAACGGCAGCGTCTGGGCAGGAAACAGGTACTGTATCTCTAAAGAATAACAAACAAAACCCAACTAACTTAACTTACTGAACTAACAGGTGTGGTTAAGCTAACGCTAGTTTGTATTCTTTGCTTTGAGCTAAGTTAACGTTAGCTATCTGCGAGGTTGTTAAAATCACGCAACTGCCTTTGTTTTACTTGTCATTCTGAGGTTAGAGCAATTAAAGCGGAATTCGTCTGCTGTTAGCCAGTCTCTTGGGCTAAAAGTAGTGTTGGTTTAACTCCCCGGGTACCGTTATACACCAAGAAGACGCTCGACTCTGTCGGCCACTTTTCTACACATTGTCCGTCTGTTTAAGTTTAGCGGAGCTGTTGAAGTCACCGCCTGTGGTGATGTGCGCCCGCTCTCATGCTGCGTTCAAGTGCTGTATGAAAACCTGATGTCTGTCTTTACTCTCCTGCGTGGGACGTTTGTTAAAACCGAGCTTGTTTCGGGATCACAGACCCACCAACACCCACCGGTACACATTTTAAACCAGCAGACGTGGTTAAAATTAATGTATTATTCTGTATGGTTTCTATGAATACAAACAGACAAAACAACAACAACAACAACAACAAAATGGAGATTTACAAAGAGGACGTGAAAGCAGCACAGGTCGGACCTTTTCTGGGGGGGGTGGAGGGACAGCACAGGAGGGAGCAATATGTGGGACAGTCATGGGTGAGCCAAACTGTACGTATGAACCGGTCACAGCATTCACCGTAGCTGCAGATGCAATCAAACAATGAGAGAATGTCTCCTCTTAATGTGGCTTCAGTCAGAAATGTGTGGTGTCAAACCATCTGTCTTTCAATCAAATGATTAGAAAATGATTGATTGGTTGATTGAAGATTATTAGTATATTTAGTAAATAATAAAACAATAAATAGAATCTGAACTTTCAGCAAAGCCTGGTGCAAGCTATTCTACTTATTATTCAAAAAAAGCTTTCAGGTTAGAGAATAATACCTTTTCTTTATTTTGAATGACTCAAAGCACTTTTAAAGCACTATGATAAATTCTAAAATTAAACACTAATAAATACCCCACATTGATGTACAGTGTATGATTTCCCCCATAACTTATGCTAAACAGGAACACGTCAGCATAATGCTGCTGCAGTATAACTACTGCTAGTCTGCCATCTCCTGTTTAAAATGAAGACTGCACGTTCAAAGTATTTAGAGCAAAAGTCACAGCCCCTCACCATAACAAGATTTGCTATTTAAATCCTTTAATGTTTAGTCTGACGTAAACCAGGATGTATGTTTCACTGACTATACCAATAATAAAGACATACTAGCATGTTAAATGTTCTTCTAAACTCCACCTGCCTAACACAGTATTGTTTATATACACACTATTATATTGTAGATTTAGTGTTTCATACTATACTTTATTTTCTATACTCTTACATCTTTATCATTTAATTGTGTGTTCTTTTTATACATTAGTATATATATTTATACACCAGTGACAGCTGGGATTAGCTCCAGCACCACCCTTAGGATACGTGATATAGACAATAGATGGGAGGATGTATGAGCATTGTTGGTGCGAGCCAGAGAATTAACAATTTTCATTTACAATGACTGCTTTACTGCAATTGTGCACATGATAAATAAAGAACCTTTAACTGCGTGCTAATAGTTCATTAGTACAGAAAACATTCACCCTGAGACTGTGGGTGCCATTGCATCATGGGTGCAGGTGGTCTGTGTACATGGCGCTCTGTGTTTTGTAGTGTTTCCATGAAACAGTGCACATTAAAGATGAAAAAGTAAAAGTCCTACCTCGTTACTAAGTATAAGTGGTGCTGCTGACATGGAGGAACACAATTTATAATCTAGAATATAAAATAACCACATTAAGTACAATGTACAAGCAACATTAAACAGGGCTGTAATTCTTGTTTTACACATAATCTGTGTGTGTATGTCTAATTTTCTTGGGTACTTGGGTATGTGGCAAAGGTGAAGAATTGTAAATCTGTAAAATGAAATGTGCTTACAACACATAATTTAAAAGCCCATTTATTTCTCACCTTCTTCTTCAAATTCATTTGTGAATGACTCAAAAGATTGACATCCTGTTCTCAAAGTACCAAATAAAAATAACTGTTGGAGTGAGATGATCCACACACACAGACACACGTGTTCACCTGGTGAGTAAATTATTTATAACTGTAGTGCAATACATATTGTGTTTAGGCTTAATTTAAATGACAGCCCACATCAGTGCATACAAGTTAGTATTAAATATCATTTAAATACATAACTCAAATCAAGCACACGTTTTCAATCGATACATATCAATGTATTCAAAGATACAATCAAACACATAAAAGGCATACCATTTGTCAGTCCTTGACATTCCAAAAAATATTTCCAGTTAACAGTTTTATCCCAAATCATCATCCACTAAAGATTAAAGAATATTACAGCTGCAAAGTTTTATATATCCTCATATAAAGGCTCTGTGTTCGTTTGTTAACAGGAGAAAAGGCATTCCGGTTGCATTTGATGACTTCATCCAACGCTCTCTCACTAAGGATTTTTCGGTCGCTTGTTTATTTGCAAGAAATATGTGAAGTTACAACGGGCTGTTTAAAGGTCAAAAACCTTTAGGAGGTGAAGTCCCTAAACAAAAGTAAGATTCCCTTACTTTACACTCCTTCCCTTCTTAAAATGCAACAGTTGTCTTCAATTGCACAACATGAGCCTGAAAGTAGCACGACGACAACAAAAGGTTTTGTTTCAAGGCTGGCAGATCTGGAGCTAAACTATTTTACTTAAGTAGGACTTAACTTAACTAAAATAAATAAATGGTGAGAGATTAAGTGGCTATGAATAATAATAATAATAATAATGATAATGATAACTGCAGGGTTATGATCAGTCACCTTTTCACACTGAATCATCAGAGTCGTGACTCTGGCGTTTGCAGGTGTGTTACTACTGTGATTTTTGACTGATGAGGGAAGAAAGAGGTATTGCAAACGATGGTTCGTGAAGTCAGCATACTGGGAAGTCATTTCCTCTCACCAAAGGGAAATATGGCTTTAAGGGCACATAGGATTAGCATAGGTCTGGTCAGGGCTGAGCTCTACACAGTATCAGCAGCTTCCTATCCTCTGAGAGCAAAGTCTGTGAAGAGCCAAAAGTCAGGAAGAAGAATGCACTGTTTGAAGAATCACAGTTGCACATCTATACAGAGATAGAGCCCTCTCTAAAGTTGCTTTTGCCTATCAGAACATTGAGGAGTACAGCCTTGCCCTCCTGGGTCTCCCCCTGAGCCTGTCTGATGATGTCACTTAGCCTGTCCTCGTCCTCACGCCCTATAAGATAGCCCTTAGCACCATAACCATCTGCCACTATATGATAATCTGCAAAAAGGAGAAGAAAATATAATTTGCCAGTGAGTAACTGCCCAGTCACCATACAGTGTAAGATAAAATAAGTTATCACAGCAAAAACGTACCGGTAAATGCAAGGCCACATGCCACGTTGCTGCCGAGAATGGGAACCTGCTCTCTGGATATCTGACTCCAACATGCATCATTTCCCACCACTGCTATAACTGGTGTCTGGGGAGAAAAAAAGTGTGAATTATCTGACAAAAACAAAGAGAAAAAAATATAAAGCATGCTTGTTTTTGCTACGAGGAGAATGTATTTTTAACTGCTGTAATGTAATGCAGGGTTTACAGCTGCCATTCTTGCTTATTGTACTTCTAAGTCTAATTAAAATGTTACATTACAATCATGTAATGCCTCCTATAGACAACTTCAGCGGTAGGGATCAATTGCACAATAAATATATAATATAGATAACCTGGCATACAGCACAGTCGCCACTCCATTACATGGAATGCGGAACTATCAGGTTTTTAAAGGCCCCACAATACAACCACACACTGTTGTGTTTTTCTTATTTTGGCCAATTGGACCTCTACTTATGTGTGTGTGTGCTGACTGTATTTGATTGACATCTACGTCACTCTCCTGTTGCAACCATTGAAGTGGGATAATACTTATACCAACATTGTTTGTATTAGTATGTTGATAGCAAGACTGCGTTGCACTTTATATATGCATACTAGAGTCACATGGATACATACTGTTTCATGTAAATGTCATGATTTACCTTGTGTCTAGTGAATGTGTCAAACTCTGCAACACTGTATCCTAAGGAGCCATCACCGTACACTACCCACACCTGAAAAGCACGCAAAGAAGCATCTCATTCGTAAAAGGTGAACACCGACAGATGATCAGACAAAGCACTTTTAGAAGTGCCAGATTCAAAACTGTACCTCAGATTCAGGCCGGCACAGTTTTGCCCCCAGGGCAAAACCTCCCCCGACTCCCAGGGTGCCAAAGGCTCCTGTAGGGACAAATAAAGTTATGTCACTATGACTCTGAGAATACAATGCTACAATACAGGCTTGTGATTTTATTTATTATTAATTAACTTCACTTTGAGATTACAACAATCCTCTAACCTCTTTATGAGCCATTAAAACATCTGAAGTTAACAAAGTAACTTTTTATACACACACACACACACACACACACACACACACACACACACACACACACACACACACACACACACACACACACACACACACACACACACACACACACACACACACACACACACACACACACACACACACACACACACACACACACACACACACACACACACACACACACACACACACACAAAATTACGGGCCCTGTTATCTCACATTTAAATGACCAAAGATCCAGTGTTTTAATCACGATACCTTCATAAACACATTGTTTTTCAGTCTACAAGTTCTGACCTGGATCGAGCCATCGCATCGGTCCTCTCGGTCTCATTATGTAAGCAGCACTTCCAACGAAATCGCCCCCATCGGCAACGATGATGCTGTCCTCTGCCATCAGCTCATCCACACGGTGGAGGACTTTCAAGGGATTCAAGTGGTGCTCGGTCTTCTCATCTGCTTTAGCCCTGGAATAAAAACACTCTAGTTTATGTGATGGAGGTGGTATTTTGTAGTTAGAGAGATGTAGCTGCATTTGCAGAAACATTACATTAATTGATGAAATTGCGTTGGCTTATTAAAGATTTAGGTAATCTTTAATTCACTTATTCAAAGATTTAGGTAATCTTTAATAACCACAGAGTAAGTGATGAGGAAATCTGTCTAGGTGACACTGATGGGACCAAAATTCATCACCTGTGCTCACCTGTTTGCATTTTCTTTGGTCATATCTCCAGCTTTGAGGCTCTGAGGCCATTCCTCTGGACAGCGATGGCCCTTTAGGCCTTTAGAGAGCCGCAATAAGAATGAACCAGCGTCACCTAAAATAGACAGATACTTGCATTTTAGACATTTCACTGATTGTCCTAGGGCCCAACCCTAGAGTGCAAATCAATAGGAACAAGGTACATTATGTTAAAGTCAAAATGCTGATGTATGATGATATAGGGCATTCATGATAAAAAAAAAATCGGAGCCTGTAACTTATGAAAATGGATTATTCCCAACTAATCACAAGAGATCAAAAATGACACATTGTTCCTTCAATTCCAATCATGTGTCATCACGGCAGCTTGTGAACGTACCCTGTATAGCTACGGTTGGTTTCCAGAACATGTCTGAGTTTTTCAGCAGCTGCGTCTCGTCTCTGTTGACAGCGATGATCTTACTGCGTCTGTTAAGAACTCTGCCGTAGCTCAGCCGGAAGTCACACACGGTGCCTGCAAACACAGCACATGAAGAGAATCCTCTGGGAATACGTGATAGCTCGTGGCTATACTGGGTACTTAGGATAAACAGTTTAACCCTCTAAATGTATCTCAGCAGAAATAAAGACAACAACTTCCAGGAGTTCCTTTTAGCAGTAAACAGCTGTCATTCTACGCCACCTTACATAAAGTATAAAATAACTGCTGAATTATTAAATGAAGAATCAATCATCAAAATCAATTAATCGCACCCATCCTCTATACAATCATGATAATTAATTATGCCCGGTCATCTTCTTACAAAGCTATCTTCTGTAAGTTTGTTTTATGTTCGATTAATAAATAATCCTCGTCAATAAACTAAATCGTTGCTATGCTAATATGTAGGATTAAAACTGCATTAAAGCTGTGTGCCTGACCTGCTAAGAGCACCAAGTCGGCCTCCTTCAGAGCATCTCGCCTGTTCTGTCTGATGTGGATGGGACTGTCTTTACCCAGCATGCCACGGGACATGCCCCCGAGGAAGCAGGGGATGCCCAGGTCCTCCAGTGCCTTCCTATAGCAGGAGCAGAGAAACATCTTTCACTCAACATTTCAATGCTACTCGAACGCTGACAGGAATTGGAGTAGTTTAGAACAAAGCAACAACATTTCTTATATCAGCAGTGAAATATCAAAAAAGTGCCATGAAAACTCGATAGAAAAGAGAGGAGAAAAGAAAAGGAGAGACACATTGTCCTTAACCTGATATCATCGACTGGAGTCGGGGGTAGAGTTGCTTGGCTACCCAGCAGAATAACAGGTTTCTTGGCTCGACTCACCAGCTCTATGCACTTTTGTACCTGTTTTGTATTGAAAGAAAATAAAAAGACAACCGCAAAACATTTAAAAACTATCGCTTAATCATCTGAATATTGTGCAAACTGAGAGGGACTGTCATGTGTTTGTATGTTACAATAGGAAGTTCCTTCAAACTTCAGTACTAGGAGCAGCCTTACCTGATCATCTGTGGCTTGTGGGATGTCAACAGGGAGGGGAGACACATCTCTGGTCTCCCAGGCCCCAGCAAACAGGTTCATGAGGTGGTTGTTGAGGTACCTTACAAGAAATAAGACACTGACATATGAAATCATTGCATATGTCTTATCGCACACATGAAACGTGGGGAGAGGGTTGTTCAAGCTTGCAGAAGAGATCCAGGTCAGGTTTATACAGTATGTGATCCAGACTACAACTTTGTTTTTTTACATACACTAAATAGTAACTGTGGTGTAGACAAGACATGCTGATGATATACCATGAGACAATTTTTCCCATCAGGCCTTTGGGAGGGTTCTTAACTCCAAACTCTTTGGACACCAGATGGAAGGGATAAAGCGTGTCGATGGGGAACTCTATAAAAACGGGGCCGGGAGTTCCCGACTGGGCGATGGCCAGGGCTTTCCTGACAGTAGGCACGATCTCCCGGACAGTCCTGATGGAGGCACAGAACTTACACAGCGGCTTGAAGAGAGACATCTGGTCGATGTCTTGCAGCGCTCCTCTGCCCTGTACCGAACACAACAGAGGTTAGATGGTGAAGCTGAGAAAAGTTAAGATGATGTTATTTTATTCTACCTGCACATTCACGTCATATTTGCATCAGGATTTAAGTGACTCCACCTGGAGTAGTGTACCAGCAGCTCCTCCCATGAGCAGCAATGGAGATTCAGCCATCTGAGCGTTCTTCACTGCTGTCACAGTGTTGGTGAGGCCTGGGCCGGCAGTCACTGCTGCTACGCCAACAGTTCCTGGTAAGGACAGCAACAAGATTGCACTGACTCAATGAACAAACTATACAAGATCCTCAGACGAGGAACACCTGCTCTATTATTGCTGTTAGCTGCACTTGTTTGACAACTCAAAACCGCTGCGGTGGGAAAACCCAACACCTTTCCAACAGCAGCACACCCCGACTCCTTTATTCTCCACAACTCCCGGTAACAAGATATGAGCTGAAATAAGCCCGAGGGTCACACATTCTGACTTATCTATTCTCGTGACACAAATGTGCACCTGAGAGTCTTGCCACAGCATCAGCAGCGAAGACGGCCGTGGCCTCGTGTCTGGTGTCCACAATGCGGATGCCCACCTTCTCGCAAGCCACCAGGATGGGAGAGATGTGTCCACCGACAAGGGTGAAAAGGTACTTGACCCCGTGGGCGCGGAGCACCTCTGCCACGCTCTCGCCACCATGCCGCGGGCTCTGCGTCTCAGTCTGCAGTGAGTCAGAAGGGACAGAACAAAAGAGATTAGTCAGATCATTCCTGTTGCAGCACACGACTGATTCAACGATGCTGTAAACAAGATAACAGCTTTGTCAGAGATAAACCTCTGTCAGAGTGAATTGATGGCCCCTCTAAAGGTCAACTGTCATCTCTCCACCCCACCGGCCTTTCATATTTCACAACAACCACTTTTTGTTCTGGCTGGCTGTGGTGATGAGCCTCTGGGCTTTGTGCAATCATAACAGCCCTGTGCTGTGATAGCCTTTGTGCTAAAAAAAAAAAAACACAAGGCTGGTCAAAGTTTGCATGAATGGGGTCCAGCTTACCTTTCACCTAAGAAGGTCTGCACGACACAGGTGATTTTCTTTAAGTGTGCACAGACAAACACAGATGTGTTTACTATGAATGATCCGTGCAGTGCTGCTTTAAAATAGATAAATATGCACATGGAAAGGAGCAGAATACGTGGAAGTTATGCTTTTTTTTTTTTCGTTGTTGTTGCAACAACCTACCTTGTGAAACAACTGGTAGAGTAAGCCAAGTTTGTAGGCTGCGAGCACAAGTCCAGCCAGCGCAGAGCATCCGAGAGCGGTGCAAACGGCCCCAAATGGCTCCATGCTAGGATGCGGAAGACCAGCCTTTACTTCTCCAAACTCCACTTAGCTAAACTTAACGGCCAAAGCTGCTCTTTAGCCGGTCCAGCTCACTAGCACGGCTCGGCTAGGCTAAGATACTGTGGAGCTGCTCCTACCGCAACAGCAGCTATACTCCCATTTCAAAAGTCGTAATTCTACAGGTGCATTCGCTGTGAAATTAGCTCACATAAAGAGACTGATAAAAGGCTGTGAAGGGCATCTAGCTGGGCTGAGGGCTCTTTCCGGAGTACCTGTGCCGACACAGGAACACCAGCGGATTTATTTACACACCAAGCTTGCGACACATACGTACACTTCCGGTTGATATTTTCAAAATAAAGTCGAAGGAACAATGTGCTCACATTTCATGGTGGTTTTGTGGTTTATATTTTCGTTTATATTCAAACTAAATGCAAACTCATATCCATGTATTCGTATAGGTAATGAAAGGTGACTCTTCCTCTCCACGAATATAGCCTTCATTTTTCTGTAATGGCTAGTCTTAGAAATGTATATCTTTTATTGTGAAGGTATACGTCTTTTCCGGTTACTAGGCTTTGTTTCTGGGTAAATTCATATGGCTGCCCGCGATTAAGTGTCTTTTGTGAGTGCGAGCGCGTCTCCCGTGTAAAGGACAAGCCTTTGGCCCAATGAGAGGCTTGTGAGGATGTGTCACGCTGTCAAAGGGTCAAACAATGCGATTTCTAATCAGAGCAAAGTTCACACTGAAATGACAAAACAAGACGAGACAGACAGTGTTGCATGGTTGAATTTAAGGCAACAGAATGAATCAACATGTCACTAAATCTTTGGAGAACAAATAATCTTACTGCTGTACAGTAGCACATAGAGACATTGTTGTAAGCAAATTAATAAATCATTGACAATGACTGCCAGTATCATTAAACTGCCCCCTTGTGTGTGTGTATGTGTGTGTGTGTGTGTTGCTGCTGTGCATTATCTTCACAGCAGTGTGCAAAAGGGGAGTTTGTACACATCAATTATCTTTCCATGGTCAGGATTTTCAGCAAACTGTATTTTGTCGTCCGCTTTTTGTTCCTCAAATACAATAATCTGAAAGAGAGCATAAAGAAAAAAACAAACATCTTGTAACATCCACTTCAGCCAAATCGAGGTTCTGTTTCATTTTATTAGATCCTATGGGTGTACCTGGTTATCCCCACTTCTGATCCAAGCTCCTGGGAGATAGAGGAAATGCTGGGGGCCGATGAACCAGTGACGTCCAAGGTTCTGCCCGTTGACAAACACAGCTCCTTTACCCCAACCCTGAGGATGGATGCACTGGTATGATCAGCCAAATGACAATATGGAAGGTTTACTAATTGACTACAATAAAACACTGACGTACAGTGGTAAAATTCAAGGCGTCAGAATGTGTCCAAAATATTCTGAATCCTTCAAAATAGAAATATATACATACAAATACAACAACAAGACTAAGATGCTGCATAAATACTGCATATAATTTTATTAAGCATGCATGCAAAGTACTGTATTACACATGAAGACAGATTTGAAATATTAGACACAGTAGATCAGTATTAGAACACTTCCTAGCTCTAATTGGTGCAAGTGGTACCATAACAGATGACTACTCACGGGGAGTCTGATGAAGGTGTCCCTGGGAGGACCATCCACATGCAGTCTGGCCTGGAAAAATCCTGGAATGGAGGGCGGCCCAGAATCAGACTTCCAGTGACTTGAACCCATTAATCTGAAACAAGATCAAACCTTCATTTGTGGTTTCCCATAATTCCCAGCATGCTTTTCAGCAAATTCCAGAGTAACTATTTGTGTGCGCCCAATAGTGCATATATGGACATGGATTTTGCTGTAAAGAAATACAGCTAGTCATATCCCCACACCACTAAACATCAATATGGACTCAGAAATACACGGTGCATCAGCAATACCTGTTTATTAGCAGTTTATTAAGCTTCTTAGCCCTTTAATTTATAACCATAGAATGTCTGTTAGTGAAAATCAGCTGACTAACCTTTTCATAAAGCCTGGCTTCATATCTAAACAGAAGATGCTAAATCCTCTTAGAGGGCAGTGATTCAACAGAATGTCTCCCACAATACCTGTAATACAATGATGGCATAATGACACAATAGCAGAACTAAATACACATACATTCCTAATCCTACATACAGTAGGCATTGCATTGATACAAAGAAAAAGTCAGAAGGTTTACACAGGCTTGAACAATGTTAAAATCAGTGTTAAGAATGGTTTAACTTATATGAACAGTTCAGGCGTGGCATGAATGTATCTATAATTTTAAATCATAAAGAGCTGGCGTATAGTAAAAGCTATGCATAGCACAGAAACAAGACAATGATGTTGAATGTGGGACACCTTTGCGCTGTTCATCCAGAGCCTTGCCATAATTCACTCTCCCACAGTTCTCCACAAGTAAGCTCAACGTCCTCTGGCCCTTCGATGCACAAAACATGAGCGTCATTTACAGAGTAACTCAGTAATTCAGAAAAACTGTCACAATGAGCCAATCCAGTATTCTAATGCTAGTTTGAATATGCCAAATGAAATAATGAATATAGCAGAGAATATTCAGATAGGATCCATATGTAATGTTTACAGCTTCTCAGAATCACATTTTGGGGGTTTGTTTATATCCTGCTTGAGCGCATTTAAACGCTACAGAAATGAAGTCTGTTGGATAAGTTAGAGACCCTTTGAAAAACTAGTCCCTCAGAGATGACCGTATATTTATTATACACTGTTGCCCATAAAGTTGGAATAATTGTTCAATACCCCCAATTTTGTTAAAGCCTGAATACACAGTTTGCAAAGGTTAATTGTGGTTTAAGTTTCACTGTGACATGTTTGGAAGAGTTTGATCAATAAAGTTGAGAAGATATACACTTTATTTATCAAGAATAAATCACATTGTCACAATCATTTCATGAGAAGAGGTAAAAAACATTTTATTCCAACTTTATGGGCAATGGTGTATATTTAAACTGATGTAGTTATTTACAACATTTGGGCAAAAACTCACAGAAAATGATCAAGACACAAAAGACAGTGAATACCTTTCCATCAGGAAGTGCCAGCTCGTGGGTCTTGTAGTCCAAACTGCCAACACATTGTCTGTCAACAAACACCTAGAAAATATTGAAAAAATGACAATGACAGGATCATGTAGAGCCATGCTGTATAACCACAGAAGCAATATTTTGTTACTACATGATGAATGCACTGTATAGTATGTGTGTGTGTGCGTGTGTCTGACCAGGGCTCTGTCTCTGATGTTGTTCCTGGAGTTGAGGGTTCCTCCACTGGTGATGATGGTTTCATATAGCGTGTAACCATATGACTGACCGTTGTTATTGTTGACGGGGAGATTCTCCATATTCACCGGCCTCTCTGACCTGTACGGCTGGATGAACAGTCCAGCATCCTTACATATTAGATACAAGAATCCGGTATGTATCTGTGTAGACTTACAATCAGGATCACTGTCGTGTTCCATTCTCACTGTCGTGTTCCATTCTCACTGTCGTGTTCCATTCTCACTGTCGTGTTCCATTCTCACTGAATGAAATCATTTTGACACACTTGGAATAAAACAGTCCACCAAACATCATCTGACAGACGCTCCTGAAAAAAAACAGGCGTGGCGACACCTTGATGTCTCACCAAACCAGACCTGCCAGGTGTGAGACATGTTGCCAGATCTCTATATGGAGACATTGAAGCAAACACGCAGGCTGATGACAGAGATGCTCTGTTTGTGTTAATCTCATCCCAGCAGGGCTCCAGTATGGTCTAGTTACAACAGTTTCCATTCTGTAGATCACATAATCATCTCTCACACCAGACAGGTGCTTGCCATCTGTAGTTTACCTTGTCGGTGAAGTGCAGGCTGTCCCACAGTGACAGGTGCCGCTGGATGACGACAGGGTCGTATGCTTTCCTCTCCAAAGGAGAGGGCACTTCAGGAAGAGGCTCAGCTGGAACGTGAGTTGGTTAAAAACATTTAATTCATGATTATGACAGGTGATAAAGCAATCAAATGAATTGGCAGGTGCACAGTTTCACATAACATTTGTTATGCGTGTGGGTGCTGAAAAAGACATTACAGTGGTACTGGCTGAATAGATTCCTCAAGAGCTGATATTTTGGGGTGTAATCTCCAGCCTCAGAGAGCGGAGCGTCGTAGTCTGCAATGAAAACACAGTAAGGGGAAGATCTGAAACATCCTTTGTTCTTTGGTCTCTGCGCTCTAAGATAATCCTACCAACCATAACTGGTGACCTGAGGTTTGTAGGTGCCAAAGTCCATTGCTCCATTCATGAAGCCAAAGCTGGTTCCCCCATGGAACATGTACAGATTAATGGAGACACCTCTCTCCAGGATCTCTGACACAACAGCGAGCATGTCTGTAAAAGCACATGACAGTAAATGATGATGACATAATTCACAAAGTGAGCCAAATGCAGCAATGAACAAATGAATGAGCTGTTAACACCGGCAATAACGCTGCTCTCTGTCGGCTGAAGTGTCCTTGAACACTACCTGAACCCCACAGCTCGGAAGCGACACTCTGAATTACCCTCGCAAGGTTATCCACAATCACAAGCATACAGACTTTGGCCTTTGTGGAGCTTGTAAGTGTCTAATGTAATGAATGGAGTGCAAAGTGATGCTGAAAATGAGTGTGTGCTCAGCATATCCGTACCCACAGCGTGGAACACGTGGTGATGTTCTCCCCAGACATCAAACCACCCAGACCAATACTCCATCACCATTAGAGGTTTCTGGGGCTAAACAAAACAGAACACATGCCTGCAAATACACATCACACTGACTACTATAATTTAAGAGCCAAAGCTTTAACAAGAAACAAAATCTGACATTTTCCTTTTGGGCTTTCAGCCAACGCTAAAACTACAGTGCATGCAAAAGTCCACATAAATAATACAGATTTAAACTACTGTTACAAGTAAGTAGTAGTGAGTGAAAAAGGTGCATTATCAAAGACGTCCATTAGAATCACTTACCTGCATGTCAGCTAAGCACTGGATAGCTCCGAACGACAGTCTCTGAAGGTTTATGGTTTTTAAAACTGAAATGAACAAGATTTAGACGCAGTGAAGCACAAAGTCAGACAAAGTGCATTATGAACAGTAAATAGACTTGATGAATAGATAACGTAAAGCAAGATGAGCTAGATATATTCGGCGTTTCTATCTATATCACACTGGATTTTTTTTAAATGAGACATAACCACAAAAGTAATACACTTTGTGGAGTATTTTCAGTTGTTTTTCCCCTTTTGACTGAAGGGTTAGTCGTCTTCATTACCTCCCTCCATCCCTCCATATCTCAGACCCTCCCAGTTGTCTGAAGTCAGCAGGAGCTCCTTGATTCCTCTGGACAGGAGACACTGCAGGAAAAGACATATATTACAATGTGTTGCAAAGATTTCAGTGGGAAAAAAAACAACAGCGCAATGCATCGTCAAGCTTACGTTCTTTATAAAAGGCATGTATGTATCATCTTTGGCATATGATCCATACTCATTCTCTACTTGAACTGCAATGATTGGGCCTCCTTCTTCAAACTGAAGAAACAAATGAGGAAAATGTATAAATAACAATCATAATTCATTGATATATGAATAAAAATAATAATGCATTAACAACTGAAATCTCCAATTATTCTTTCAGGAATTGTTTCAACATGAAATCTCATAGGAAAACTTTGACTTTGACTCACCATCAGAGGTTTGACGACTGAGACGAGCTTGTCGAAGTAGAGATTGACAGCATCTACAAATCCAGGATAAGTTGTCCTCAACTGCATGCCTTTATCTTGTAATAACCAGCTGAAAGAGACACAAGAACAACTTTCACAGCATGCTGCTCATTTAAGGCAGTATATTTTAAAGCAATGGGAAGATGGTGTTACCTAGGCAACCCTCCCAAGTCCCATTCAGCGCAGATGTAAGGTCCAGGACGTAGGATCACCCACAGACCAATCTCTGCTGCTAAACTGACATAGGCCCTGAGAAAGGCAGAGACACATGCTTTATTTTTTAAAAAAAGAACCAGATTGCATGTCTTTTGGAAATGTTTACCCATCTACGAAGAGGAAGAAAAAGAAAAAGAAAATGGAACGCTTACTTGAGATCCAACTGATCCTGAAAGTTGAATGTTCCTCGCTCAGGCTCGTGCAGATTCCATGGCACATATCTGAAAATGCAAGAAAACAATTCTTTCCAGCTTAGAAGCAATATCACATTCCAGTGGCTCGTAAAACCTTGTTTCTATTTCATTTTAAGATGAACTAATTCATGAGGCCTTTTTATACAAACACATTTGATTTCATCTGATCTGTGTTTGACCTTCTCCAGCAATAGCTCTGTAATGTGACTCATGGTCAAGTTGCCGTGGGAGCCTACGTTGTGAGAGTATTGAGGCCACAGGCCTTCATCTTCAGCAGACGGTCCTCCCAGTAGGCTCTGGGGACACGGAAGTAATGGATGGAGCCCCCCAGGATGCGGAAGGGCTCTCCCTCCAGAGTGAACTGAGACGAGTTGGCCCTCAGACCCTCCGAACGGCTCATTCTTCTCACCTCAGGGGGATGTCTGGTGGGAGAAAATGTATGGTTAGTATTGGATAGTAAAAGTCATAGGATGAATTGTTCATTTTAAGATATGTTACTATAATAAACTGAATCAAACAAAATACTTTTTGAGCACAAAAAAGTAAAAACTTACCAAGAGCTAACAATAAGTCCCAAAAGCAGAATTACAGAAAATCCCAATTACATCAAAAACATTGCCAAAGCTGTACCTCGATGCTGTGCTTGCCAGGGAGCGTTTGAAGGGAGGATGGTGCTGGGAGGCCTCAAACACTGCGGATAAGGGAAACTATTGTTGTTTCAGAACAAAAATATAATAGTGCTCTGTTTGTCTCTCTCTCTCATTCTCTGCAGCACTCAGTCAGAGAAAGGAGGCATCACATTGTACACGGTGATGCTGGTCTCATGGTATAGTTTATAGGTATAGCCCAAGTGACGCCCTGTAGTGGTTCTACATTTAAACGCAGCCAACAAATAAGAGACCGTGGCTGACTGTGGCCATAAGTTAGTGAGCAAAGCATGAATGTGTGTGTGTGTGTGTGTGTGTGTGTGTGTGTATGTGTGTGTATGTGTGATGTTCTTCATCCTCTCTGCCTCAGTTAGGATCTAGTTGGGGTCTTTATTTTGTCCCTGCCTCTGAAATCACACCAACAGTTTATCTATCCATTCTTCTATTATCTATGCTGCTTATCCTTAAGGGTCGCAGGGGGGGCCAATCCCAGCTGACTTTGGCCGAGAGGCGGGGTACACTCTGGACTGGTCACCAGTCAATCACATGGCTGACAGATAAAGACAGACAACCATTCACGCTCACACTCTCAACATTTTATGATTAGCAATAAAATCCAAAAATAAAAAGGTCAAAATCATATCTTGAAAAGCACCACGACAAATTACACAGGTTGTGAATTTGCAGGCTACATTTTATCTCAGAGACCAACTCCAGAGATAACAGATCTACAACTTGTAGTTCTGCAAACTATACAAGACTAAGAATTGGACATGCAAGACTGAATTTAATTTTGCACCTGATCATAAATCAGCCAGGGTACTGTGATAGCTACCATCTAAGACTGTAGACTTTTAATTTGTAAAATATGCGAAATGAAGACAGTCACTGAAAAGGGAGAGAGAGAACAATAATATGGATGTAAAAACAATACTGAGTTTTGGGGAAAAGAAAAAAATATATAGGCCTACATATATATCATCATGTTCATATTCTTACATTCAGGACATACATGAGAATAGAAGCAATTAATGGATTTTTTTTAACCCTTGTATGGTGTTCGGGTTTGTGGGACCCGATTTCACCCGTTTGCATGTTCTTTATCAAAAAGACAATTTATACGATTAATAATGTTTTCAAACTGAGTTTGAAAAAATAATTAAGCGTATCATTTTTCTGTTGATAAAAAAATGAAAACGGGTCCCACAGACCCAAACACATGGGTTAAGAAAGAAAAAATATTAAAATTAAGGGACGTTTTGAC
The DNA here is from genome assembly GCF_042242105.1 of Pempheris klunzingeri. NCBI lineage: Eukaryota > Metazoa > Chordata > Actinopteri > Acropomatiformes > Pempheridae > Pempheris > Pempheris klunzingeri. Next base: position 20,541,797 of record NC_092015.1, read on the forward strand.
ACACGCGTTTTTTGCAGCAATGTAACTCTGCGACGGTCCCTACATTCGGACAGTGTATGGTCGGGTGTGTGTGTATGGGTACTTGTGCCCAGCTGTAACCACCACTGACACACACACACACACACACACACACACACACACACACACACACACACACACACACACACACACACACACACACACACTCTGCTGCACGGGGAACAGTCAGACCACGCTGCGGTTTTATTTATCCCGGAAGTAACGTTACCAATAACCTGGCGCTGTGTGCTCATGGGGCTGACTGGTCTGACTGGTCGGACATAACTGGATTATAACACGCGTGTGGAGGAGGACTGCTGACATGCTCTTTAACTGACTAAACTTCTGCTGTTGTTGCCTCTGGGAAGCTCATCCATGGTTGCTCTTCGTTTGCCCCCAAAGCGAAGACGTTTTCTCCTGCTGTGTTTCGCTGCTGCAGCGATAATAGTCGCGTATCAGTTAACAAGGTAAGACAAACCCAGACAGCTGAGCCTGACAGGAGCCTGAGGGAAGTCACGGCCAAGTCCTAATAACAGTCAGTCAGGATGCACTGGGCTGTCATGTATTTGGATACGTCACTAGGACTCAGCTGCACCCAAAGGAGACCGACCTGTGTACCTTCACCTGCTGACCTGTAGAACCGCAGAACACGACCACACCTTATGTTCCCTTTCTTCTCTCTCTCTCCCCACAACAGTGAAACTGATGTGTTTTGACATCAAACTGCCAAGATTGCAACTTTTTTTTTTATTAGTTTCACAGTCCATATCTGTGGAATATGTCACATGCATGGGAGAAATATGCATATTTTGAAGGTAGACTTCCGGCTGCCCTTTCAAAATAAAAGCCCTTTAGGGATTCTGTGGGCAGGATTCCTTCATTTATTAACACGTGGTTTGAACATTCCTATTTGTTAACAGTTTGAATAATGCCAGGTGAAGGGCAGTGTGTTTCCGGTGTGCGTCCTGTCTCTCCCTTCCTCTTTGAACGAGGATTCTGCAGGAGCTTTGAATTCACTTATAATGAATGAAAACATTTATGGCCATTATAAAAGGCAAAGTCAGCGCAGAAAGACAGGCAGGCCACGCTGCCTGTGTGGACGACACGCTTGGGTTCACTACCTTCAGGCTGTGCTTGCTCCTGTTACGATCACACTCAAACCAAGTGATAACACACGAGGGACTCACCTACAATAAAAGTTACCCTTTGTCACCATGTGATTTTCATGAAGGAGATTTTTTACCAGATGCAACCAGGCTTGAATATTTTGCTTAAGGGAGCAACCACTGTTGAAGTATGCCTCAAATGACTGCACGTCCTTTCATCCTGTTGCACTTTTTCCTGTTGTGAACTGCATTTTCCCCCCCTTAGGAATCGCCCAGGAGTGAGAAGAATGAGCCGTGTGGAGGGTCTGAGGGCCAACTCGTCTCAGTTCACTCTGGAGAGAAAACCCTTCCGCATCCTGGGGGGCTCCATCCATTACTTCCGTGTCCCCAGAGCCTACTGGGAGGACCGTCTGCTGAAGATGAAGGCCTGTGGCCTCAATACTCTCACGACGTAGGTCCCACTGCAACTCATGGCTGGTTGAGTATACTGTGCCTTAAAGCGCTAGAATAAACAGTGTCAGATGGAGAGGATTACACACAGATCTAATGAAATGTGGGTAAGGAAAAGTAGAGCAAACAAAGTTCAAGAAAGTGCTTTTGTAGGACACAGCAATTGATTCATGACTGCCTTTGAAACAAAGGCAGTCATGAACTACTGAACTTGAATAGTTTTAACCATTAATAAAAATCAAAATCTGCTTTATTTCTTTTTTCAGGTATGTGCCGTGGAACCTGCATGAGCCAGGGCGAGGGCTGTTCAACTTTGCCGATCAGTTGGATTTAGAGTAAGTGATGAGAAGGGAAGGCCCAGCTGGAGAGCTGGGGGAGCTCCTGCAGATGGCACTGTTGCATTGCACAAGGGCTTCGCTTTCCACAGCCCTTAATAAGCTGAAGCCACTGAGGAGGTGTTTGTTTACCCTTCAGGGATGTCTTTGATTAATTAGTTGTGCACACAGACAGTATCCAATGACTCTTGATTTATTGATTACGACGGTTTTGATCCATCAAACGTGTTGCTCGCTGTCAAGTCCGGTGCAGATGTCATGTCAAAAAAATAAATAAATTGAGTTACATGTTTTTAAAATGACTCGCATATCATTTGCAAGTGAGCGTCTGCTTTATTTTGAACTGAGAATGATTATGTGACCCCACTTTAAATCTGCTGCAGTCCACTCTTTAAACTGACTGTACTGATAAATAATAAAACCCCACTCATATTTTCTATCCTCCTCTCAGAGCCTACCTCCGCACTGCAGCCAGCCTGGGCCTCTGGGTGATTCTGCGTCCAGGACCATATATCTGTGCCGAGTGGGATTTAGGGGGACTCCCCAGGTAAAAATCACAGATCCTCAATGAAGCCTGTATCTGCCAAATGGCCACAGTAACATTCTAATGCTTTATTCGTAAATAGCTCGTGGGCTGAGTTAATCCTGGAAATGATGTGTTCAATCAGGTAATCTGTTTGTTTGCTGTATCTTTGCTGCAGGCTGAATCCATTCAATTGGAAATGAATAGTTTATTAGTTTTGTGAAATATCTCAAGTCTCTGTCATCTGTTTGCACAGCCTAGAATCAGGCTTGGTGAGACTGGTCCACTTAACAGTGTTGTGTGTATATGACATAAAGACAGCAGGGTTTTACATCCACTGTGAGACATCTTATAGATAGAGGACATTACATCATGTAAGTTAACCACTAACGTTACTCAGATGAAAGTCACTGATGATTTCCCAGAGTTCTATTGAGGTATTAGAGAGAAAAATAATTAAATCTGACAGGCATATCTCCCTGAAAGGATGGATTCATTTAGTTCTGTAATCAAAATAGATTTGAACAGATAATGGGGTGAATGTTAGAGGAGAAAAAGACTGGAAGTAGGTATTTTTGGACCCTTTTTGCCTTCAGGGAATGTGATGTCGAAGTAATATTTATTTGATAGTCATCAAAACAGAGTGTTTCTAGGCACACGCAGTGAAGCATGACTTCCCCTGCTCCACATTTTGTGATAGTCATGCTTAGGTTGGTGTGATTATCTTCAATAGCAGAAAACCTAAAGAGAGTTCAGAGCGCTGCGCTTTGAAGAATTTGGGTGATGTGTTACTTTTTGGACATTTCAGAGGTTTCGCTGTGATTTTCTTTGACAGTTGGCTACTGCGGGATCAAAACATGAAGCTGAGAACAACCTACCCAGGATTCACTGACGCAGTCAACTCCTTCTTTAATCACCTCATCAAGAAAGTAGTTCCATATCAGGTACTTTTGCTTTTGTTACGAAAGAAATGTAGAGAGTAATTTGATTGGTGTTCACAAATGAGGCCAAATAAAATAGATATATGTTCAAAACAAGCTGTTTTTTTTTTCAAGCTTTGAGTTTTCATGGTTATATACATGCAACCTCTGTCGGTTAATGTTTAAAAAAACATCAGCATGCATACAATAGACTTTTCTTCATGCTACAATCTTTCTATTCAAGCTCACAATATTCTCTCTATAAAACTGCAGAAGAACCATTAGAGCAACTGTTGTTAGCAAAACAATACACCATTTACACTCAGCGTTAAATTCATCACTTCTGAATCCTCCCCGCCACATTTTCTTTGTGTCAGCTTCATGCATCATTGAACACACTCTGATTTCCATTTCACAGTGTTTTTTAAAAATTCAGCTGTGTTGAGGGTAGGCACGGTCAAGAACTGGTGCCAGGCCCTAATATGTGTCCTCTATTCATTGGCTAATTCATGCGCAGTACTCCAAGGGTGGCCCAATTATCGCAGTTCAAGTGGAGAATGAATACGGCTCGTATGCAAAAGATAAGGAGTACATGCCTTTCATCAAGGAGGTAAGAACTGTACATTTATTTCAGCCCCGGTAGCTCGTAGATGCGAGTGCACTTATCAACTCTTCTCTCTCTCCCGGTTCTCCTTTCCCCACTCGCTTTCCTTTTCGCACTCCTTCAAAGTGAAAGCAACAGTAATATTTCAAAAAGAGACGCCATTGTTTTGCTTGGTTGCCTCCATAATCCCCCATCTTTTCAGGCGTTGTTGTCGAGGGGCATCACAGAGCTGCTGCTGACCTCAGACAACAAGGACGGACTGACGCTGGGAGGAGTAAAAGGAGGTATTGTCAGAAAGGCAGAGAGACAAACAAGGCTGTGAATACACAAGCTCCCGAACAAACACACACACAAACACACACACAAACACACACACACATACACACATATACAGTATGGTAGTTTTGTGTGTTGTGTTTTCACAGCGACAAGAGGTCTGAACCCAGGGCAGCCCAGTGTCAGGCAGCTGCAGTTCACAACCAAATCCCACACAGAGAGGAGTCTGTGTTGTACCACAAAGTTGTTGTTTTTGCATGTATTTTGGCATAAACTGGCCCGAAAGTAAGTTTGTTTTTTTTTGTTTTCTTTTATTTGACCTCATCTGCTTTTGATGCACCCGCAGTAGCAGCCACTGTTTTAAAGCCACAATAAGGCTGTTCCTCCCTGAGATTACCACTCTTTCTGTTTTTATCATCACTGCAAGCCGTGCATTGTCCTCATCATAATTACAAAACAAGATCTTCCAGGGTGTTGTTATAATAGATTCCCAACAATGTTTCAGTGCAGCTCTACAATCATTTTTTTTTTTTTATAAATGGTGCATATGTCTTGTCCTGATTTGCAGTGAACTCTTCAAGTTTGATGCCATGTTGGCTGATTCTTAACGCAGAAGCTTCAATTGGACCGTTGTAATGCCTATATACTTTTTTTTTTGATTTGAAGAGAACTTTGCTTGTACAATAATAACAATAATAATCCGTTTGAACTAACAGTTTGGATCTTTCTTAACAATACTGCTCTACCTTTTCTTATCTGAAGCTCTAGAAACCATCAATTTCCAGAAACTGAACCCAAATGACATCAAGTATCTGGATGAAATACAAGTGAGTCGTGTTTCTGTGCCACTGACTAAGATGTTGGGACTTCATTATTGTTTAATTCATATTAGTAGTTTTTTAATCAGTGAAGTTTTATGATCTAATCTAAAATCATAAAAAAATAGACTGTCCAAGTAAATCCAAGTGGAAGTTTAAGGCTATTTACCTTCCTTTTAAAAGGACATTTTGGGAGACCTGAATTCAGTTTTTTAAAGACATATTTTTGTGCTAGCTCAATAATGTTGTTACTGAAAGAAACTGAAAGGTCATTTTGTCGTATCCCTTGTTTAATTGAGTGCGTGTTGCTTTCCAAAACTGTTTCTCCCACTAGCCTAAGAAGCCAAAGATGGTGATGGAGTACTGGTCTGGCTGGTTTGACCTTTGGGGGGACCTTCATCATGTGTACCCAGCTGAGGGTAAGACAGGCGTGAGATGGGTAGTCTGGTTCCTTTCAGGGCGAGCTATCGGATCGCTGATAAGAGTAAGACAGGTGAGAGTTAGGCAGGAATCCTGCTGATGGATTCTTTGCTGAGAAACAGTTTCTTTCCGTGCAGGAGGTCGATAATACTGGCTAATTTGAGGCTGGGTTAAGACAGGTTACGTGCTGCGAGCCAGTACGGAATCTCTGAAGGTAAAATAGATCTGTCTTGCGGTTAAGAGAGAGTGTTATTGCTGTAGGGTAAGAAAGGCTTAAGACAAACCTCTTTAGCTGTGAATAAAAACGGTCTCTGTGCCAGAGGAAAGACAGGGTGAGGACAAACTCACTGCTACGGGAGTTGTGTGCGATTAATTCTACAGACTGTAACACACTACGACTCCTTTGCAAAAGACACGGAGCACGCTCGGTGCATCTGGGTTGTACAGCTCAGCATATGGTCATTTCCTCCTTGTTTTTTTGGCTTTGTCAGAGATTTATGTACTTTTCATGCATGGTAGGTGGCGAGCCAGATATCACAGGCTGTGTCCCCACTTTGTCCCTGGGCCGTATATTTGATGTTCTGAGGCCAGATTTTTCAAACACTTCCATGTACAGGACTGTTCAAAGATGCGCTCCACTGATTCTGACTGACTGTACTGATGCAAGTAGCAGTCTACACTTTTTGGGAGTGACATTCATCACATTTTGTCTTGCCCCTTGGCTGCATTAAATGACGTTTCAGTTAATTAGAACATACGGCATCACTGTGTACTTTCCTATTAATTAGACAGTAGGCTAACGTGCCATATACAGTTAGTCACAGGCTGCATATTTGCAACAGCATTTAACTGCCTGCACATGAGCACAAGACATGACAACATATGTGAGACTTAGGACTTTAAAGTAACTTTTTCATAACACACATTCCTCTGAAAACGTCTACAGAACAGATTTTTGGAAGAAATCTGCTTTGTTTACATTCATGATTACTTGCTAGCAGTCGTCTTCCTGGCCTTTTCCTGGTGCAATGCTACATTTCTTGGCTTCTTATTGCACCAACTGTCGATCAGTAGCTCAGTAGAGGAGATTAGAAAATGCACTAAACCATTGGCAGGACTGCTTATCACATCACCAAGACGGATTCAGATCCTTTACTGAAGAAAAAACTAAATGAACAAAAATAAACAAAAAGTAATCACTTACTTTTCATAAAAACAATTTTGATCCTAAATTTGATCCTAAATAAATATTTTCTTAAATTCAAATGAACCCATCTGAAGGGCTAATTGTATCTTGAACCAAAACGTATACACATTGCATGAGTATTACAATAAATTCAACTTAAATTCAGGAAATACTTTAAACAACAGTATGGCTGGAAGCAAATACGGTTCTAGGACTCAATTAAAGGTCCCACATTCTGCTCACTTTACAGGGTTTAATGTGGGAAACAAATGTTTCCATGCAGCAGATTTTGCAGAGAACAAATGCAGTTCATAATTTAAAAGGTAAGCATACGTTTTGTATGTTATATCTTGATTAGGAGAATAACTATTACTATAGCTGTTAAATAAATGTGGTGGAGTAAAATTGAAAGTATTTCCATCTGAAATGTAGAAATGTATGCAGTAGAAGTATAATGTAGCATAAACTCAGGTAAAGGTAAAGGTAAAGAATTACTTTAATAATCCCCAGGGGGAAATAGCTTTTTGTTACACACAGCTCCAAAAGAATAAGAATAAGAATAAGAATACACTTCAAACACAAAGTAAAATATAAATATATAAAAGTATGAATAAAAAAAAAGATGTATTAAAAATTATTATTACAAATTATTACACAGAGGTAAATTACTGCACCAGGTGAGTCCAGAGTCTTATAATAATAGTAATAATAAAGACCTCAACACTGTAGTTAAGTACAGTACCGGAGTAAATCTACTCAGTAAATTCTTGGACCCACTCTTTAAAACATTGCTCCATAGTGTTACTAGTGGCGAAAAACTCCACAGGATACTTTCAACTTTAATATATATCTTTAGATAACTCATCCAATCCCACCTCTCAAGGTGATTTCTTGAAAATTGCTTGTTTCGTTCGGCAAACCGTCAATTTGGAATTGGAATTTAAATTGGAAATTTAAACTATAAAGATATAAAACAGAGGCAAGCGTGAAATCTTTGACAAGTTCCAATCGTTTTCTGTTTATCGGACAATCAATAGTTATTTCAGCTAAACGTAACAAACACATATGCCATAAGCTGTTTACAATGGGTCACCTTGTCCTGGCTGATGATATGGGCCCTGACAGTATGAAGAGTCCTGGTACGATAATATAAAGGAGCCCGCTGCTCGTTCGTATGTGCGCAACAGTATATTCCACATATGAGCCATATAACGTGGTCAGCATGCTACAGCCAGGGGGGCGATATTTTTAGTATAATGTACAGTCGTGACATAAACGATAGCTCCTGTTTCACAACTGTAAAGATTAATGGAAGTCACACAGCCTCCTCCACCATCTTGAGTGCTCTCAGAGACATCTTATTTCAAACACAGCGCAGAGCCTCGAGCTTCCTTTTTACTCTCTGTCATTCCCAGCAGCCATCCACATCTTAACAAAAAAAAATGTTCTGAAAATGAAAAAGGCTTCTTTATGTATTTTCTCCTCAGTGAGAAAGGGAAAAGGGAAAAAGAAAAAAAAAAATCTGTCGCCATGCAGAAAGTGTCACAGCTATGAAATGAACGCTGGGATATTCAGAGGGGATTCATGTCCTTGACAGTTCAGTGCTCTGCAGACTGCAACACACCCGGCAGTTGGTCACAGCTAGTGCCACCGCCGTTAAACCAACTGAGTCCGGCTCTGTCACTCACCCTGCTAAATTGTTATTCACGAAGGCTCATGCCCTTGATTCAAATCATTAAAGTCAGTCCAATTTGACCACTAAAGTCCAATTTGAATACTTAATTACCTGCTCTGCTATGTTCGCTGCAAAATATTGGTGGCTAATTTGTGCAGGGAGGTAGGCAATTTTTTATGGATGTAAGCATTGCCCCGTAATGAATTATAGTAACCTGTAATAGGATGTGTGGCTGAGGTCTGTCCATGTTTCAATTGAAGTAGAATTGAGGGCAATAGGATTATTGAAGCAGTTGCTGTAGCTTGTTAAGGCCGGAGTTTTTTTTTCTTTCTTGACTCACTGGTTATATCAGAATAATAAGCTAAATTATAGACGTTGTGTTTTTTTAATGGGATTTTGTTTGTTTCCTCCACTTTTTTTGACAGACATGATGCCTGTGGTCACAGAGATCCTTAAACTGAACATGTCCATCAACCTCTACATGTTCCACGGAGGGACAAATTTTGGCTTCATGAATGGGGCGTTTGCCATTAGAGTAGCGGCTCCTAAACCTATGGTAACAAGCTACGGTATGTGTAAATGTGAACCTGTTTTTGACCAGCAATTTGTAACATGGAAAAAACAAAATTCCATGTGCTTTAGTAGAAAAAAAATTTGTATAAATAGGTTTGGATGGTCAGGGTTGAACTATGTTAATACCAATACAAATGTGAATGGGATAGGTGGATTAAAATGTGATTAATATATTTAAAATGTCTGTCGATGGCGCAGTTCCTACTCCCGAGCCTCTGACCTTCGGCTGCTTTGAAATTTTAATATATGGTGCACACTAATGAATTCATTACCTAATAAAACGCACTGGAAATGTAAATGAAAGATGGTACAATGGGTTTCATAACCTCCTCTAGGCTACGTAACATTGGAATGACCTCGTTTTTGAGAAAAGAGGAGAATTCTGAAACCTGCTGCACAGTAGTGAAGCCCACCTCTGACCTTCAGCAGTCTCCACACCTGTGTTTATTCCTCCGAATGCCCTTTACCTTTTTTTTTTGTTTGTTTTTTTTCCTCAAACGGCTCCATTTTTCTGTCAAGATAACCCAAAATGTGTCTCGGCCCGCTGCTGTCTCAAGATGTTTGATAGGGGAGCACAGTGAAAGCATCTGCCACAGTAAGAGGCATCCCTGCCTCTCTCTGGCTCCCGAGCCTGCTGTTCTGATAGCGCATTATCTTTCAGATTACGATGCTCCATTATCCGAGGCTGGGGATTACACCACCAAGTACCATCTTCTGAGGAATTTATTCAGCCTCTACCACAGTGAGTGTTGTGTGTTGTTGCTGAGACGGGGCCCCACATCTTCTGTCTCTCTTTCTCTCCCTTTCCTTTCATCTCCCCACTTAAAGTTAATTCTCCTTGTAGAACCTGCTCTCTGTTGGCTAAAGGAGGATAACTTTGCATATGATTACAAGCCCGGATTAGATATGGGTCTGTGTGTGTGTTAGTGCATGTGTATGAGATTTCCTCCCAAGTCAAAGACCTTAAATTACTGACCATTGTGAAAATTACATACTAGGCTTTTTTTTCTTATCATGTTTTTTTTTTTACTTATGCAGTTGCCTCCATTTGTAAAACAAGTGTTTGTGGTTGGGGGCAGAAGTCTCAAGTGTTTTGTGGCCAGGACTAGAAATTCTTTTTAAGCAATCTGGGATTGAATCCAGCACAACAAGTTCTTACTTATTTGCCCAGAGTTGCGGTGATTGAAGATAGTTTGAAAGGCTGCCTGTGCGTGATCCATCCTTATGTTTTGTAGTCTGCTGAACAATGAGCAGTGGCCTGGATATGAGAGTGAGTCTGAGACGGCTTTGTGTTCTACTCGGCAACCACAAACACATGACCTAATTCTTTAATTAGATCAGCTTGATATTTTATTATTGTTTGGTTGTCAAATCATTTATATTGTGCCAGTTACTCTTTGCCCCATGGTGTTGTTTTTGCACAACTTGGCATGGATTTAGGTTGATTTGTCAAAAGGCTAATGCTAATCTTTAACAACAACAGAGACTTGTGACATGCATGCTTCAGGGTTTTCTTATTATTACAAAGCTGTCAAAAATACAGTATATGATATAAAACATAAATCTGGACTACACAGTATTAATTCTTGTAATCATCAGATCTTCAATCGTCAAATATGAGTGAATGTAAACCCCACCAGCATGTTTCTCCTACCCTGCAACAAATGTCCTGGTTTCCTCTGCACAGGATTTGGGATTATACGGGTTTTGTTGTGGGAAAAATTCCAAATCTGTGACATAGTGTCATAGAGCTGCGCACTGATCCCCCCCAAGTCAAAGGCATTGACTTGTAAGCGTTGTAGAGATCCATTTAGGAGAAAGGTGTTGGCCATTATCCCCAAAGCTTCCCTTAAGTGATCCAGCTGTTGCCAGTTGGTGATAAGGAAATGCTGTCAAGACGTCTCCTGAGGGACTGCTGGTGTGTCTGCATGCTTTAACACCCTTAAAAGCAGTTCGAGGGCACGGTCAACTGCTGGTAATTGTTGTAAAAAGACTGTTTTAGAACAGAGACCACAAACTGGATGCTGCTCTGGCAGGCAAATGGCTCACCCAAGGAGTTTTGAAAGCGGTTTCTGTCAGACAGGTTATTATTATGGTTGATATTGAGTGATCCCTAAGCTGTAGAATATGAAGACTCCTACAAGAGAATGCAGAGTAGGGCACTCTGCTGTCTTTTCGGCATTTTGGTGAATTGTTTTGCAGGTCGAACTTGAGAAGGCCAAAATTCAGTAGTACCAGCTGTACCCAAAATGCTGTTATAGTCTGCTTTTAGACATAACATAGATTTAATTTACAAAGTAGCCCTCCTCTGGTTCCCTCTTTCTTTCTCTCAGGTGTGATACGTAGATACAGACGTTTTCGTCTTGGCAAGTTTCAAGAGATTCCCTTCAGAGATCAGAAATATCGAACTCCCTTCTCTGACTGAGTTCACTCACGCTCAGAAATGTAGATTCATATCTGTTCTTTTTTTTTATCGGATCTAATGTATGTATACATATTTATACATGTGGAAATATATACATCATGTTGTAATAACTACAGAAGTTTCTTAGAAGGTTAGTTTAGACTTAGTAGGTTTAGAAAGAAAGTGAGAATTAAGTGATACACAGACAACCTAACACATTCCCCCCCCTTTTGTTTTCCAGCCCAGCCTCTCCCTGAACTGCCCTCTCTTCGGGAGAGGAGAGCATACCAGCCTGTTGTCATCCAGCAGCACCTGTCTCTGTGGGACAGTCTGCATTTCACTGACAAGGCAAGCTACAGATGCACGGTGTGCCAAATAATAAGCTTCATCCACGTAGCGCCGCTCAGAATTTAGTGACAAGGTTGCTGAAAGACGACAGTAACCTAATACATGAGTAATACACAGTAGCCAATTACATAAAGCATTTGCTGCTAAAATTATTTATGCGGATGTGCAGCCTGTTGAGGTCTGTACTATTTAAAAATGTAGCATCCTGCTCCCTGTGTAGGAGCAAGACTTCTCCTGGCCTGAGGACGGGTGTGTTTACAGCACCTACTGTTAGCTCCTTATCAATCAATCAATCAATCAGTCAATCTTTATTTTTATAGCGCCAATTCACAACAGAGTTATCTCAAGACGCTTTCCATAAAGAGCAGGTCTAGACCAAACTCTTTCATTAAGAGAGAGACCCAACAATACAGGAATTCAAAATCAAGGATTCAAGAACCCCCCCCCCATGAGCAAGCATCAGATATTACACCATATTCACACCTGCCACACCACAACTTGGTATAATTCTTTAGCAGCTTTGCTCGCCGTATTACATAATCAGTCAACATTAGCAAATGATAATGAACCAAATGAAACAACCCCAGCATTTAGGCTACAATAAGACAATCATGGTAGTCAACTATGAATTTGCACCCGATTGGCATTGGTGTGGTCATCTTGTTGAAAAATGTTGAAAAAAACATGCTTGATGTAAGATTTATTGATGCCTCAACTTGCCATTCGTCCATATAATTACCCCGAACAAAGCTCCTCTCTATTGAGGTGAATGGCTTTTGAATAGCACGCTCTGATAAAACATTATCAAACTGTATGTGAAGTAACCTGCAGTATCCTCCAGCATGTCATCTGGTCTATCCAAATGATAACAAATCATAAGATATACAGTAGCATATGTTCCTGTAATACACATACCAAAACCCCCACAGATTAATTTCATTTATTTTCTACACAAAATTGAAAAATCTCATCTGAAAATCACAAGGTAAGGTATAGACGGGGCTGTGGTAATCTGAAAGCGAGAGCTCGGAACCATCGTTTATCACCAGCCTGAAGTGCTGGACCTCTTGGAAAAAGTCGGAGAAAGGGAAGTAAATGAGTAACACTCCTCCCTTAATGAACAACTGCTGATGAGATACCCCTGAGCAAGACATTGTCTCCTAACTGCACCAATAGCCTGCTTGGGGACCAGCAGTAATCAACTGTGCGCAGCTTTATGACTGTAAAGCAGGTTATCGTGGAAATTAAGGGAGAGTGTAACAGAAAATCTCCCCTTGCCAAACAGGTTGAAAGGCCTGTGGGGAGGGTGTCATCATGGCTCTTTGCTTTCATGTCCACCAGTCTAGTTTGACCATTTACACCACGCTCTTCAGGGGCATTTATATTCCAACCAGATGTAGCATGTCTGGCAGTTGCTTACAACATTAATTATTTACTCCCCATCGCAATAATTTGCTTCCCTCTGAGACGACAATTACTTTGCCCCCCGACTAGCCGCACGGCCTCGTTCAGAAAGAGCCTTTTCTCTTCAGTGGCTTCACAGGGCCGGGGATGTGTAGGTTTGATATTGTATCTGCGTGTTTGGAGGTAGGTGGTTAATCGTGTCATAGCAGGGAGTGTTTATTGTCTTGTGAAGAGTGCATAATGCTCCTCCCAAGGGTATGCAAAAGGATGTTGCTGAATAAAAGAATTGCTCCGAACGGCTGACAGGAAAGCTTCATTAGGTTTGATAAATTATCACTTTGGGTGAAGCCATCTTGCAAGCGGGAGACTGTGCAGCAGGAATCACGAGATCCCATCTGCATTGAAAGTGGTTTTGAGACTCTGGGAGTTTTCACTTTGAATAAAACAAACATGTAACCATTTGAAGAAATATCTCTGGAAATATGTGTTTTTCGCAGTACGTTTTAACACCCGTTTTTTTGGGGGGGGTCTTCATTTGCATGCTGTTTTAGCCTTTTAAGTCAGAGAGGCCGGTGAACATGGAGAACCTCCCTGTCAACAACAACAATGGTCAGTCGTACGGCTACACACTGTATGAGACCAGCATCGCCAGTGAAGGAGCCCTGAGCTCGAGGGACAACATCAGAGACAGAGCCTTGGTGAGGACTGGAGGACGGATGCCGTTTACACTTTTTCTTTTGTGAGAACATTTGGGAAACTGTAATCTGCTTGTTAGAAATCACACCCCTGATCAGTGTACTTGTGGAGTACAATTAACAAGCTCAAGCTGCGACCAGTTGCTCTGGTATGAATGAAAGACAGAGTCTAACGTGGCAATATATTTAAGCTTCATGCCATTTTCATTTTTTAAAGTATTTGTTTTCATTTGACTTTTTTTCTTTTTCTTCCCAGGTTTTTGTGGAGAAACACTTTGTCGGTGTTCTGGATCACAAGACGCAAGAACTTGCACTCCCTGTTGGGAAGGTACTCGGTGTGTGTGTGTGTGTGTCCTTCTGTATGTAGTTTAGACCTAGTCTGCTGTTAGTTTCTTTCAGAAGGATAAAGTTATTAATATTTAACAACATGCAGCTTGTGAAAGCTTCAGGGGATGCTGATAGAAGTTTTTGGCAGCAGGGTCTCAGTATTGAGCCAACAGCAAATCTTCAAACGACTGTTTATCTTAACAAACTTGGACAGACAACTTCAACCTTACAAAAAAAGTGCAGACTCGTATCGACCCTGATCAATTACTGGAACAAGAGCAGCTGAAAGGAATTTTTGACTCTTTTGTTTTTTTGGTTAATTTTTTCCATTGAGGAATACCACCATATGTCAGTAATGCCTCTCATGTTTCATTTATTATTCCACTTGAAGGGTAAAAGAACTCTTAGTTTACTGGTGGAGAACTGTGGAAGAGTGAATTATGGGAAAACCCTGGATGAGCAGCGCAAAGGTACAAACTGTTTTCTGTAACACTGATGGCTTTGTAGATGTTCAAGCCGTGCCAAATGATATTTTTCATCAGAGACCTCAAAAGACACTAATTAGCTGTGTTTTAAGATCCATAAGAGAACTTAAAGCAGCTTTGACTCACCTTCCAGGTCTCGTTGGAGATATCGAGTTAAACAAGCGCATCCTCCGAGACTTCATTATTCATGGTGTGGATATGAAGCCTGGCTTTGTAAACAGGTTTGTGTCTTTCAATTATTATCCAGTTTCCCTTCCAAGTCTGTGTTTCTCTGTCATTACACCTGCCTGTTCCTGATTTAATCCAGCCGATTATCTCTCTGCTTAATACAATTACAATGGGAACATGATGGCAATGTTCAGAAATCAGAACAAGCTTTGTAACTCAGTGTCACATGCTAAACGTCTTAAATCATAAGCGGTATGAGGATAAGATCTGTGCTGGTATCAAGATTCAAGAGGCTAAACATGGAGAAAGAGAACCTTTTACCTTTGTGTCTCTAAAATTAAAGCGGGCAGATTAATCTGGTATTTGCTTTTTCATAATAAAGGGTGACAGCACGAGGTCGTCATAAGATACGGTAATAGCAGAATTCAAACATAGATGAAGTATTCAGCAATGACCACTGTGTGTGTGTGTGTGTGTGTGTTTGTGTGTGTGTGTGTAGACATACAGTACTGTGCAAAAGTATTTGGGCAGGTGTGGAAAAATACTGTAAAGTAAGAATGCTTTCAAAAATATAAAATGTAATTGTTTTTTTATTGATTTACAAAATGCAAAGTGAGCAAACAGAAGAAAAATCTAAATCAAATCAGTGTTTTGAGTGACCACCCTTTGCCTTCAAAACAGCATCAGTTCTTCTAGGCACACCTGCACAAAGTCAGGGGTTTTGCAGGATCATAGTCAGGTGTATGATTAACCAATTATAGCAAACAGCAGCTAATGATCCTCATTTTCATATGTAGGTTGAAACACAGTCATTAACTGGAACAGAAACAGCTGTAGGAGGCTTCAAACTGGGTGAGCAGCAGCCGCACTCTGCTACCGAGGTGAGGATGTGGAAGACAGGTTCATGTCACAGGTCATCATGGCAAGACTGAGCACATTAACAAGACACCAGGTAGTTCTACTGCATCAGCAAGGTCTCTCTCCAAAGATTTCAAAGCAGACTGGGGTTTCAAGATGTGCTGTTCAAGCTGCTTTGAAGAAGCACAAAGAAACGGGCAGCGCTGAGGAACCGCAGACGCAGTGGAAAGGAAACTTAGCGCAGCAGATGAAAGACACATTATGCTCACTTCCCTTTGAAATCAGAAGATGTCCAGCAGTGCCATCAGCTCAGAACCAGCAGAAACCAGTGGGACCCAGGTACACCATCTACTGTCCAGAGAAGTGAAGCATGGTGGAGGTTCCTTGTAAGTTTGTTACTGCATTTCTGCAAATGGAGTTGAGGATTTGGTCAGAGTTAATGGTGTCCTCAATGCTGAGAAACACAGGCAGATACCATTATGAATACTATCAGGGAGGCGTCTGATTGGCCCAAAATTTATTCTGCAGCAGGACAGCAACCTCAAACATACACCCAATGTCATTAGGAACGATCTTCAGCGTAAAGAAGAACAAGGAGTCCTGGAAGTGATGGTGTGGCCCCCACAGAGCCCTGATGTCAACGTCATCTAGTCTGTCAGGGATCACATGAAGAGACAGAAGGATCTGAGGCAGCCGACATCCACAGAAGCTCTGTGGTTAGTTCTCCAAGATGTTTGGAACATCCTACCTGCCGAGTTCATTCAAAAACTGTGTGCAAGTGTACAAGGGTGGTCACACCAAATATTGATTTGACTTAGATTTTTCTTCTGTTTGCTCACTTTGCATTTTGTAAATTGGTAGAAATCACATGGGACAGTTTGCTATCATGTATCAGGCTACGACAAAACTAGTAATGGTCGTCTGATACTGGCAGGAGTATTGATGCCCATAACAGAAGCTACACAGCAAATATCAGCTCGTATCGGTCGTGACATGCAATGCACAATATAATGCCACACTACGTATCAGCTAAGAGGTACTTTAATGTACTTAATAATGTTCAGTGTCTCTTTTACAAATTATCAATTTATGCATCATCATAGTCATCATAGTCTTATTTACAAAGGTTTGAATGGCCTCATTTGCATAACAATCAGTTAAGTTAATCTCAGCCTCATACTGCATACCTTTTATGCAGTCAAGATCATATATATATATCAAACAGATACTGCAGGATCAGTCAGGCCTAGATGTAGCAGGACTAATAACAAGCATGTCTTATATAAATACAAGCTCAATGTATACTTAAATTCAGTTATTGCAGTTAAGATAATGAAGCATATTCTGCAAAGAAAACCTAAACCAAGAGTTAACCTCACCAGCACAACTCAAAACACAAGACTGGAACTTTTAAGATATGCATGTGGATGCGCCAAATGTTTATGGTCCAAACAAAAAAGAACCAGTTGACCCATTTAAAACTAGAAAGCACTCAGAGCGCATACTTACAACTAAAGCAGTGCAATCCTCAAGTTTATTAATAGAAAATCTTTTAATTAGCATCTGGCTCTACATCAAAATACACCAGACCATCACTTTTTTTTAAGTATAATAAGCACAAATAAACAGTGGAATGTTCTAAATGCTCTCTTGCAGTGTTGAGAAAGTTTTTCGGAAAAAAAGAAAGTCACTTGATCCTCGGCCTAATTATTTACCAGATTTAATGAAAAGCTCTTCACAGCTTTCTGAGACTTTTCACAAACACATACATGTTAACATGTCATGTTAACCTGACTTTTGTGTAATCTAGGCCTGAAAACTGGGACCCAAAACATGTGTGCTGGTTTCACACTAATGTCCTGTTAAAATGGGAATGCTGTGCGCAGTGTGCAGACCGACAGCCTCTACCTCTGCCAGGATCATAGAGTGTATAAAAGAAGTGGATGTTGCCACTGTCATGTCCTCCAGTGCCCCTGTTTTGAATCACCAGTAACTTCCATTACAGTTTTTTTACTCTAACGGGACCATCATTTACAACATTGTGCTGTATTGAACCAGCGATTGACAGTCTAAACTCATTGGGAAAGTGTTTACTGAGGTTATAAATCAAGTGAGAAATGGGGTCAAACAATCACACTTATTTTAGCAACCAGTGGAGACGTCCCCTGCTGCCCATTTGAAAGGATGCAGGTTTATGGCATTTCAGTATTGGCTGTAGACAGTCTATGGGGAGGATCTAGAGAGGGGGCAGGACAAGACACCACTGCTCTCTCATAGAGTCATTGGTTACCTGGAGTAGCCGGAAATTTGTAAAACCTCCATTTTCTTGTATTGTGTCAGGCAACTCTGCCATCCTGTGACTAAAGAGCGCCATTAAGTAATGATCGAACAGAATATTCAAATGCAATAAATACTAGTTCTCAGGTTATTGGTTACACCAAGCTAAAACAACTTCAGTGTCATGCGATAGTCAGGTTTTCCTATCCAACCCTGCTTTTGTTGAGAATTTCGACAAATCTATGGCTCCTAAGTGCCTGCCTCGGCAAATGTGCACTGCGAGCAGAGAGGGAGGGAGGGCAGCGCTCGCCTTGTTGCAGAGGTGGCAGCTTTTAAATCACTCAGCAGAGGCTTAGCGCTCGATGACTACTGGTCATCAGCTCAGTCCTACTTGCTGAGACACATGTGACCTATTAAAGTCCAGAGGTTTACAAATGAATTAAAATGAATTACGTTATCACATCATATCACGTGAATAGGTGCCATAAGCACATTTAAATAGGGTACTTTCCCAAATAAAAGACACAAAGAGTGGAGCAGGTCTGAATCATGCCTACATGTGTGTTGACTCAGCAGAAATAATACTGAATAGGAAAAGTTGATCTACAAGAGAATAAATATTTGGAAGCAACACTGAATGCAGAGAGGCTCACTGCATTCCATTCCATTGTAATCTGAATTGTCACCTGATGCTTGAACTTTGTGCTTTACTTTACATAAACATATTTTCACCATAGATGCCAAAAAGGCTAACATTCGTGCATAAAAAATCACCAGAATGCAGGAAATTAAGCGTTTCAAGCTATAGCGTATCACACCTATGACAGCACTCTATAGGTGCACATGCCATGTGTATTCTCCAGCCTTTGCCACCTTTATCTTAAAAAAAACCTGAACTGCCACTGTGAAGCTTATAATGTTCTTTTTATTTGTATTTATAGCACCTTGTTCATGTATTTTTATGCCTCAGCCCACAGCTTCCCGTTCCTGTGAACACATTATCTCAGGGATGCCTTGAAGGTTAAGTATGAGAAAAAATATGAGAGAGCTTTCTCATATTTTCTGAAATTGTCACTATATCCAGGCAGTAATACATGAGATGGGTACTCTGTGAAAAAAGCTGGTTCCTTCGGCTCTTCCTAGTGCTCCTAATGGCATCTGCGAAAACCTACTGCACCTGAACGAAAACAACCAATCAGAGCGCTCAAACGGTCAGGCTCAATATCTTCAGGAGGAGCTGAAGGAACTGCAGCACCTAACAGTGTCACACAGTCCTGGTGTTAACATCCCCTCCTGAACTCCTGAGTCATATCACTGAGAAGATAATCCTTCTGTCTAAAATAAGCACCACACTGCATTTTCATTACAAACGCAGCAGTGAAGTGTCTTCACCTGCACAGAAAGCACCAGGGACAAAAGCTAGCTTTTATTTCTTTTCTTCTGTGGACCTTATGTCCCGGCACGCTGAGTTGATGCATCCTGCGCAAATACAATAATTCATCATGGTGTGAAATGGTGACCTGTGACGTAAAACTACAGAAAAAAGACCACACAGCCAGTCGACCCACTCGGACTCACCACCACCTCCTCCCACACGGGCAGAGCCGTGGATGATAATAATAATACAAAAACGCATTTTAGGAGCCTCGCTGATGACGACCACTTTGTCCTGACCAAGTTGTGCCGTTCTGTTTCGTTAAACATACATGATATATGTACTAAATAGTTTAACCTGCACGTTAAGCTCCAGGTGGATACAATGATGGCAACACCTCGTGAAACTAGGAGGCACAAATACAGTTTGGTATACGTTGAATTTTCACTTAGCAGTGTGTCTGAACATGTGTCTGAATGTGTGATCATCAAAGCAATTAACATGCCTCCTCCAAGGGTTCAAACAGCCAGTTCATACTGAAGATGTCAACAGCATTATGTTAAATGTGCAGCATTAGCAAAGAAGAACAATAATTGACTATTAAAATGCACCAATACAGATATGCCTTTTACAGGATCATTGTTAAATACTTCAACATTTACCAAAGCGCTGACAAATCCAGCTGCACACTGAATCCTTGTTAGAAACCCTGCGTCCACACTAACAAGCAGACTGCTGTGAAATGGAAAGAGCAAAGTGGCCTGAGTGATTTACATTAAGGCAGGTTTAGACTATGCTGGATGCCAGGGGCCGTTTTAGAGGCAACATTGTTTTAGCAAACTTTTAAACACAGTGGGGACCTTTTTAATGTGGCACCAATCCCATAATATTCATTAGATCTGGTCATTTCTTTTCCTTTCCCATATTACAAGGTCATAATGCCCTCCTGTACTCTGCTCATCACATGCGAGATTAGTGTAATCATGATTATTATGAAGTCAAGCATCGACCACAAGCCTTCCCAATCACACATCCTTTGCTGATATTCATAATCAGACTTTCCACTTAGTTTAGAAGTTTATACTTGTACTTAGTGGACTATCTGGATATATATTCAAGCCATTGGGTCTCCCCTAATGTACTGAAAAATTACAATTTCTCTACCACAGCACCATCTTGAAAATGTCAAGCCCCGAAGCTCCGTACGAATGAACACTAAAAATGGATAAACGAGAAAGGGATTTTGGTCATATATCATGGCAACCTTTTGAATGTACTCAGAGGCAAAATGTAACCTAGTGTACAGCCAAAACAGAGATAGTGTTTCAGAGTTTCCTCTGGCATCCATGTGCAAACTTTCACTTGACATTTACTGTATGCATATAAATAGGAATGGCGTGATGTACTGTATGCTGCAGGCTGGCTACCTAAAAGTCAAGACTGATTGATTTTTCTTTTGTTGATAAAAAAAAGTTGCAGCTGAATGTATCTGAAAATACACTACAGAACCAAGTTTGGTGCTTCCATGCACATGCAGCATGGTGAAATGTGCAATATATTCTCTTTTTACAGTCTTGAGAGTTCAGGCCATTGGATGCCTATGCGTCAGCGGCCCTCATTCCCAAGTTTTTTCCAGGCCAGACTCTATGTGAACAGTTTTCCTAAAGACACCTTCATCAAACTCCCTGTGAGTAGAACAGCCACTGGGCCCGCAGTCCAGCACGACACCACACCACACACCACAGACTGAGACATTAAGTTTATTCAGAGCCTCTTTGACAAAATCTTGACAGTAACTGAAACATTAAATCTTCAGTAAGGATGGTAATAGTATTGTCACAGGGCTGTGTTATTGGATAGCATTACAGTATATTAACTGGTGTTTGACTTATATTGCTCAACCTCTCATGGATTCATAATGAAAATGTAACACCTTCTCTAAATCAGATACAAGTGTCAGGTTTTACTTCCTCTAGATTGAATTGTAATCAAGCTGTCTTTGCTCTATTTCACATATTTGCAAGCTCCTTTGGCAAATTCATGTATTATTGTCTGTGGCCAGACAACTTTGCTACAGCAGAACTTATATTTATTCATGCAGTCCTGGTCCAGGAAGCTGTCTTCACCACACAGATAACAGGCCACACTTGAGCTATTGATCCAGATTCAATGTGAATTTATTCATAACTTCTATTTGACCTCTCTTATACTGTATACACTTAGCGTGCACCATTAGTAACTATAATATATATATATATATATATAATGGAGGCATTAGAAAGACTGAAATATTTCAATAGATTTTGGTTTGGTCATTATTTGAACTTCATACTTAATTAACAACTGCAAATCATTTTTTTAAATGTTAAAAGATCCCCTTAGAATCCTCTTTTTGAGACGCTTTATAGATTATCTAAGTTTTATGCACTTGTAATAGTAATGCGGTTACTGATTAAATAAGTCAAGTGCCTCTTGTCTCTTTACCGTCCATTATATCGAATTTCCCCTGTTTTGTTTTAACTTCACACAAACGTCTAAGGCTGAGAATGAAAGTGAAGTGTTTGGCTGCAGAGAAGCTTAGAGCTGCAATGAACAACAACCCAGGATGTGCTAAGAAAACATGCCACTCATATTAGAAAGGAAGGCTTGCCACGTGTTGTTGGTAGTCACTCATGTGTTTCTTTTTTTTTACCCATAAGCATTTAATTGGATGAATCTGCCTGTTGTCATGGTGAACAGTGACTGGTTGTGTTTACAGGGCTGGGGCAAAGGTGTGGTGTTCATCAACGGCAAGAATCTGGGACGCTACTGGTCCAGCGGTCCTCAGCAAACTCTCTACGTGCCAGGCCCCTGGCTCCACAGGGGGGACAACCAGGTACTTCTGCCTTATCTGGTTACCTGTCATCACTTTTTCTCCTGGACTCCAGCCATGTCCACTTCTGCATGCATGTATATTCTGAAATTTTTCATTTCTTCTACCACCAATTTCATGTCAGTCTTGGCCAGAGCTGGTACATGACATGTTTTGATCGCCCTGGTTGCCAAATTTAGCCACGCACACTTCTTATTATCGATCAATGTTCTGATGAATGCACATCGCTGTTTCCCAGAGCCCAAAGATGACCTTTTCAAATGTAAAACATTCAATTTACAATGGAGAAACCGGACAAAGCAAATGTTTAGCATTTGAAGACTCAAATAATTAACCAACTATCAAAACAGTTGCTTGTTTAATTTTCTGACAATCAGCTTGTCGATTAAAAAAGAAAAAGTTAGATGGATTCTTCTCAAATTTTTGCAGAATTCATCCATGTACAGTCCATTCAAAGTCATACAATCCTTAATATTCCCAGATTTTAGATGTTCTCAAAAAACCAACATGAATGTCTATTGCTATATGTAATAATGAATTAACAAATTTTATGGACTGTGCACCACTGACCTCCCAAAAATTCCCAAAGATGGTTTCTGTCATTTTAGGCAGTTCTGATGAATGGTCAAGTGCTCATTTTTTTCATCACTTTGGTTTTAATTAGTTATTAGATGCTATAAAAAGGGAGTGAAATGTCATGATTGACAGCCAACTATTTCGAGCCGAGGCCTGTGCGGTAGTGATGATCTCAGCTGTGCATAACCCCACTCCAAATTACCAGCACAAAATGGCAGCGGCCATATCCGGAATATTTCAGCTTCATTTCTTGTACAGCGGGACGACGCATCCTTCTTTATATGCAGTCTTTGCTGTGCACCCATGGACGACGAACACGTTGTCCGTGCACTGTCTAGTTCCCTTATCCACAAGCTCCTTACCTCCGTGAATATAGCCAATTAAAAGCACACAGGCAGATCAACAGTTCCAGTACACAGTTAGTGGTATGGGTATTCATCACCCCCCTTATCTTTGATGTCGTTGAACTTTGGAGCTACACCTACTGTATCGTGTGTGTTTCTCCTGCTTAGCGTTCTCATTTTTTCTTGTCAGTGTGTGCATATATCGACGTTAGCGCTCAACCACCCACTCCCGCTGTCCTCTCATGACCTCGGCTAAGCTGGCGTTGTTTTTGCTTCGTTACAGGTCATGGTGTTTGAAGAGCAGGAAACAGATGGTAAGATTCAGTTCACCAGCAGCCCTGACTATGGCATGGCAGTCGATGTCCAGTGAGGACGGAAGGTGAGAAGGGAAGGGTGGACGAGGAGAGGAGGATGATGGGAGAGTAGCCGGGGAAGACGCAAACTGAGACGATTGGCGCCACTGACGCTCTGCGGCGACCAAAAGTGACACGCACGTCCGTCACTGTGATACTTAATGTCTTATGAAAAGACCCTTTCATGTAGTGTTTGTGTGTGTATGACATTGTGTCGACTCTTTTCTAACATCATCATTAACCAGCAGTTATTACACAGCTTTGTTTTCTGATTGGTCAATTACAGCATTCTACAGTGTGTTATTTCTGTATAACAGGCCGTTGCTATGGACACAGTTCTGATAGCTGAGGCCAAAAAATATTTTTTGAATTATTCAAATCTTTTTTTTAAAACCAATAAAACTTAAAAGTTTTTAAGTCGTGTTTTGTGTCAAATTGTTGATTTCTTTAGTAAGAAGCAATGTAGTAAGCCAGTTTACTTAGTCACTGCATCCAATGTAGTAATGCTGTCATTAACCTGCACTCACTGCATAACTGACAGATTATAATTAAGTGTTATACAATCTCTTAATTTGTACATTACAGGCTGTGCACTGTAGGACAGTTAGACTAAGTGACACTGGTTAGTTTAGCAGAATCAGATGTGTTTCCTACTCATTTAAAACTGCGTGAATGTTGCTACATCTGACACATTCTCCATCTACAAAAAAGCAATTACTTATACATTCATTTAAAAGATTTACACACAGGGTCAATTCATAATTTGGCCTCTAAACTCTATTTTTGTCGGTACAGCTATGCAGCTATTTTACTAGCTAGCTAGTCTACAACCAGTTTCACAGTTAATGCTTATGTGTTAATGGGGAAACCTGATAACTAGTTTGAAACTAGCTTGTTGTTATAAATAACGTACAAGCTTAATTAAATCATTAATAATCACTGGCTATATAGGAACCCAATCCAGTCAACATCACTGGCGAATTCAGTTATTATTTTATTAAATGAATTTGTAGAATTGTGGAATGTTCCTCACATGTGAGCACAGGAAATATATGTATATATGCCTGAGGCTGTCATCAATATGTGTTTGAGCAAGGCACTGCGCCTCCTCACAGATGCCCTTGGGTCACATATGTCAGATCTCAGGATAGAAACACACAGTGTAAAGACGCCCAGTGTTACAGACACAGCACTCCAGCACGATTGAGGTTTCTTCTCAGTTATTTATTTCTCTTGAATCATCTAACATCTTTCTCTGAGACAGAATTTCTGTGGCAAATAAACAACCTTGAGAGTCACATGCATAAAATGTGAATCACATGAGGCTGGAAGATGACAGAAGAGATGAGGAAAAGATAGGATGCGTGTGAGGTGTATTGTGCCTTAGAGAAGCCCTCAGAAGGTAATGCTGACATTAATACTGATTAACCCTTACTGCTTAAGTCGATGTATAGGAAGGTCGGTTCTAGAAGACTAGTTCTTTGTGAGTATTAGATATTGCTTAATGCGTCATCTGTTCAGAGTTCCAATCAGATGTTGGACAAAGTCGTAACAACATCACTTTCAAGGTGAAGCCCTTAGAAAATGCTCTGCTGCTTCAGGACCCAACACAGGAGTAACATCACAGAAAGTTATTTAACCAATCAAACCACATGCTGACCTGTGAGCCGCATGTTGATTGACAAGAGCGACATTTAGAAGATGGAGGGCAGGAATGTTGTTTCACTTACTCAATTTCAGGAAAACTTGTGTGCAAAAAATGAATAGAAGTTAGTTCTTCTTTTTTAAAGGATAATGTTTAAATTAAGACTTTTACACACTTCTTCCTTTTTGGACAACAACTCCTCACTTATTTCAGAGCTAAAAAAAAAAAAAACACATTTCAGACGGATTAGTTTCAGTTAAAAGCTGATAATGACCACTCAAGTAGAATTTAGATCAACAGCAATGCTATAAAAAAGATGGTGCATGTGTGTGTGTGTCTGCCTGCTGGTAGCGCTAACCTATTATTGACCTATATGATAACCCATGTGTACAATACTGAACGCGTGCATGCTTTTTTTTTTTTTAGAGAGCAGCTGGAAAATACAGATTCGAGGGCAAACACTGCTATGATTCAATTGCACATCCACACTTCAAATAAATACATAAATAAATATATTAAATTTGGTTTTTAATAAATAATGGGTGGCAAGTTGAAGAATAGAACCAATCCAAAGATAGTCTTTGATCTCCATGGCCGATCCCTGTGCAGTGTAATATCATGCAGTCAATGAAAACAGCCGGTTTGATGAGAGATACAATACAGCCATTGTCTGGGTGTGTATCTTATCATATTCCAAGTGAAATATGTAATAACACGGTTGCTCCGGCTGATGTGCCCGAGAGGCCGTAACGTCTTTGTAAGTTTTCATACTGCAGCAGTGTATTTTGGGTTGTGTGTGTTGAAAGGGGGGGGTGGTGTGCAGAGATAATCTGGCAGCAGTACAGAGGCTCAGTGTTTGAATTATCTCCAGCTACTTCTGCCGGGCATTGCTAGATAAGAACCACCACTGTGTATTGCACTAGACAGATGATTTATCAAGTCGAGGAGAGATTCTATTATATGAGGTGTAGAATAACTTTGTTACAGTGTTCAGCCGTACAGCGTCATAGCTACTGATGTCTATCGTTAGAGGTGCTGTGACTCCCTTCTGTGATCCACTTAATGCACAACAGATGGATACTAATACAAAAAGTCCACAATGCTGAAGATGACGTGTCGACGGTTCTACTAAGTCATTAGCAAAAATAAGATTTATTTTTGTTTTTTGTTGTGCTTTTCTGTAGCCTGCTGTCGATTCAGAGTACCATGAATGATCTCATTTCATAAGTGGAAGCCAGAGGTTTTTTCTTTTTTTTATATATATATATATAAAAAAACAAAATATTTGGGCTCATGCATTATTTAATACATTTAATCTATTTATCCATAATTTACACCAGCTGTTCGAAGATGAGTTGTATTTAAAGTCAGCAGATGTAGCCTGAGCATCTAAATTTACGTTTGGGGGAATTCTGCCTCCTTCACGTCACCGTTAAGTGTTGTTTTTGGAGAGGAGAGGGACCTGCTCTTTTTATTTAATTTTTTTTGCACTTGCGCACAGCTAACCGTTGTCAACTGGTAGCTCGTGTACATATGAGCGTGCATAGACGAGGAGAAATATGAACTCATTAAAATGACACACATTGTTTCCCCCGCAGTGTCAAGAAATGACACTTCATGTGAAAGCTTCCATGAGTCTACCATGCGGCTGATTTGAAGTTCTTGTCTATGCACTATGAACGTGGAGCCTCTATTACCAAATTAAATTGGTGATGTGCTATTACTCTCTCCATGTGTTGAACCTAGAGTGAACCTGTGCCTTGTCGTGTGTCATCGTGAGAAATTCACCGGGGGTTGGGGGGGTGGTGGGGAGAAGAGACTTTTGAAAACCTGTAAATACAATAATTACAATGCTTTTGTCAAAATTTGCCACTAATCCTCTGATTGTTCTCAAGTTGTGTTACTATTTACACATGTTGCCACAAAGGAACATTATTGTGTGTGTGTTTTTTCTTTTTTTTTTTTTAAGTGCTAAGAAGGTGTGTTAAGATTTTGACATTTGCATGTATGTTTCAGCTCCCGAGCACGACGAGGGGTACATTTGAAACAGCAGTGTCTCTTCAAGTGTACGGGTGGCTTAAATGCATGAGTTATAATAATGACACTATAAAATGAACAATGATAACCCAAGAGTAAATGCAGGTAAGAGTCAGTAGAATTGAACTAGCAAGTCAAGTGCTTGTAAAACACCCAAACCAGTTAAATTAAATTAAAGCAAACATTTCATAGTTATCAAAAGAACATTCCTTCCCTTGCTATGTTTGTGTTTGCTCAAAGGAAAAGGAAAACAAAAAATCCACATCAGACATATTTGTCCTTAGAGTCGTGTTCCTATCCACGCTGATGATGTAAGACATGTCTTTAAATCCAAGAGGCTTGTCTCTCTTGTGCCATGTGCAGATCCAGATAATATGTATTTTCTCTTCCTTTAGTTTTTTTTGAGGTGAGGGATATTTTTTAACCTGCTTGTTTGGTTAAATCCGCTGGCTGTTTGCTCTTCATATTGTGCTGTCCCCTTTGCTAGGCTGTCCTCAGCGGGCCGCCAAGGTCCGTCCACACCGACCACCGCGAGGCGTCCTTTACGCCGTCTCCTCTGCACTTCGGCCGTTAGAGCTGACAAACAACTGCCACCTCTTACTAATCTGTGCTTTAATATGATACATTTGTACGGTTAAAGTCCATGTTTTAAAAAATGTCAGATTCAGCCGAGAGGATTAAATCCCCCCCTTCAAAGGCGCCCCCCTTTCCTTTTTTTTCTGATGATTAAGACATGAGCGCCGGTTGCACTTATCAAGAGTCTCGGCCATTTTCTTCCTCGGTAGGTCCGAGGCCAATCACCTGCAATAAGAGAGGATTAAGATATAACGAGTGCTAAGCCTTAATTTAACTTGATTGACCCTGTTTATTTCACTTGTGAAATTAAATAATGGCCAATAGCTGCTGTAATTGTGCCTTGACAGAAATCACATTAAAAAAAATGAATGTACAATCTATTAGGAAGTATTAGGAACACCTGCTCTTTTTGTAGTCTAACTAGATGAGACCAGGCGAAAATTAAATTTATTGATGGAAAAAAACAGAAATAAGAAGCCATTATTTCTTACTGTGGTCTGTGGAGAAATGGTCAAATCTCCACATTGGGGTCTGTGAATCCTTTTTTCCCCTCGTTTACAAGGACCGGTTTCTCTGTTCTTGTGTGCCAAACAAGTATCTGGTGGGAAAACGAGACACAAACAAGAGCAACATTAGTAACACACTGTTCCCTTAATGCACTCCCTCACTCCACTCTCCCTCTCAGCTCCCACTCTGCCCCATGTTCTTCAAAACAGTCAATTCTGGTTATGGCTCCAACAGGACCTCTCTATGTGTAAAGAGCTACTTGAGCGTGAACCCTGCATTAGAAGGGAGTGAAGAGGGACCACATGAGTGTGTTATCTTACAAATATGATACAGCCCTCTCAGCTTGGCCTGTGCAAAGTCCTCTTCTAACCATACGATAATGGCTACCTTGAAATGACAGCCGACCCAAAATGTTTCGCCACACTATGCATGAGGCTTTCGCCTTAGCAGGAGCAGCGCTGCAATTCCTTGCAGTTCTTCTGGGTATGCTGTTATGCTACCAAGCCTTCGGACTGGGTTCATTTGGCCCCAGAGACCGGACAAATATCCAGGAAAAGGATGGCAGGGGGAACAGGGGAGGGAAAAAACAGGAAGTGTCAAGCTCATTTTCCTCGCTCTTGTCTGCGATGGAACCCTCCTTCCTTTCATCTCGCCGTGGCGGCGGGAATGAATTATGCATAGGGCATGTTTGAGACGTGCCAGGAGCCCACTCCCACTTTGCTCAGGTGTTGGGGGAGGTTAATAGTCACACTCGCGTCTGAAGTGGTAGATTATAAGGAAGAGAGATGCCCATGCACGGCTTTCCATTTTTTTTTTCTCTCTTCCTCCTTCCCTCCCGCCCTTCTGTCTGTCCCAGCGCTCATCTGTAATCAGTGTACTTCCCTACCTCCCTGTGCCCCCCCAACTCCAATTCCGCTCTCTCAGCCGTTCCCTGAATCCCCTCTTTTCATTTACCCCTGTGAATGGCTGGGGGAGAGCAGGAGAAAAAGCTGGCTGAAAGTATTTCTCTCACCCTTCCTTTCCTCTCTCTCTCACTCTCTCTCTTTCTTTGTGTGTGTGTGTGTGTGTGTGTGTGTAGGCGTGATTGCGGTGTGGATACTGGCTAGCTAAAGCCCTCTGGCTGACTCCTCTTCGCCCCACAAGAAGCTTAGTGATGTGACCCAGACCAAGGGCCATGAGCAGGAATGGTGGAGTGGGTACGTTGCTGCTGCTGCTATCCTCAAGCCTCTTACTGTGTGTGTGTGTGTGTGTGTGGGAAGTGTGAGAAATATAATCAATGATATCAAACTTTTCAGCAAAAAATGTACTCAAATTTAACACTCCATTGACCACTCGGACCATGCCGAACTCTTCCTTTCATAATTTATGGTCTTGTGTCTTATAAGGCAGCCATATTGAGTAGAAGTAGTTTCTCCTACTGCCTTCATTCATTTGTGTACAGTACAGGAAGTTCTCATTGGGCCTTTGGTTATGAGTAGTGCCCTGCCTTGCATCACTAAGGCAGCGAGCTAGCAGCGGTGTTAAGTAGCACCGAGCTACAAAATTCTCCATTACATAACTTATCAAAACATTAGAATTCTCTCTCGTTGCTACGGGGGACATTCAGAATTCAACGCTGTGAGAAAGTAGATTTGGTTTCTCTCCACTTTCTTTCCTCTGAATCTAAATAATTGGTAAAATATATTTTACCAAGATGATTCAGTACTTGAAAACACGACTGATTTAACGAGGTAAGTTAAGTATAGTGCACTTTTTACTCCACTACATTTATTTCACAGCTATTCATTTATTACTGCGGATTGAGATTTTACATTCAAAGCGCACATGCTTAGGCAATATGATAATATGTAATTAATAGAAAATGCAATGTATTTTTAAAAATTGAACCAGTTGTTCCAAACCTGTTTGGCCTGTGACCTCTTACAAAAAGCGGTTTGCAGCTGGGGTTCTTTGTAATGTTTCACATGTCTGTGAGTTGTTAGCGGTTGCAGTAAAGAGTCAGATTCCCTCCAAACCTCTCAGATGGTTTGTTCTGAAAATAAATGTCTGAGGCCCAAAAAGGTCAAAGTCTCCAATATTTCACAAAAAAAAAAAAAAAAGATTAGAGAAAAGTCCAAATACTGAAAACAGATTTGTGTATCAGGCATTTGTTTTTCTTTCCTACACTAAGAAATATCTCACAACCCCTCAGATTTATATTGGCCCTCCAGACGGGCCCAACCCCCTGGTTGGTAAACATTGGGCCACTATTGAACTTTATAGAAAG
Organism: Pempheris klunzingeri; assembly: GCF_042242105.1. Taxonomy (NCBI): domain Eukaryota; kingdom Metazoa; phylum Chordata; class Actinopteri; order Acropomatiformes; family Pempheridae; genus Pempheris; species Pempheris klunzingeri. Next base: position 20,572,218 of record NC_092015.1, read on the forward strand.
TGGTTAAAGATATTTATTACACTGCATTCGAGAGTGTTTCTTTTATACTTTTTATGGCACCTAAGGAGGATTGCACCTTTCAATTTCGTTGTACCTGTTACAATGACAATAAAGACATTCATTCATTCATTCATTCATTCATTCATTCATTCATTCATAAAATTAGCTTCATCTTATCACATACAGCTATAAAATAGTGTTGACACACTGATGCACCAGTATTAAAAATCTAATAATGTCATATATATTGTTCCACAGAATGGATACTTTCACTTTTGGTACTAGTGATGATAGTGGTTTTGTACTTAAGTAGGATTTTAAATGAAGGTCTTGAACTTGTAATTGACTTTTTTATACATTGATGTATTGGTACTTTTATTATAAAGGATCTGATTACTTCTTCCACTGCTGGCTGCAGCAGGTTTAATTCCCTTAAAACCAGTATTTGCAGTCCTTACAAAGCAAATCCCTATACTACTAACTGCTCAAGTAAAGCTGCTTAACACCAGTAAACACTGTAAAAAGGAAATTACCTTAGTGCAATTGGCTGCTTTGGGCTCCAGGTCATTGAGTGTGACAAGTTCCCGGAGCAAACTACTCTCCTGGTAGCCTCCCTTTACCCCGCGAAGCTTAAAATACGCCTGTGGCTTGAAGAGGATGAGCCTCAGGTTGATGGCAAAGCCGGCCATGTCGATGGCAAAGGGCCGATGGGGGTCGAACACCGTCTTCCAGCCGTACACCTTCCCAGCTGCGTTGACCTTGGGGGACTCGTACCGCAAGCCGCCCACAAAGGCCACAGGCCACACTGAAACTTTCCGAGTCGATCTCATCTGGCAAGAGGAGAGTCAAGAAGAGAAATGGAGGGGGGGGAAAGAGAGCGAATTAGTCATCTGCAATAAGCGGACATGACAGTAAGACACAGTACTTGAACATCAGCTGCCAGTGCTACAGCAGAACATGGACGGAGAGCTACTGCTATTATTCATCCTGAAAGACGTGAATATTGACCGAGCCGTTCTGCCATGTGCTGCTGACACGCTGTTAGATGAAGGCAGATCACACACATTGTTCAACAGCAGCCCTACAATGAGATAATTAGACACAACCATTTTTAAAGGGAGTAAAAGCGGACAGTGCCAAGAGGCTTTGAAGGAGCCAAATCATTAGAGCAAGCGGCTCTAGTCGCTGGTTGGCTGAGGTGATTCTTTAAGGTAGATCAGTGCCATCCTCCTCCTCTTTTTTTTTTTTTTGTGTCCTTTAATCTTCTAGCATCAAACGGTCATGCCGCCCTTTTCTTTGTCTGCCTCTCAGTGAGTCCTTGCAATTCTGGCAGGAGCTGCCGCAGTCATAAAAGGTGTGTTTTTACAACGAGGGAAGAGCAAGGTTTAGAAACACCAGAGTCATTTAATCAAACTCAGTGCAGCAGAAATAATGATGCCGGCGCCTCTCTAGGGAAAGGGCTATCTAAAATAAAGGTCCAAGTGCATGTCTAGTGTGTGTGTGTCTATAGTATGAGATGCATTACAGCGCTTATGTGTATTTGTTAAAGCAGGCATAGCATTAATCACAAATATCCCTGTGCTTAAGAGCTGCTGCGTTAGATTGGCGTGTGATCTGGCGGGCTGCTGTGTGGTCAGTTCAGGGGATCAGAGAGTAGCAGAGTGTAAACAGCATGAAGCAGGCCGGGGGGGCTTATGGGAATCTGTGGATTTGAGCTTTAGGAGAAAAGACTGTGCCAGGCACCCAGATAAGATTTGGCAGGATGTTCTGTCTTAACAAGCTCTGGGTGTTAATGGTGGAAGAGGGACGAGTCCTCATATGCATGCGTCCATGTGATTGCGCTTCCATGATTTTATACATACTGTGGGTGTTTATTTTTTTCTCCCTTACATCTGTCCTCATGTTGGTTTTATGTCCTACATGTGCTTTGTTAGCAACTGTTTTTCCTCACATCAGCGTTTCCTTGTACTGCTCACAAAACCTACTGTTGGTTGCTGAGCAGCTCCTTTAAAGTATTTTCCAAAAGGTCGTCTTGCCAGGTTTTTTTGTAGCCTGCACATGATTGAATCTGTACACGAGTTCTTTTTGGCCAAATCTCACCTGCCTGCTTCCCTCAGAGATATATGTAGAAGTTAAATCAAGTGGAAGTATAAATCAGGCTCTCTGCAGGCACTGTCAAGAGGCTTGTCACTTTCCCATCTATAGTGAAAATGTGAAAATGAGTGTTTCACCTGCTGCCCCTGGTGGGAATATCAGCCAGAGTAAAACAGCACAAATTCCTCTTCTGCTGCCACCAAAGCAAATGAAAGCGCAACAAAGTTCCTCTTGCCTCATTCTGGTGAGCATAATATGTTTGTACACAGGTTTTTGTTTTCGCTGTTGCTACAGTTTGCACATGAAAGCCTGTGTGTGCATTTAAGACCGCTCAGAGAGAGCTCTACAGAGACACAGTGGACGTGTCGCAGAAGAGTCGGAGAAGCAAAACAAAGAAAAGAAATCCCAAATTCTAACAAAGAGATGAAGGCAGGCATCCAGGTGTATGAATCAGTCCTTCGGGCTGCAGAGAGGATGAAACAAAACGGGGCTGTCATCCATCGAGGCCATTGGTGGAGTCTGTGGATTTAAGTCTTTGTCCAAAGATTAGAAAAGTGCTGGCCTTATTTAGGTTTAAGGATCCTGATTAAATTTCCATTTTATTATATTATGCAGAATTAAGCTGATGGATTTCAAAATTTGCATTACAAATGGCACCAGTTGTCTATCTAGATTCCGAATGAAGGGTTTTTTTGTACATGTATGATAAAGTAGAGCAGGCTGTTGCGCCTTTAATAGCTTAAATCACAATAAAATCAGAAATAAAATTCTCATTTCTAATAAAAAGCTTCTCAAAGATTTCTTGCGTGTAAATATACAATAGTCAAAATCTCATATTAATGTCGATATTGACATGTTTTGATATTTGAATGTGTCAGTATCATCCTGCACTACTACACACACACACACTGATTACTGCATGTGGTTGTCTTAGATATAAGTTGGTGACATTAATTCTTGCAGACTGGAATTGAGAACAGCGAGCAATGCTTAAGCACGGCACAGTGCTAAACAGTGAATGATTTTGCAGTTTGGGAAGAAAGAAACAAACTTTTCTTATTAAGCCTCAATAATTGATGTAGTTATTTACAGGGCAGTGTAGGCCTGCTTTGACTGTGGGCAATCAATTTGTGTGGAAAGATTATTGTCAGTTGTTTGTTTGACTTACATCGTAATGTTTTGCCACCTATTTAGGGCAGCAGTCATTCTCTGTGGAACCTGCCCCTGATTTTACACTACATGCGAGTGACATCGCAAATCTGTTTATATCATTTAAATGAAAGTGATGCAGTCTTTGCGATGACTTCCTTCAACCTAAATACAGCGAGCCGTATTGTAAACCTAGAAAGTAAAAATGCTTATTATGTATGGAGGATAGGCATTTTTTTTTCATGTTTCTGAGTTTAAGATGAATTCATTTGGAGCATTTTA